>NC_048900.1:27803551-28104710 GCF_011077185.1 Oxyura jamaicensis | reverse complement strand
AAGCTTTGCAAACTCCAATTACTGTCTAAATTGCATTTATGGAGAACAAACAAAAAAAAAAAGTAATATTCTTTGAGTACAAAATTACATGTTGGCGTTTTCTTACAGATTTGCATCACAGAAGAACTTGGAGGGGAAAAAAAAAAGAAAAGCCCCAACTTAGCTTTAAGTAACTGCCTTTGTCCTGCATCAACGGATGGAATAGAGAGCGGAGCATGATCCATTTCTGTAATAAAGACCAAGACCCACAGCTCTGATGGAAATTAAGGTCCTCCACCCTTCCAACAGAAAGCTCCCACTGATGCTATGGGCCTGTTCCACAACTGGATTCAGCCCTAGATCTCCCCAGACGCTCATTGCTTGTATTTGTAGAGAAGTTACAATGACCACCCTTTTTCACAGCATTGCTGAATCCAGCAACCTTCCCTGCAACCCCCAGCCCCCTTTTATAAGGGATGCATCACATCCTAAACTCTGTAACAGATGTTCTTTACAAGGCAAGAATGATTTACAGGGGTTTGTGCACAGGGAACTCACGCTTTTGAAAACCCTGGTTTTGCATGCATATACAGCTCGCCTGCAGCACCCACGGTCAGACTCGGTGAGAATTCCTGAGATCCTCTAACCTGCGAGTGGGAACTTTCCCATGACAAAAACTGATTTCACAATCCAGTGAGTAAACAGAATTCTTAGAATTCAAAACCCTGTAGAAATACTTAAATATCCACAGCAAAATTCACTTTCAGGGTACATTATTTCAAATTTCAACTTTACGCATTTTTTCTGCATTTTTTTTCCCACTCCTTTACTCAGCAGATTAAAGATGACCTTCCCAAACTTTAATGATGTCGGTCACTAATTTGTGGAAGATGAACGTAAAGTTGCAGCTCAAACAGCAACATCACCTGACAAAGCCTTTGGCACTATAGACCTAGAAGAAAACAAACAAACGAACAAAACCACAAACAAACAAGCAAAACAAAACCAAAAAAACACTTTTCTGCAATTTCTCTTCGTATTTTCAACAGCTGGATATTACGCTGTATTCAGATGCAGGTCCAAACATAAATAGCAGTTTCTCTACTGACCCACATACTTGGCCTGTACCCAGAGTCTTTTAAGATGCTTCCATTAACTGCAGAGCAGTGTCAGGTATTTCTCTAGTGTGATCTTATTTATGAGGTTCTGTTTCCAAAACAGGACTAGACCAACCGGAGTTGGGCTCTTTACTCGCAGTTGAAAGCCTCTCCCCCCCATCCTCCATGGGAATATACCTTTATCCTCAATATCTTTCATGGCTGCTGACATCTTATTTCCAGTTCTTATTGTCCGTCCGCTTCCTCTCTGGCTACTTCTAAATGCTTCTGCTCCCAGAGGCACACCGCGTCCCTCGACAATCCCCACTGCCTGCACAGCTGAACTGCAGCCTAGCTGGCAGAAGGCTGTTTCTCTGGGGGTTATGGCTCCTCCTTTACCTTTTCATCCCCAAAAATAACTTGGCTGCTTTTTATATCTATTCTGAATGAACTACAGTTATCAACACCTCTGGATTGAGTGAAATATGAAGGAAAGAGGAGAAAAGCCATAACTGATGAGGAAAAGTGGGAAATCGAGAATCAGTGAAGAAAGCTGAAGTTGAAGCTGGAGCACACGGCTGCACAATTATATTTGTGAATATTTTGTAAGTTCAGTTACTGTATGTTTGACTCATTTGGTCTGTGAAATCTCCAAACCAGACAAATCAGAGTAACTGAATTAATCTAAGTACAAAAACCATGGCCCAAATCCTCTGGCCTTTATCTAGGGAAGTCTTTTATTGGAGCCTTCAGCTGGAAAGAAACTGCAAGAATTTGTGGCTGTGGAGCGTGCAGTTACAATAAATACATAATTCATCATGGAGAGGTTTGTTAAAACTGTTAGGAATAAAATAAATGTTCTTCTTTCCTACTGAAAAGAGATGTCAGTTTTTCTCTTAAGATTACTCAAAGAGCTAGCCAGGCAGAATAAAGGCTTATTACATTAGAAAGCATATAGAGCCCTTTTATGAACTCTGGCTGCAGCCATTCTCTTTGTGAGACTCTTTGTTTCAATTTGTTTTTCAGCAGCTGTATCTGATCTGTATCTTGCACACTTTCATCCTGCAACAAAACACAGCTGCAGCGACTAGAAATCCCTCATCTGTCCATCTGAGCACATTCGCACGGAGGGGACAGGTACCCACGAGAAACTCCAAACCTGACTTATGGGTGTTAAAGGCAATACGTAATTTTAGATTGAGTCACGAGGTCTGGCTATCTCTCTGTTCATCATTCCTGGAAGTGTGAACAATAGCCCCATCTCAAGAAAGATACAAAAGTTCACCGACATAAAGTGCATGCAATTACTGGCATAGCAGAGTGACCACGCTTGCCACCCCTTGAAAATGGACTTTTAGGACAGAAATACTCTGCTTTCAAATGCAGAATAGAAAACTAATCACTATGTGGTTAATCTAAGCCTTTAATTCTGAGAAATCCTTGACACACAAGCGGCAAGATCACAACCGATGCGCAACAATTTCAAGCATCTCCTTGCCTGATTTACGAAGACATTATCACAGTTGAAATATTGCAGACTCCCACCACGCATAACGTGCATGTTAATGCTCCTTTCAGACAAAGATGCCTCAAGAGAAAACAGCACTTATGTAAATGCATCCACATCTTCCTTACCAGGTGAGATGAGCTTTTAGAAATCATGTAGGGGGCCATGTACTTACACATGGGGTTTCTGAAATACCACCTTCCACAATTAGAGTAGGAGAGGAGACCTAGTGATATTTGCAAGCTTGAGATGGGGAATACAGAAGACAACACGTGGGAACAAGTTTTACAAAGTAGGGTTGCAATGAATTCAGTGCATCTCAGACACCAGAGGAATATCATGATCACCACGAACATACCTTCTTCTCCTCACCCCCTTCCCAAAAAAATCAGGAGGGACATGAACATGCTAGGACTGATGGACTTGCCATCTCCCCCAAAAGTATTCCCTGACTTGAAGTTTCCTAATTCTGTGGTGGAGCCCTCTCCTTCCTGCCACAGGTGCCGGTCAAGGGCTGCTGAAGAATCCCACAGCTGCCAATCGTGATTTACAAAGAGGGAGCTAAGATACACTAACGACTGTGACTCTTACCACTAATTACCACTTATTCAGGCACTAATGGACTGCATCGGCCAGCACAAGTCTAACGCAAAAGCCTTTGCTGTTTGAAAAGAACCATTTTAATTTATTAAACATTGTGGATCTCAGGCACTGATAATGGTAAACATGCCCGCAATTAAAAAAGGAGAGTACACAGCAACACCAGCTGCACCTGCCTGACTGGCCGTATTTGACCTGGACTGCACTTGCAAATTGTACCGGTATACTTACTTTTGAGTTCAAATAAGAATAGCAAAAATACTAAACTGGTAAACAGTGACCCCTATTTCAGATATCATATATTCGGATTACTTCCTCTTACTTCCATCATTTTGGTTTGCATCCTTTAAACAAGATTTAGATGCCGAGGAAACCTTGTGTCCTGCAGAACTGCTAGAAGCCTCAAGAGAAACCACGAGTTCAGTGCGTGAGAAGGAAGTCAGTAACACAACCTTGTTCCCTTCCAGTTTTGCACCCAAGAATAGTAAAGCCATGCCTCTTTTGAAGTTACCAGTTCAAATCCAGTCTTGGCAGTGACTTAAAGGCCTTACTGAAGGTAGCCAAAATAATAATAATAAAAAAACACGTATATATATATCCCATGGAAGATTCTGCCACTGATATTTGCTTTTCTGCTAATCAGACAGAAAAGCAAAATATCAAATGCTTCACAGAATGGAAATTCTGAGTTATTTTTAGCTGAAAGCATTAAAATTAGTTCATTAAGAATTTCTATCTTATAATGTCAAACCATTCATATCTATAATTAATCTTTAATATCATAGTAATTTTTAGAGGCTAGAAAGAGCTTAACTCTAAAACAAGGAGTCAAAATGAAAGTCGCTATTTCATTCTCAAGTAATATCAACATTTCCGTTGAAAACTTCATCAAAATGAACTTCCCCCAAAATTCTAATTCTGCCAAAACAGCATTTTCCAAAAGAAATGTATTCAGAGAGACAGAGAGAGAGAGAAATTGAAAGAGGAAAAGCTAGCTGCCTGGCAGAACTCGACCTCTCTACAAACAACAAAGCCAAGTCAAATCCACCCACCCTCCTTCCCCCTCACAACTGCTGCCTCTCGCAATTTGATTACAAATCTCAGGACATGCTGCGGTTTTGCTTCAAGCTGTTGGTCCTGGAGTCAGGCTGGTTACAGGAATACCCCATGGCTTGCCTACTCTAGAAAGGATTTTCTCAGAAAGAATTTGTTCAGACAGAAATATCAGTAGATCTGTCTTGGCAAACAGCTACAACGGACATGCGGCTTGTTCCAGCAAACAGAGTTCCCCAGGCTGAATGAGCTCTTTCACCAAACTCACTGCTTTGCTGGTAGAAGCCCGTTCCCAGCACGGCTTCTGCCCGCGGAGCTGTGCGGCCAAGAGGCACGACCTTCGCCTGCTCTTGATGGATGAAGCCGTGGCAGCAGAGCTTTCCAGTGTGCATCGCGGCTCTCATTTAACAAGTGCTTCTCCTGCTTTCAGGACTGAATCTTAAATGCATCTGATAACATCTCGGGACCCAAACTGTGATTTTTTCATTTGTGGGGTTGACAAAAGGCAGGAGTTTAATTAAGGTCCTAAATGAAATCAAATGAAAAAGCAGTGCTATTTCCAGAAAGTGATTTAAATACTCTTTTGGAACTCATTAATTATGTCTTTAAGCCTAACTTTTTACTTACTTTCCATTTTTACACACAAATCACATTCAGATACTCCCTCCTTTCTGAGGAACCCTCACCTAGCCTTTTCAAATTGTGTGAAAACTTCAAAGTTACTTTGATTTGGTAGCTTTTACATGCCCTTGGCACCCCGTTGTCATGGGTGCAATTGACTTCAGTGAGGGGGAAAGCAAAGGAACAAGACGATGCACGTTACACATCCCATTGGGCTGCGGCAGGTATTTCTTAGTGGCCACACGCTTGCAGGGAGGAGGTGCAGGGGAGGAGAGAAGTCAGGTATCCGTTCTGTCAAATCAAAAGGTGTTTCCGGGTCACCAAAAAATCCCAAAGTTACTCCAAGTTTTTTTCTAGCCTTCTTTTCCACTGCAAAGACCAAAACCTGCCCCGTCAGATGCCAGCCAGGCTGTTACTTGTTTTGTTGCGGTGTTGCTAAGAAGCAGGGCTGTTTTTGCTTACTTGCCTCCCTTGGGCTATTTCACAACACTTTGTAATATACACTGCTCTTTTTTGTTACACATCTGGTTTCGATTTTAGGTTTCAGAACCCCCTCTGAAAACTGAGATATTAGTTTTTCATATCTATCATCTAGACAAAGTGCATCAGCCTGTCAAACTGAGTGCACCGGTGAGACGCGTTTAACCCTCTCAAGTAACACTCAAGTTACCCTCCAAAAAAGCTCTTTTCATTTGATGACGAATTCAGGAGGTAGAAGCAGCTCAAATATTTTGTCTAATTTGCTGTGTGAAATCAGCTGCAACCACCATTAAATTTTAGGTATGAAATAAAATTGCCCATTTCTTGAAGCCATTACATGGGATAGGAAACCCTCACGCCTCGCAAACCCTAGCAGGGAGCGAGCCGGGCGGTGGATTAAATGACCATCACCCCAGCAGATGCTCGACAACCTCTCTCAAAACCTCTAGCCTTTCGTTTTCATTGGAAGCAACTACTCACAGGAAAGCAGCTAGCTAGCACGAGGAGGGGTTCTCCTGTGTCTCTGTGAAATAGTGTCGCTGGATGTCAGAGCAACCCTGTTTGTGCTCTGGGATGGCTGCAGACACGGCCTCCAGGCCCTGCAGCGCAGCCAGGCTGAGGTACCCGTGCCTCCAGCTCCAGGTAGGCCACATCCACACCTCACAACCCACCACCACCATCAGTGCTGCTCACAGAGAGCTTTTCCTCAGCACCGATCCACATACGAACAAACTGATGAGGGAATACGTAACACAAATTCCTGCTCTGCTGATACCCCTAAGCCAAACGATCCTGCTGTAAGTCCTCCCCAAAAGCTGTTCTCGACACTCTGCAAGCAAAGCTCTGCCCGAGGAGGTGGGCAGAGCTAACTGTGTTTCTTTAGTCTTCACCCATCTGGTCCCAGCATCATTTAAAGTCGCAATTAAAATTTATATCACTAAGCTAAGGTCACTCAGAAAACTTGTGCCAAGAACTACATACATCTGACACCCTACAGAGAAAAGAAACTGTTTCTGCTTTATCTCGACAGTTTGCTTTCCCCACCACCCTAAGGATTTGTCTCTGTGCCCTTCTTAAGCCACTCTGGTAACTAGCTGACCCTATAAAGTTTTCTCTCTACAGCTCAAGATTGTATTTTTCTTTATTTTTTGAATGAATAAAGCCTGTTTTAATCAAGTAAATCTGTATCGAGGCTGGACCTCTGCCTTTCAAATCATACAAGCTTTGTACATCGCTGTTTCTTGTCTCTGTACAGGTCTAAATTCACAGCCAGCCTTCCGAAACAATGCACAGAAAGCCCCACTCCCTCTCTGGGGCCTTCAAACCCATCCATTCCCTCTCCCACTTGGTTAACTTCCTCTCTTGCTTTCTGAAGAGCTGCTTCACAGTCTCCTTCCCCCACTTTGCATGTACAAATACGTCAGGGCATCCTCCTTTCCTAATAGGACCAACAGGTTTTGCAGCTCCTGTGCAAGGCCCGGGCCGTTCACTCTCCCAGCCTGGCAGGCTCTGGCACGTGTGGTCCTCCCAGGAGCACCATTGCTCGGGAAGCCCAGTAGCACAGCAGGTTTGAAGGACACAGGTCTCTCTAAGCATCACTGAAATTGTCATTTAGAAAAAATACCAGATAATTAGAGCCAGGTCAGGCACCCACACTTGGGGATGGAAGAGATGCAGGCTGCTGTGGGCTGCCCACTGGGAGCTGGGGTAAGCCACGCAGGACTCACAGGTCGGGAGAGTAACAACTCTTTTTTACTCTTCATACTTGTTCATCTACTTCAGCAACACCTGACTGAACCCAGTTAACCTAAATCCACGAACTTCTCCCCTTAAACCTTAACTAATATACAATTCAAGTCAGCTTTTCACCCATGTCCCGAGATCTTGTGGAGTCTCCTTCTCTGGAGATATTCAAGGCCCGTCTGGACGCCTACCTGGGCAACCTGCTCTAGGGAACCTGCTTTGGCAGGGGGGTTGGACCCGATTATCTTTTGAGGTCCCTTCCAACCCCTCCAATTCTGTGATTCTGTGATCTATCTCAGCAGTGTTGGACATCCACATTGAAAGGGGAATTGATAATGCTGAGGTTCATATTGTTAAAGAAATTTGGAGAGATATTTGTTTCATGGACATACCGTGCTTTCCTAAACAGTATAGGATGAAGGTAAGAGAGAAGGACTCCACCATGGAGGAGTTGTATATTTTTAAAACTACACAAACTCCAAATCTTGCAGATTTTAGAGACGCACTAAGCTCAGGCCATGCTACCAGTGGCTGTACCTCAAGGTGACACCCCAGTGCCGTGGGGCCTCTTTCCTCACAGGACACTGGGAGAAGCTCAGCAGACAAAGGGAGAGGTCTGAAGGACAGCTAGGGATGTTCTCCACCCCACCACCTCCTTGCCCAACTTTCTCCCACCTGCTGCCAGGAACAGCAGAAGCCAGCAGAGCAGGGGGCACACGGTGAGCCCAGGGTCAGGCAGCAAGCCCTCCTCTGGTACACGGACTCTCAAAAGCTGGCTTAGGACTAATTGCTACAGGGTCTTCATGGTCCATATAATCACAGGCATTGTGATCCTGTGGTGGAGTGGAAATTAAGATCATATGGGACAAAAAGTCTGAGGAAAATCCTCATGATAAAGCATACAGTGGGTCTTATCATTCCCCTTTCATAGCTTTTTTAGATGTTCCAGGGATATATGAAACAAAGGTATTAATAGTGCTAAGCCACATCTTTCCATGTCCTTGAATCAAATCTGAACCAACCCAAAAGCCTGGAGCCCGCATATCAAGTTATCTCCGGGGGGGGCGCCCCCGCGGGGGGGGGTTTTTTTTTTTTTTGGTGTGGTTGGGCTCTTCCCTCCGCACAGCCTCTCGCCAGTTCAGCCCTGGAATGCTTCAGGCAGCTCCCTCCACCCAGCAAGAGCCCTGCCCAAAATGCTATCCTCCTGCTGGCGTGAGCTCACCGTGACCTTTCAGCAAGGCCCAGCCCTCCGTCCCTCCTCATGTTTGGAGAGGCTTGTGGAGCAGTGCCTTCTTTTCGGCTTGTGTGCTTCATGCTTAACCAGTTAATATCTCTTCCTGCAAGGCAAAACAGTGCTCAGTGCTGTACCAGCTCAGGCAAGCAGCTTGTCCTGATTGATGGATCATGGGTGAGGAGAGGGTTAAGAATATCACAGAGCAGTGGGGACATAAGAGAGCTTGGTCTGGAAGCAGTTTAAGTAACCTAAGGAGAATCTGATACAGACCAAAGACACACAAGTACAGATGCATTTAATAGAAGCCTCTCTCTGCTCGAGATCTACAGCTGAGACTCATGCAGCAAAATGTGCTGTTTGGAACATACTGTGCTCCAACCACGATGGCTATGGGAGGAATTGGAGCCAGTATTATGTGCTGGTGCTGTTAAGTACTCAATGTTCACTTAGCACACACGTTTGGGGAATGTATATTTGTGCATACATTTTGGGATGCAGCACATCTCATTGTAAACTTGGACAGCAGCTTGCTCTTCGATCTAAGAACTGGTCTCTTAAGAAATCCCAGCATTGTGCAACTATGGGCAAAGCCCCACTCTGTTCCAGCCGCAGCTGAGCCAGGTTAAGAGGTTACCACCTCCAGCCTGCCCACAGCTGTTTATCCACTGCCCCCCATTAGGGGTTACCACCCTTTTCAATGAGCCAAATAACTGCATGTGCAGACACTCCCAAATCTGGCTCTGTCAGAATGATCCAGCTTAGCTTGAAAGATTTTAAGTAGGTTTATTGTTTGGGCTTTTTTTTTTTTTTTTTTTTTCTCAGCTAGCTCATGTTGAGAGTGACAGTTTCTTGACTCTATTCAGCTGCAACTGGAATAGCATCTGACCATGCTCCAATAAAACTGTTGCAAAATTACATCTGTCAGTCTCTTCAATCAAAGCCTGTGGGACTCATTTAAGGATAATGCAGTTAATATTTGTTCCCTCAACATTCTTTTGTTCCCCAAACATTCTTTTGTTCCCTAGGTTTTAGTGGAAATTTAAATATCTCATGGCAAACTGAACACTTTTGCCAGCCTGTATTCTCCACCACTTGTTTAAGGATATCTAAGACAATCAGTGCTCTGAAGAAGCTATCACAAGAATCTCCCCAGTGCCTCCGTATTCCAGAGGATTTATAGTTTCCCTTAGGTGCAGAACTGCAAGATTCCAGTAGGTCACTGGGGAACCTTAGCAGAGACTGTCAATCCATTTACACTGTTAGCATTATTACTTTACTGCACTTTCAATTCTTGGCATGTGGGACTTAGAAGACTTGTCAAGCTTGGGCCTCACAAACCTATGCCAGGATGCAGAAAAGGTAGTTTGGGGAGACAAAAATATTTGCTTCTCTGACCTCTGTGTTTGGCTCCCAAGGAGTTTGATTTGTATTCACGGCTGTGCATGTGCTCTCAGGCAACACACATAGCTGAGGCCAATTGTATGAGATTGGAGTACAAAGAGAAGCCCTACTTCGGCTCTGACATTTAGCAAGCCAAGAGGTTTGAAAATAGAGCCAAGTCAATTGCCTGGCTTGGCTGTATGAACCAAAACACAAGCCTCGCCACTGGAATTGATTATATACACATGAAAAGAAAATACATAAAATGATACATAAGGTTCTTGTAACCTCCAGGAGCTGATGCCAGAATATGCTCGTTGGCTTGGTCCTTCCCTGGCTCAATACCACAACTGAGCACTGAGCTCAGCTGAGGCCATGCTTAAGTTTTCATCAGATTAACTCTTCAGCGCAGGTCAAAGCACCCCTTTTCGCATGCTTTAAGATCTAAGTTTTCCCTCAGGCCCCCAGGGAAAGTAGTAGCTGACTATATGAATACAGGATTTATAGCCCTTAAAGCTGGTGCAAAAGGTGCTATAGCTGCCCACAAGAGGCAAGTAAATTGAGTTAAATGAGATTGGGAATCTACACAGCGGAGTAACCAGGAGAGTGTTAATGCAAAATCCTTCATGAGCCAGCCTTACATAAAGTGCATTTTTCCTCTGATACAGATGCCATTTATCTCTCAACATAAATCGGGGTCTTTGACTATGCATTTCTTTGCTTAATTACACTTAACACTTTAGATAGGAAGCTTAATCCACTCTGACTACTACATTGATTTAAACAACAAAAACCAGCAGGTACTGAAAAGTGTCATTTCTTGGAAGAATATGGATTATTAAAAATACTCTTTCCAATGCAAATATTTGTGCCTTTCTGTGGTATCTCACCATTCTCCAGACAGATAGTTTTTTCCTCAGTTTGAAGTATTTGATATGATTATTTGATATGATTAACTTACCAAGCAGCACTTAATGCTTTCAGGAAGGGCTTGAAAGCAGATATTTTTATTTTACCAAATTTTATTACAATAACAGGGAGACTCAACATTTCCCTGGAAATGAGCAGAGCTAACAAGATGTTAAGTGTTTTCCAGTAACCCTTGTGCCAGGTGCTATTGGAAGCTTTCTGAAAATATCACTAATGAGTTCCTTTGAAAAATGAAAAACGCCTTTATCCAAAGAGCTCAGAAAGTGAGTTTCCTCAGCTAGTTTTACTTGTGGATAAGCACCTTTCCATTCTGAAACACCAGACCTAAGGGCTTGAAGCAAATAAAATGTTCCTGCAGGATGGACAGAAGCAAAGGGTAACATTGTGAGAGCCAGTAATTGGTATGCTACCTGTTGGACTCATTTCTAATCCCCAGAGTTTCTTGGCAATACACTCAGCCTCAGTGTCTTTCTGCATGGTCGTATTGGCCGTGCCTGCAAAACTCAACTCACAGCTTGCTTTCCACAGCAGTGGAGTCCAACGTTTGGGTCCATCGTAGAATATTCTAAGGAACATGCTGCTCTTGTGCCAGTTGATAGAGGTAAAATGATCTCATCTTTAGGATTAAAAAAAACAACTAACCAGACAAACAAACAGAACACAACAGACAAACACACACACACACAAAAAAAGACCCTCATCTTCACAGGTGTTAAGCCATGCCTGGGTTGTACTCTCCTGCAGAGTAGCTGTCGGATGTTCTCTTTACAGCCCTCTCTTAGACTACTCTGAAGACAAGCAATGTGCTAAAACAAGCCCACAAATCAGCACACACTTCTCAGCCAACAAGAGCTGTGACCAGGCAGAAGTTGCAAACAAAATGCAAAGCACGTTCCACCCCACCTCAACAGTCACAAGATGGGAGAAGCCACAGAAAAACAGAAAGTGTCCTAACTGATGTCAGTTGTGTGCTAGGTGGATTCTGAGACTTTGGGGTGAAGTCTGGCTCCCTGGTACTTTATCCATGTACTTTGCCTCTGCCAACTGCATTGTTCCTTCCATATTTTGGACAAAGAATCCCAGGGAAGTATAGAGACCCGTCCACCCGATAGATGCAAAGTGGTGGGCTACCACTGAAGCACTCTTGCAGCTTCTTGAGTATAGCAAACTCACTTCAGTCAGCTTCACAGCTTTCTCTGACACTCTTCACACAGACATTTATTGCTCAAAGCCTACAGTAATTTACTACCACTACCGTTACTCTTACATCAGCTTCTCTCCAGATTTCAGAAACTCCTGTATTCTGCTCACAGAATGCAGGGAGAGTTCAATAGCACGTTCAGAGTCACCAATTTACTATGAGACTTAGTCTCTTACAATTTAAAGACATGTCATTTCAAAGTGTTTTTGCTTTACAATAAACAGATAATAAACAGATTCTTGGTTTCCTACAATAAAACCAGTAAAGACTATAACTTCAAACATTTAAAAGGGCACACGGGACTGTTCTTTAATTTTACTCTTTGGCTGTGGAATCTGTACTCATTAAAAGTGCCAAGTGAAGATCTGACTAGTATTTGTGCTTTGGAAGTTTACATTTCTGCTCCCTTGCCCCAAACGGAAGGCAAAATGGGCTGATGTGCTCTCACTTTCCATTTCTAGACTTTTTTTATTTCCTGTTGCAATGTGGCACCAAAATGCAAAGTTTGGATTTCCTAGAGTGCAAAGAAACAAGGGGCTAACTACACATACTTCCTTTCAGGAAAAAAAATAAAAAAATAAAAAAATCTTTACAATGGTGCTACATTAGAGATATTAAATACTTTCAGTATTTTATAAACTATGAATTTTGACTACTAAGTAGTAGAAAGAATAGTAAAATGGACCAACTCCTTCCTTGTTATGAACCAGCCTGATGTGCTGCTGATCTGAATATGTAATTCCTTCCCTATTTTGCTGTATTTTTTTCTGCAGAAGCATAAGATATATTAGTAATAAAAATAACATAACTGCCCTTACAGACCTAAATGGGGATTGGACTCAAAACAGCTAGCAAGAGACAGCCAATGGTCTACCCTGATGGGATGGGAGAGGGCAAGAAGGAACAACAGTTTCAGTCTCTTCATTTTACTGTTGGAAACAGAAATATGCCACTAAGTATAAAAGTCCATATATTCAAAGATGCTCAAGTCATGTACATCTTATCATCACGTTACAATTAAGAGTATTCAGAATATCTGAAAAACTAGATTTGAACATAAGAAGCTGGTAGCAGAGCCAGGATCCATGTTTTGTGGGTGAATAGCTCTCTGGGTCTCACTGTAGGCGTAACCGCATCCACGCAGCATCTTGCTGCTGCATCCCGGCCCCGATGCAGCTGCTGGCCCTGCCCAGGCAGGGGCACACCCTTGCTCCGTCCCAAAGTTTTCCAAGTTTTAAATGTCGAGCTGTTAGTTCACAGCAAAGGAAACCAAAGCCTCACAGCCCATGTGCAAATGAACAGCACACGGACAAGTTTTCTCTGCTTGTCCCCCATGACTTTCAACGGTTTGACTGTGGAGTTCAGAAAATGCTGTGTCTGCTCTCTCCTACAGCTAGGAAATAAAGTCAGATTTCTTTTTCATAAGAAGCTGTTACTTCAAAACTTGTTTTCATTCCTATGCAGAACCCTAATGAACCAGCTGAAACTCTCAACGCAAACACCCATAACGCAAAATGTTCTCTAGAACAAACCATGCATTTCAAGATTTCCCAGTAACATACGTTGCTCGTAAAGCTAATGTTTTTCCATAGAATTTGAGTTTGTAGTATCAGAGTTGCAAGACATTTTGTTATTTCCTACATAAATACATTAAAAATAGAAAGGCATTATGTGTCAACTGAATTATTTCCGTTGGATCAAGTGAATCCATCTCATCCTGATTTCCAAACTTAATTCTTAACACTTCTTGAAGGAAGCAAGAAATATGTAAATATGAATGATCATTTTAGACAAAAATATGCAGCGTACGTTCTGAAAATATTGACATGAAGTGATTGACATTATCAAAAGATCTCTTTGCCTAAAGATATCTGAATGAAATTAAATTGCTTCTGACAAGTTCCTGAGGAAATTTTTAGTTCAAATGAAACCATATTTTCAGAGGAAAACATTTCAGAGAAAAATCTGCCCCCCACACACTTAGTGCAGCTCTGCCCCAGAGTCCCTGCTCAACTCATTAGCAGAGGGGAGCTGTTTGCTGTGCTGTAACTTTCATTCTGAATTTGCCTATTTTTAGTGCCCTGTGTCAGAATTCGGTGGCAATTTGGGGATTTTGCTTTCATTTTTCTGGTTGTGTCTCAATATGAGTCATTTCTGATGTACGTTTATGTTACTGCTGTTTGTAAACAGTGGATTATGAGCTGTTCCTAAAAACTAGAACAGGTTTTACCAGAAGGCTGCCCAGCTACTGCTTTTCCTTTAGGTTTTCTTTCTCTGTGTTCCTTATGCACTTAGCTCTATGCTCACTTCCACGTATTCTTGTAAATGTAAGTGCAGAATAAATTTAGGAACCACAGCACTTTCAGCAGCTCCACTTCATTCTCACACCAGAGGTTTCTAAACTACTCCTTACAGTCAACTACTACAGATATGCATGAGCAGCAAACCACCACTGCCTCCAAGGCATGTCTTGTCTGCATGCTTATTTGCAGCATTTTCTTTGGACCAGTTGCATGGGGCAGATTCTGAGTCTCTTTTTTATTTTTGCAACATGGTTGTACCGAAATCAGTGAGGTAAAATGCAAAATAGTGCACAATCAATGCAAACAGAACTGACAAGCCAAACTATGTTTCACACAGAAACTCAATGATATAAATACATTTCTGGGACACAGAAGCCAGCCTTGTCAACCCTTGGGTCAGTGGCAGGTTTGGCAGCCCTTGCGCATCTTATAGATCATGCAGCCCAGGTAGCTAAAGCACCTGATTGGATGTAAATAGTGTAGATGGAATTCAACTTACAGACTTTATAAGCTTTCCTTTAGCTTTCCTCTCCTCCAAGACAAAAGACTGGATGAAAAAATGATGGAGGATGTCTTGTAATACTTGCACCGAGTCTCTAGCAGCAACACTGCATGTAGAGCTTCTCTCATGCTGTATCAGCATTTCTGCTTCCATGCTAAAAACTAGAAGTGAAAAGCCATCTTGTTAGAATAACTTCGAATCAGGAAGAAGTACGGAGCCAGGTTACAAAACTAGGGAAAAAATCAGAGGGAAGTCAGTGAGCAAAAATGAGGAAGAAGATGGTTTCTAAATAATGTTGGTATTTGCCTAAATGGATAACAGAGTTACCAATTAACCACTCTGATAAAAGGAAGTCTGCATTTTAACTTTATTTCTTATGGCAACACATAGAAACATCTCCAAATCATTTCTGGCCATCACTTTCTCTCTCCCCAAAGGCATCCATACCCATGTCATAAGAAATCTATGAAATTCAGCTGGCAAATTTTTCTCATATAAAGGACAGAGCTGAAAAATGCAAGATTATTTCATAACAGTTTCTCAGTAACAAGGTTTTTGATCTTCATAACATTATCCAGAAATAAGACAGATATTTCTGTTCAGCTGAACCCAGCTGGCTGTGTGGAAAACATTTCAAAATCTGCCATAAATCTTTTTTTCCCCTGATGTCTCTTAATTTAGTTAAAACAAACCAATTAAATGTCCTAATTACAACTGAAATATATAATTATATTGTGCACTCAGTTCAGAGCATACTAATGAAGCGATCATCACCTTCTTATTAGTCATTTGAAAACTAAACCCAAGTGGGAGCTGAAAAATGTTTTTCTGTATCTTCAAATAAGGCACTTGATCCATTCTTCACTTGTTTCTGAATTTAAAACTTGAGCAAAACAGGCAGAAAAACACACAGGATCATTACATCTTCTTTTCTTATAGTCAAAATTCAAGAAGAATTATCATACAGTAAGGTGGATCAGCTCACTTATAAATTAGAGACTGTTCACAACACGTATTTTAATCTTTTACCATAAACCTTTCATAAAATTAGCATAAAGTTAAAAAGACAATGCACAGCTCTTTTTAAATTACTTTGCTGTAATGTCTACCTTGAGGTTGGTTCCTAAACAGGTAGGGCTGGCTTTTAAACAAGTTGTCAACGCAGCCTGCTGCTGTTTATTGGCATCTATTGGAGCTGACAGTGCTCAGCCTACTGATCCTCATCCCTACTGCCATTTTGTAGGTAAATCTCCCAGCCAAATACACATAGCCCTCGTGAAACCTGCAGATCTGCCTAACCAGGGGAAAAACAGTTCAAAACAAAATTTGCATAACTTACTACAAAAAATGAAAGAGTTGGTGAAACCCATTACCAAAGGATTCTCATTTCAACACCACTGCAGCTTTGCCTGCTTCCTCTGCTATGAAAAGCCAAAGGCGAGCACACGGGTGCCGTTAGAGGTGGGTGCACACAGGAGCCACCTGCGGCCTCCTCGGACGGCGGTGGGACATGGCGCTGTCCACCCGCGTCGCCCGGCTCCAGGCTGGGCCTCCTGGGCCTACTGCTCCTCACACCAGCGACAGCCATGGGGGCCCTGCATAAATCCCCTCCTTCCCTCCTCCAGGAGCTGCTGCCATGGTTATTGCCATGTCTGGGACTTCAGGCAGCGGTAGCACTGAGGACGAGGCCGGGAGCTGGGTGGGGAGGCAGCCAGTGGCCACAGTATGGCCCCCCAGGAGCCATCGCACAGTATCATGACACAAAACACAGTAGCCTTGATTCACCACTACCCTGAACCCTGTACAGCCATATACAGCTGCATAAAGGGGCTACAAAGCCTTAGGATATCAGCTCCTAGGGGCAAAGGTTATCTTCTTCATTTGTTACAGTGTGTCATGCAAAAAAGCTATTTTTTTCCAGCATAACTGTAACTCATGATATATTGATAAAACTAATTGAAAAGGCAGCATTGAGACCCTCTTGCATCACAAAGTGTGCAGCAGAAAAGGATGTGCCCAGTAGGCTAAGAATCTGAGCCTCCCTCTCTCCCCCCCAAACATACTTTTGCTAGGCTCAATATTGTTTCGTATCAGGAATAAGCAGCTCTGAACTCCTCATACCTTGGATGTGTTCTCTGTTTTGGGATTACTAGAATGCTTCATACCAAATCTAATTAGATGAAAAGTATTTTGGGAAGTGTGCTTTGCCTGCCTAAACAGAAATATTATAGCAGCTACTTAAATGGTAATTGATAAATGCATAAAATTACTACCATTCAAACTGCAAATCAGTTAGCAAAATTCAATGAAAGTTTAAACATTTCATTGCATTAATGATATAAATGCATAAATTTACAGAGAACAGCATCCAGGCATTTGGCAGTCTTCCACTGTATTTACTTAAAGGTGGTAATGCATTTAAAAAGCACTTGAAGCAGAATATGTATTAAGCACTACTTAACTTGCATAGATTTATTAGCACAAGCTTTTAGACTGTCTCTGCCCTGAAGCAAACTCATTTTTATTTCTGGAAATTAAAAAAATAAGACCAATACTTCATTTTAAGACACATCAGAGAGGTCGGAATGGTAGTTATCTTTAAAATACTGTATTTCTTCATGACAAGTGCACTTTTGTAGCCTTTAGTTTATATGTGACTGACTGATAGGACTGTCTAAGAAATGCTGATATTATCCACAGGATATTTCATTTACATGTTAGTGAAAAAATTGTAGTTTGGAAAATTCTCTAGTGTCTCTAAAGACTAATGATCTGACACCTCTAACAACATAGAGTGACCTGATTTTTCAGACGGTGTTGAAAACTTGTCCATCTAAAAGAAAAATCAGACGCCTTCAACAGTGCTGCTAGCAAGGCATTTCAAATTCTCTTGGGGAATTTCAGCTGAAGAACTTTATTAATTCTCACAACAGACATAAGCTAATATGGCAAGAAAATATTTGTGTGTATTTAATGGTATTTGGAAAATACCTCAGCTAGCATTCACTAGATAAACTGCATGCCAAAAGAAATACCCTAAATACTATGTATCTCAGGATAAAATCACAGGCTGGATATGTGCCTGCACGGATATCTTCCTTGAAGAGGTATCAGTGGAAGATCTTGGTAAGTGGGAGGCAGAGCTTAGGACTTCTCTCAGAGTTGGAAGAAACCAATGTAATTTAGACTGTGTCAAACATTTGGGAATTGTGTGTGTTGTGTGTCACACAACAGTCACAGGCCACAACAGCTTGTGATAGACACCCATCTCTTGGCTTCAGGAGCAGGACAGCAAAAAGTACTTCTGTCTGAGGAACTAAAGTCAAGTCAACCCACTCACTGAGAAGAGTTCACATGCTCCAATACTGTATGTCAAGGATCCTAAATGCACCTGGAGCTTACAAAGGTCAGTGCCTTCCCTTTAGTACAGAGGACACAGAGGAAGGGTGGCATTTCTTGTCACCCAGCAAGGGTTCAAGTCAACAGCATTCATGTCCCCTGATTCCGGGGCTCTCTTTAAGGCCACCTTGCCTGTCTAATTAGTGTTCAAATCACTGTAAGAAACAACACAAATCAGTAAAGTTTTGCTGCACAATCCACCACTCTTTCTGCCTCCCACTGAGGTCAGAGTTGCTGGCACTGTGTGGCTGCCTCCTGAAGCCAGCACAACTACTTCATCTGCCATGGGAAAAGTGAAACAGAATTTATTTCAAGGGCCAGTGTAAGAAATTTTCATCATCCCAGTGGCTTTTTTCACTTGTTGCCTGCAGCACACCGCCCCAGCCTGCTTTTCCCTCATATCCAGAAGTACGTGGTCAGCACTGATTTGTTTTAACATGGGGAGAAACCTATACAAAGAATCAGGAAGTCAGTCTGAGATGGAAGAAGTCTGCTGAGACTATTTTGGCCATTCCTCTGCTAACAGATGAACAGGACCCAAAATACAGTGTTGGGAATTTAGCACAGACAATGGCATTCCCCTTATAGCTAAACTTTGGTCAAAGCTTTGGAGTTTGGCGCTTTGAGCCACCCAAGGCAGAGGAAAGGTAGAGTTTCCTTTCCTAGACTGTTCCTGACATGTTAATTGGAAAAGTGAATTTCACAGAGAAGTGCATTGCACTTTAAAGGAGGGAAGAAATAAAGAACACCAGGCCCTGGTGTTGTGGCATTGCTCTGTTTGTAAAGGAGTGCCCAGGAAAACTTCAGTGGAAAAGCTCGGCACATCTTCCCTCTCGCATCCTCCGCTGAGGCCGAATTCCCTGCTGCCTCATGCCTCGTACAGTCAGCAATGCACAGTGCGTGTGCAAGCACAGCCCTTCTGATCTGCTGCAGATATACACGTCCTGAACTTTTTTTTTTCTTTTTTGGGGGGTATATTTACAGGGCAGGTGCCCTTGTCTTGGCTGGTACAGGCTCTGAATGGATGAGCTGGAATGAGCAGATGACAGAGATTTCTTTGCATTTCAATGCTTTTCTGGCCAAAATCCTCTCTAGGATGCATCTCATCAAGATCTTTAAATACAACTGAGAGCAGAATTTGGCTCAGGGAGTATTTCCCCGTTTCATTCCTTGCAGCATTTCATTACCACATTCTAAATCCATAACGAAATCCGGAGTGTTTTATGGCGCTCTGTATTAGAGCGTTGCTAATAAGTAGCTCCATTAAAAACAGTAAACATAAATCATTTATTCATTTTATGCATTTTTAGTCCACTTGAGAATATTTTTGGCTAAGCTAAGATTCAAGTGAGCGTGTTAATTATTATCTTACTACAGTAATCAGTTAATAAGGCAGTTAGGAGAGATGTTTGTTAGGAGGTTCTGGGATGCCTGGAGGCTACTGAAGTCATTGTCTGGGGAAGAACACCACAGCCGGAGTGAGCAGGAGTCTGATGGCACTCAACCAAAACCCTGAGGCCTCTGTCTGCCGATTAGCTGAAAGGAGAGAGCAGACATCAGGTCTGAGCCGGGGAGCTGTAAACAAGAACAGGTAAAGCTCCCAGCACAGCTCCTCACACACCAGAGAAATGTCTGTGGCCCCCTCCAGGGAGGCTGGAAGAGCTTGGCCCATGGGGAGGGTGTGGGAGAAGGAGATACAAGTGGGTTTGGGTCCCTTCTGCTCCCCCAGAGCTGCAGCAGCCTTTCCCAGGCTCTGCTGTGTCCTTAGGCCAAGGTGCTGGGCTCTGCAGCTCCCATCTCTCTCTTTCCCACCTCCTGTCCCCTTCCATGGGTAAGGAAAGGCACTAACTTATAAAGCTGAGCACCTTGATGAAGATGCAGCTCTACTTTCCTTGTAGGAGCATCCAAATTCCTTCCCAGTCCATTTTACCACCCCTTTTAATCCCCTTGCTGGAAGGAAATAGCTCCTTTATTCATCCTCCTGCTGCACAAGCGACTGGTCAATAACCATGCTGGTGCAGCAGTGACCAAAAGCTGTCTGACCATGGCCAGGATGGCTTTTGCTTCTGCAGTGTTTCCAGAGAGGTCTGTACCACAAAACCACGCACAAAACTAGCACCTTCAGTCCAGAGGGCAAAGACAGAATGCATCTGAAGATTAAATATTGAAGCTAAGATTCAAGGAGAGCAGTGTATATGGGCATCTTGCTGTCTTTTTACGTGATCTCTACCTGTTCAGTGGTCAGTAACTTCTCCATTCACCACTGCAGCAGCAGTGATGACAAGAACTAAATACTTCCATTAGTGACTTGCAGAAGAAGGTTAACGTAGTCTCCTAAAGCTGGAGGAAAACCACAGCTGTTTGCCCTCAGCCTAGGGTGTGTCAAGGAACCTGTCCATAAGGGAAGTGTTTCTGGTTATGAATTACAGACTAGAAAATCCCCATGGCCCTATTAGAGATGCACTTCGAGGTGCTCCAGGGGTAGCCCATACTAGCTAAATTCTCCCTGTGGGAGAATTACAGTAGTTGACAAGGCAGAGAGGAGAAGAAGCCACTTTCTGATGTACTTCAAAGACAAATAATCTGACTCTTTCTGTCCAACATCAACAGAGGACGACCTTATTCAACTTCAAAATACTTCATCTGACTTGCAGCACAGACATCATTAAAAAACAGTCCCTTTTACTTGTCCTGCCTAATCCAGCTAGCCATCAAAATAGGACTGTATTAGAAACATCACATTTAACCTGCACTGGGGAGACCCTATGTATTTGAGACAAAACAGTCCAGAATGCATCACGGAGCTGTCTCACTGTCTTACAGTTTAGGATAACACCTGAGTCCTGAGTACAAGGCTGTGACTCAACAGTGAGGGAAACCCTGTCACTGCCATTCTGCAGATGGTAAACTGGGAAAGAAAGGGGTTAAACTGCTTATCCAAAGACATGGGAGAATCTGTAGTCAGGCCAAAAAGTGAACTGAGATCTCTTGGCTTCAACCAGTGCGACTGTTGCTGGGCAGATTTTTTTTCTCTCTCTCAAGACACTCAGCAAAGCTTTCAACAAATCTAGCATGAGTGGCCCAGAGCTGACACTGTCCCGGGAAGCTCTTCCTCCACCGGAAGAACTTACATGGAAAATAAATACTAGATACATCCAATTCATTATTTAATAACCTATGTTTCTTTTTAAGCTGGAACAGCTTGCTCAGAAATACAACAGGCTTGAATGAGGACACCAGGACTGAAGCCCTGATACCTGATCTTGCTGCTGGAAGAGAGCTCTGTCTGCAAATATTGCAAGTTTTTTTGCTAATCATTTCATTCTTCTAACCTGCCTCTGTCTGGAGTGTTAACATTTGGCACCGAGGCTGTGATCTCCTTCACACCTCTTCAGCACCTAGCATGGTGAGACCTGAGTTCAGATGGGAGCTGCTCTAAAAGCAGTGTACCACCACCACCACCAGTAAGCTTCATTTGCTCCCAGAACGTAACTTAACTCCAAGGACTACCGTTGCCCTGACATAGCTCTCCAGCATCTCTCTGCCTGGAGAAACTCCTCCTTAATATACACAGGGAGACATCTCAGAACCATTACACAATACAGATTAATTGACACTTTTAAAGAGATTAAGCTGATTCCCTACCCTAAATTCAGTAGCTACCCCAACTCCGTCTCATTGAGAAATCTTCATCTGGCAAGAGTCATGAATTACAAGCAAGATAAAATGTTTCATTAAAATAGATAGGGGGAATTAGGAAGCATTTTTTTTTTTTTTTTTTTTTTTTAATATGGCTAAAACCAATTTTGCTTCAAAAGCAAATACCTTGCCATTTTTCAGGTCACTAAGTTGGATGTTATAAATCCATCATCGGTGTTTCCTTACAGCTATAGTAGCTGACACATCTGAATCACCGGGAGCTAAAAGCATGCCAGAAGAAATGAACACCATCAAAACACATCAGAGGGAGACGTACAGCAATCGCTTCCCTAATGTACCTGGCTGCTGACGGAACAATATTAGCTGGCTTTCTTTGAGATTGGCCATGCGTAAAAACGAGCTCCTAATGAACAAATGTCTGTCCATGAAGGAATTGATTTAAGTATATCAATTAAATATTGGCCTCGGTATCACTGGAGGGATGTTTTTAAGCATAATTAATGCAAAAAGCATAACAGCATTCTTCTTGAGGTTCAGTCAAGAATCTCTGATGATAGTGCACACGCACCACTCCCCGCTTCCAGGGGAGTGTAAATGACTCCCTTTTGTACCGATCCATTTAAAGTTGTAAAACCTTGATTGTATCCATGTTAGATGGTTTTCTAGGCAGAATAGGACTGCCCAGAAAATAATTCATCCCTCCCCCATAAAATATTACCATTTCATTTAAAAAAGATGAAGATGATTGAGCAAATAATTGTGGATAAAATCATTCCCAAGCTTTTGGTTTTCTGATGAAAAATATGTGTTAAAAATGAGTTTCTTCCTCAGAAACTTCAAAGGTCATGTTTACGTCTAGATTCAAGTAAACAAATTTGTTGGTAACATTTCCATCAAGAGCATCATTTGCCCTGCCTGATAATGCAAGTTAATTCACAGCCAAAATGAGGTTATAACTTTAGCCTGTGGAAAAAGAAAGTCCTAAGGATTTGTATGGCAGTACCATTAAGTGTAGGATACTTGTATAAAAAAATAAATTAGGGATGAGAGTTTTAACCTTGTCTAGTAAGATGAAATACACTAAAACGGGGGTACCAAAATCTTTTTAGAGACGCAGTGTTTTGTGGTTTTGACCCTTTGTGCTCTGTGGCATGAAGCTTGTACTTAGGGCACATGAGGCCCTGCAGAAAGAGGAGGGCCTGGAGTGAGCCGTGGGTCATGAGAATAATTAGTTGAGATAATTCAGTTTCCATGTCAGAGAGGTCCCCAGGAATGAATATGGCAAAGAGTGAGCTGTGGGCTAGGAGAATTGCTCTGGCAATCAATATGTCAGATACCTCTCTCCCTAAGAACCCATTCTTCTCCTATTTTTTCCCAAATTTTGTGATACTGCCATGTACATAAAGAAGTCAGAAGTTGTGTCAATGGCTTCTCCAAGAAAGACTAAAACTCAGTATTTCCTTTTGTTTCTGGATGTAATCTGGACAGAACTGCAGAATCCTGTGGAATTCAGTGCTTTGAAATCGAGATTTTACAGTATGTGTTTGGGAGCATTTATGTTACCATAAAGGACGAGGACATTCTGCCCCTCTAAATGCATTCCCATTTCAGGTATAACATACCACCATGGTATTAAAACCAAACATCTGAAGAAATGTTTTGGTTTGCCTTTTTTTTTTTTTTTTAATAAGATATTTGTGGCTTAAAGTTAAATGATGATGTTTAAAGAAATCTGGAACGGTATTAATCATTTAAACTACTCATCGATTTAAATACTAATGTACTGATAGATAAATACGCATCCACTGGTCACATTAACCTGCCTTCACCAAAAAAAATATCATGTGATACAATGAAATGCTACAAAAATGAATCATTACCATCTAAATCTAAACTGAGACCTTTAAAAAACTGAAATGATCAAAGTGTTTTAAAAGCTGTGTTGCCGTATTTCTGGAATGCCGTGCCTTAGTTTTTAAGGCCAGATTTCTTCAAGTATTGAGGAATAGCTTCCCACTCTCGTTCAAAAGAATATTAAAGAGTCAGAGCTCGGTTACTCAGTTCTTTGTGACTTGGGACCTCAAAGCCCCGTGCAACATCAGTGACTGTCCCACCAGGAAATACAAACGTGAATTCACGAAGCTTTTTGCTCAGTACACCAGAACTAAACCGCTGGGTCTGTGCAGGAAGAGAACAAGGCTTGGGGCTCAGTTCTCCTTTTCTCAGTCTACAAACCTGAAACAGGATTAGTAGGAGGGATACGGAGGCATCTTCAGGCTTTCAGTGTTTTCCTTGGTTGCTGCATTATTTTAAACAGTTGTAATTTATACCACGCTCAAAGGAGGGATAGGAAGCAGCAATGTGCTTTGAAGGCACAGCTCCTATTTCACATGTTCCACTTGATGCCATTATTTGAAGATTGGCTTATGCAACTTCTCTATTTATTACTGGTTTGCTTTTCTTTTTGTTGCAAGAATCGAGCTGACAGCTGAACACATGTACCTACAATATGAGATCATGCTCTACAAGAAAAAACTAATTAAGACTTTACACTCTCAGCCCATGCCCTGAATACTTTGCACCCAAAGGCAGAAATGCACCACGGCTGCATTGCTCTCAGCACAGCAAGGATGCAGCAGCAGAGCTGCAAGACCCTGGCACTTGTGCTCCAAGAGCAGCCTCCAGGAGCCGGGGTTCAGGCTGCAGTGACAGCCGTAGAAGACAAGTTCAGGCAGCTGATAGGATGATGGACATGGAGGCGATGATGAATCTGGGGAATTAACAGATCCTTAGCTACTGGAGGGACGTTGGTAATACTTCTGAGCGTGCCTTTTGGGTTAATCCTGGCATGAACTGTGACGTGACGATTCAAGTGAGTGTCTTTCTATCCTCTACATAGCAGGAGAGTGTTCTTGGCATGGCAGCAGCCTCCACCACAGCCTCTCTTCCCAAAATGCAGCCTGCACACGATAGGGAGAACAGAAACACACCACTTCTCATACGGCTTTTTCAACAAAGCAACCCCAGGGCATAGCGCCAGAGATCCTGGTACCAGACTGCTTACATTCAGCCCACCACACTCTGACCGTTCCTTTGGACCTTGCAGCCTCCAAGTCTAGGGTTTTGTACACCAAAGGCTGAGTTTGTCTCCTGCATATCCTGAGTGGGATAATGAGTGATCCAATCCACAGTCAGCAGGACCGAACAACGTCTTCCTGCAACTTTCCAGCACTCCCTCCTCAGCTGAAGGGCTCAGAACCCACCACATTATTGCAAGAAGATGATATTATTCCCGATGCAGCAGGAATAACAATCATTCTGCACTGTAACTTGTGCCTTTTTGCACTGCAAAAGCCTCCAGCCACAACAGCAGCAAGAATTACTAACCACACTTAAAATGTCCAGATATGGTATACGTTTTATCATTATTTGGCAGACATATGTTCTGTGTGACTTGGATCATTTATTTCCTTTTTGTTTTCAAAAGCTACCACATGTCCCTGGACAAAAATTACACTTAATGTTTTATTTTGTCAGCCCAGTTAAAATCACAGCACTTGTTTTGTACAGTTTTACATAAGAATGTGCTGCTTTGTGTGACTATTATGTAATTTAATTTCAGTAAACTAGCCTGAAATAATTTAGAAAGTCTACAGAGTTTTTGTGCATTCAGTGTTAGGGACTTTTACACATTTATTGATGTCAGACTTGAAATTTAATTGGAGTGCTGGAGTTAGTTGCTTCCTTGTCTCTATATGGAAATAAAACCCACGATGTGTCACAGGATAAATTCTTCCATCTTATCCAGGACTAGAAGGGAGGGCTGTTACACTCTGATGCTCATCTATTCAAATGGAGGACTGCTAGGAAAAAAAAAAAAAAAGAGAGAGAGAGAGATGGCCACTGTGCAGAAAAAAACATTTTTCAAGTGCCGATTTCAAAGCAGTTCTAGTGGAAGGCTGGGACTGCCTGGTAGGACTGACGGACAGACTAGGCAAAGGTGACACATGACAAAGGAGATCAAAGGAGATGAGCAGTGGCAGTGCCTCACTGACCACTCTAGAAAATGATTAAAATGTTGGCAGGTGTAAGAGTATAACCTGTAAGAGTATAACCTGTGGGAGAATCTGTGAGCAGGGGGAAACCTGGCCATATTAAAGGTGCTGACCAAGACCCAAGATACACTGCAGAGCCATGGGGAAAACAACGTCAGATTCCTCATCTGTTGTTTTGTCTGTTGCTAATATTTTTTGACAAACCCGAAGCAGTTTTTCTGAACAGATGTTTCCCTCCCAAATAATGTGTTTATCTTTGCTTCGCCTTTTCAGCTGCGCCAGGCAATGAACAAGGCTGGACCTTCGTGAAAGAGTGTGCTTGAATGGGGAGAAATGAAGGGATTAACAACGGCCTTGAGGGTGAGGAACTTGTTTTTGGAAAGGGCAGCACACGTGGCTGGTGTTCCTGAAAGCCAGGCAAAATGCTAGCCCACACAGTAAGGGCAGCATACAAGACAAACGAGCCTGAGCAGTGGGCCCAAACATCGCTCAGGTCGAGGCTGAACTGAGGGAGCCTGACCAGGCGCTTGGACATGGCTCTGCTGTAGCAGTGAATCAGAAATGAGACAGAAGTGATTCACAAAGGGTGAAAAATTCACCACTGGCATCCTAGGAGCTAGGAGGCTACACGGGCTGAAAGCCCCCCGGTGTGTTTAACCGCAGCAGTAAGCACCCAGGTCATATTAAGAACTGGGAGCTGCATCACTTTTGAAACGGCACCTACGTCCTTCTGAAACTGTTCCCCCAAAGCTGACTGTGCCTCCAGAGGAAACCCATGGAAAACAAACGAGCTGTCCGGCTCGTAACACTCGACACTGTATTTCTTGTCTGCATCCTCCCTTGTCTGCTTTCCTTCCTCTTTTCTGCCTCTTCTGCTTTCATGTGGACAGCATACTGAGCAGTGAGTGGGATTTTGACGTCACAGGAGAAATTGGTTGTGACAGAGCGAAGCATGACGAGCACAGAAAGAGGGAAGAGGGCAGCACACAGACGCCTGTCACGTATTCAGCACTGCTCGTCACGTCTGCCTGCGTATGGCACTCGCAGTTTGGATATGACTGCCACGATTGCGTTCCTGCGTTCTTGCTTCGGTGGAAGCTATACTGTGGCTATAAAGGCTCTGAAACCCTCAGCGTGCATGTTTTAAATTACAGCTAATTCGTTTCGATATGCCTTTTTTTTTCTGAGATCCATAGACAACATGACTGCAGCGGGGTTTTAAAAAATCAAAGGCAGGTTTCCCTGGGAGATACACATCGAGCCCTGCCTGAGTCTCTGGCGTGTTGCAATCCAGCTCGTAGCAACCAGGCAGAAATCAGTTCTCCTTTCCACGGTAAGGGCTTGACAAACAAAACAATTTCTTGTATCTCAAGAAAAACAGCTTCAGAGGATTGGTTAGGAGACTTCCTCTGTATTTTTGAGGACGGACCAGCATCACAACCAGTTCCACCAAGGTCAAGATGAAGCCTGCTGCCTGAAGAGATGGTTATTATATTCAGATTTCTATTAAGGTTTCAAGGTAGCAGAGCACCAATTTGCCAGCGAGAGGCCGGGGTCAGGAGAGAAACTAATGAAGTTACAGTGCTTGATTGGACAAATGCAACTTGAGCCTTTTTTTAGGATGTTATCTATCAGCCTGTCTGGCAAATGTCTGTCTGGTAATAATGTATCCGTCTGCTGAAACAAGCCTAAATAATGCAAGGCTATATCAATAATTAATAGGCACATAGGTCAACAAGTTCAAGATTGTTACAGGCGAACGAGATCTGAAGGAAATGGTTCATTTCGGGCAGCTGCCAGGCCCCAAAAGGCTGGTGCAGCTTTGCACAGAGAGGACAAGAGCGCTTGCAGCACAAATGGCAGGGCACCGCGCGGAGGACACGGCTGCTCCACCTCTGCTTACACACAGAAAACAGGAACCTGCGGGGTGACACTGCCCAGGGAACCCGGGAGCGCCCGATTTGACCAAGAGTGGCAGAATCTGCCCTTTGGCTGACGCCCTCATTGAAATTCCCAGATATCCTCTGCTCATCACCAGAAGAAGACGTTGGTTCTAGATCAGGCAAGCAGCTCTGATTATTTCCGCACCCGGTTCCACCAATGCATGTACAAATCCAGCGCAAAACTGGATCTAACTTCTTTGAGAACATTTAACAACCCTAGAAGAAAGGCCTGCGAAACAGGTACTGCTGCTGTTAGTAGAGGCTGCTGATAACAGCAGCTGAGGTCACTTACTGGGTAAGAAAATTTGCGTCTCAAGTAACCTGAAGAGTTTTAAAACAGAGAGAACAGAGAATCAACCTTGCCATGTGAAAATGATCAAAATAGGAGAGGATAACAAAATGGAAATATGGAAAATAAAGCTTTAAAATACCAGTGGCTCTCTTCTGAGAGCAGTACAGAAAGTTGAGGTATTTTGCTAACTGTAATCCTTCACCAGCAGTCAAACAGGAACATAAATGCAGGATCCGAGTTCCCATTTGTAAAACAGGGGGACCCCATAATAATAAAATTGTTACCAAAAATCTCAAAATAAGCACAAGTATGGTGTGGTATAAACATAAAAACACGTTATCTTGGTGATGCGTTTATACTGAATATGTTAAACTTGTCTTAGTGGTAGAAACTTAAATGCATGAGGAAAATAATTAGATTTTGGCAACTTTTTATGGTTGGTCTTTTTTTTTTTTTTAATACAAGTATCATAGAAGAAAACACAGCAAACATCACAGCTACATCTTGAGAAAACCACAGCCTACTTACAACTGATGCAGTACAGAAGGGAAACCGAAAGTAGAAAAGAGAAACACAAGCTGCAAAGGCAATTCTAGTAAAAAGTCATTTTAAAAAGCAGATGACCAAGATAGAAAAATCCCAAATTAATATTTACAGTAAATTTTGCTTTTAGAGTTGTGTGATATGTTAGTTACTGAAGATTCTGTCAAAGGGATTTTCTTCAGAGTGAAATCCTCGAGTCTATGGAGGCTGCTTTGTCCTCTGGCCTTTTTCTGAATAAAAACCACCGATTCTGCTCAGGCAAGGAATTCCAACAAACTCAGAGGAGTGACCCCAGCTGCAAAAAGTAGATACGTGATCTCGAGTACTCATTTACAGGAGTAAATTCTATGGAAATCAGTTCCTAAACGCAGAAGCCCCATTTTTCTCAGCCCCTCTGTACCGATAAGGCTCGCCGAGGAATTCACCTGTGGTAGTGGTTGTGTGGGGCTGCATTCAGAGCACACGCCCGCTCAACTAAGGACATCTGCACTGAACTTTACAGCTGGAAGCTCTCACAAAAATACCAGCACAACTCATTTCTGGAACTTGCCTGAAGACAGAGGAGCACAGAGGATGGGCCCTGGTGAATGCAAGGCACCCTGCATGGCCCGGCAGTGGCAGAGGAGCAGCGATGCAGCACCTTGCTCCAAGCAAGAGCATCGCCTCTGTCCCCTCCCAGACACCTCCCGGCTTCTGGGGAGCAAAGGCAGCTGCTTGTGAGCCCCGACTGTATGGCCGACAGCCTGAGGATGAGCCTGGACGTAGCTAAAGGGTGAAATGTATCTCTGAGGGCACCAGCAAGAGATGCCGAGGCGCAAGGCATTGAATAGGAAAAGGAAGTGCCTTGTGCCTACATGTAGGTGGAGTGTCAATTTTCCAAATTAAAGACACTCCAGTTCTACAGAAATGATCAGATGAGAGGACTCCTGGCAAGAGCTGGTGTATGTAATTTTATAAGGCGCCTTAGGGAGGTAGACACCCAATTCTCTTTCAATCTGAGTGGCTAATGCCCTTCTCCTTTGAACACCTGCCTATGTTACTTGGGACGTCACTAGGTTCTCTGCATCTCTCCTGGGGTAAAACAGCAAAGGCCATTTTTTCCAAGGTATAAATCTGGATTTACAAGGCTCGCTTCTGAAGTAAGAGCAGCCACCTCATAATGAGAAAGTAATTGCTTTAGCCTAACACACCAATCCCTCCACTTTGTTGTCCCAAAATCAGGAAGCACGTTTTATTGGTACCCCTTATCCTCACCACCTTCTGACTCTTGCAGTTTTATTCCTCTGACCTCTCTTTATGTCATCTCCGTTTCCTTTGTAGCAAGCTCCTCCATGCCATGTTGCAAACTACTTTCCAACAATTCAGACAAAAGGAGATTTGGGAGTGCCCAAATTCACATGGCTCTTTCTGTACGTACAGTTACTTGATCCCAGCCCCTTTCTCACACATGTGGTAGGACGGATTATTCTTCTATTCATGCCGCTATGTCCTTTAATGGATTTAGGGCACAGCTCTTAAAAATGTATAAGAGAGACAGGCATCGCGTGATTTTGCTATGGATATTTTATGAGCAAGTCTGGGTGCATGCTGTGTGCTTGAAACAAAAGACTGCACAATTTGCTACCAGGGCAGGATCTGTGTTACGTCTTGTATTCAAGGCTTCTGAGAAGTCTTGGGCAAGAAAAGCAACAAAACAAAGGCATGGAAGAGACACCACAACCTACTAAATGGGTCAAGACAGCACCAATATGCTGCATTCGTTGTTATTAAGAGCTGTAATTCAGCCATTTCTCTGAGAGCAAATCTGATTTAGGAAAGAGCAGCTCAGCCCCTCCTTTTTTATTGGCTGTTATCTGGGGGTTGCATTGGTCAGTTAATTGACATAAACTGTTACTGTGAAGTGATTACACTAGTACCTAGGGGTTTTTTATTCATGCACCTGCAGCAAGCATCGTAAGATGTTTTGGTACCAAGAACCACTTCAGCCATTATTTATCAATGGAGTGAGTAATTTACATTTGGAGCACAGACCTTCTCTGCTGCCAGGCTGATTAAAGGCTTTGGTTAACATTTTTCAAAGCATTCAACTGATAAAAAGGACATCAATGACGTTTGGGTACCTAAATCTCTTAGGTGTGCTTTTAAAGAAGCTTTTCTGAGGAAGCTGGGCTGTGCTCAGGACAAGGCACCTTGCTATTCCCAGCACAGCTGGAATTCCTTCGACTCAACTTGAGGGTAAGATCCAATGTCTAATATACACAACTGGTTGGATGCAACCTCCAGACCAAGAAATCTAGAAACAGCTGACTGCCAGACGGCTTTTTCACCTTCTTTTCCTTAGTATCCATGAGGACTGATCCCCAAAGGACATGGGTAGGGTGGTCCCTTCTCCTAATCCAGCACCACAGTTCCCTCTTTCATACTCTAATCACTGCAATCTGCAGCGGCAAGAGAGTGAGCTGTAAGGACCTGACGCTGGACCCAGACCTTCTCCCCCAGGGAGTTTCACGCTCCTGTTTCCACTGTACACAACAGAGGCAACCCAGATTCTCTACAAAGTTCATACTGAGCCTGCAGACACTGGCAGGTGGTGTTTTCTGTGGGCTGTAATCTCATTTCTCGCGCTGGGCCTACTTACTGGAAAGGAAGCTCTAAAGCTTTTGCAGTGCTTAATCTGTCCCTTGAAAGGGACGGGCCAGGATGGAAGCAGGGATACACGTGCACAGGGCACTGCTCAGCAGCCTTTCCAACCCTGCTTTCCCCAGTCCCCCACTGCAATACAGCCAACGCAGTTTATATTTGCTTTGTTCTGTTTCTGCTGCTATCCCCAATAGATGCTATAGCTGTTTGTTGGGGTGCGTAAGCTGCTCTTACACGGTGCACTGCAACGGGGGAGCTGAAGGGGACTGCAAAGCTAGGTACCAGTAACAAACACGTGCGTTCTAACTGCACACGCAGCCAGCACCCCACCTAAAGCTAAAAATGTTAGTGTTTTCCTAGTTACCTTACTCAGAAATGAGTTATTAAAGAATCCGTTCTGACGGAGATATTTGATTCAATCCTCTGTTTTGGTGCCGATTCATCACCAGGGAGGGCACGAAGGAGTTTTCACACATTGCTTTGACGACGTCACAGCCTTTTTTCCTATGGGCAGACTTGAGGCTCTTCTCTGCTGCTAGTTTTCGGTTGTTATAAACATGACAATTTCTTCAATGGATCTGGGATTTATGTAGCGATCTAACAATAATACTTAGAACACAAACGCTTTTTTGTAAATGTTATCTTATTATAACAAATATAATAACTTCTATTTATGGGAATGCTTTCTCAAGATGCTTCACAGTGGAGGAATGTAAATACCTCTGAAGTGGTAGTTTCTATAGAAACTTAATTTTCCAGTGAATTCTAGAGTAAATAGCCTAATTTTCTACTTTGCTTTATAAATCTCAGAGAAACCTGGAGCATCTTTCAGAAGTGGCAGAAAATAACACTTTGCAACTGCACAGCCATTTATGTCTTTGAAGCTTGCTGGAACACAAACTACTCAAGTCCTCAGGAGTATCCTTAGGCAATACCATCATTATTTCCACCCAGAAGTGGCGGTATAACAGCAGGTCCGTGGCTTTGCACAGCACAGGGGGTCACTGCCCAGCAGCCTGATGTCCACTCCCAGTCCCACTGCTGGCTCCACCACAGCTGCCAGCTCACCTGATCCCAGCCTCAGAAATCAGCAGTTTCGCTCCCATAAATAAAAGGTTTCTCCCAGCAGTGGCTGAGTACAACCCCAAAACAGAGAGCAGAAGCAGGATTTGTCAGAAGCCCAGCTGGTTTTGCCCGCTGGACATGTGAGGAGTGAGCAAGTTCGCCTCGGGGCTGGCCGTGCTGCTGCAGAGCGGAGCGTGGACTGGCGCTGCGCGGGGGCTGCTCTGACTCCAGGACTTGTAATTTCAAGGAAGCTAACGCCAAGAACCCATTCACCCTGGCATGGACACGGGCTGAAGAAGGTCCCACAAGAGCCACAACGAGGAACTTCTGGCCTCCCCTTGGGCCGTTAGGGAACGCTGTTCCCATTAGGGTTGTCGAGGAAGGAAGCTGAAGCTCAGTTGGGCTGAGCAACCACTTCTGGATTTTTGTTACAACACTTCCTTATATCCCAGGGAACAGACGCAACAGCACTTAAAAGAGCAGTGGCACAGAGTCCCACCTGTCCATGAACACCTCTTTCCAGTAAGGAACCTGCAAGTGCCCTGCGTGCCCCAAGACCTCTCCCCCTCTGCCTCTGGTCCTTCGGCTGCTGTGGAAAGCTGCCTGGGCACCAGGCACCTCATCCCCCAAGGTGTGTGAGTGCCAGATCTTCATCTGGCTAATTGTGCGGCACATCCCCATCACCGCCATCCCCAGCCCCGCACAGATGCCGTGCGTTCGTGCTGAGATCAGAGCTGTAGGAGTCGGCCCTCCTCCGCACAGCAGATGGCTTGCTCTGCTGCGTTTGTTTTTGGTGCTTACTTACCTATTTGCTCCTCGACTCCTGACAGTCATGTGAATTTGAGAAGGGAAAAAAGAAAAGACTTCCCCAAGAACTGTTTAAAAAAAAAAATAAAAGATCAAGAAGTTTCCTTTCCACGTGTTATCTCAAAACACAGTAAACATCCTCAAGAAGCATTCTGAACCTTCTCCGAGAGGAGAGAGACCAATAAATAGGGGCAGCCAGAGACAAGGAAAGCTCCTTGGTGCCCAAGCAGCATGGACAGCTCGTCCGGGGCTCCCACTGAGACACTTTCAGCCCAGAAGACTGCCCAGACTGGCTATCATTTTGGCTGGCTTCCAGTTTCTGCATAACGAAGAGCAGGTATTTTCCACTTGCAGCTTCTCCTTCAAGTATATAAAAGGTGGCAAATCTGTCTAAGTTTAGCAATCAGAATCTATCCGATTTCCCTCTCTTACTTCTAGGAATGGACATGTTTTGATTGTATCTGAACAAAATAGCTGGTACTTCTGCGGCACCTTTGCAGTAAATAAGCATGTAAATACATAAATAGATGGAAATTAGTGCAACTGAGGCATTTGGCGAATGTGTGAAATCCTAACTGTTGTGATTTATACTGCAAGTTGAATGAGATCCAGCTCCTGGAGGTATATAATTATGCCTAAAGTTTTTTTCTCAAACACTGATTGCATGAAGAAGCTTGAAACTGCAACCCATCTGCATGCTCGAGACTTGTAAACAAGAAGGCAAACGGGAAGCAAAGTGATTTTTTTAAAAAGCATCTTAGAAACATCTTACAAAAGCCTACCTCGGATTTGTGGTTATTTGATAGAGACGAGTGTGGTGATGTTTGTAAGTGAAAATAAAAGATAGACCACTCTACCCTTAGAGCCTCGGACTGTGTCATGGTCACACCTGCACTGGTGGCCAGCTCCAGGTGCTCCCTCTCCAAAAAGCCTCCGTTAGGACAATGACCAGGTCAGGAGAAAATCGATGGCACAACGAGGCAGAAATTCCATCTTGTAACCAAGGTGTAGTAAAGGCAAGCAATGGGAGGCAACAGCTCAGTTCACCACGAAAGGGCTATGTCAAAGTAGCAAAGTATCAGGTAAAAATACATTGATCTATAACAAAAAAAACAGCAACCTCCAGCTAACTACACAAGCAGATCTCCTTTCCCTTGATTATTTCCTGTTGCAGATCTCTTCTACCTCCTGTTTTTGGCATCTCGGCTGCTCAGCCAGGGCAGCCAAAGATCGCATGCAGGGAGAAGTGGGGCAGGTACCCCCAGGGGTGGGTTCCCACTGCCCATGCTGCTGCCGGAGCCCGCGTGGCCATGGCCAGAGGTGCCATCGTCTCTACCACACAGGGATCAGGTTTGGAACGAACCAGAAAGTCAAGTGTTACCTCAGGCAAGCTGGGTATCCTCAGGGAAAACGTCTGGTTTCCTTCTCCCATCACTGCATTGTCCCCCAGGTTGTTTTTTCCTATGGATGGGGTTTGATGTGCATACATTTTCCTTTTCCCCACTGCCACTCTGTTGCTCTCACATCCTGGCCCAGTTTAATCAAATCAGCATATGCCCCTGCACAGAACCCTGTTCTCCCCAGCAGTGGTTTCTTTTCCTCCCCCACTCGTCCCATCGCCAGGAGCCCTATCTCCTCCTTTTCCCAGTGGGGAGCGCTTTGCTTCCCATCTGATTTGAATTCCTCCCTCCCTGTGTGGGCGATGAATCACTCAGAGTAATGGCATTTTAAAAACTCTACAGAGAAGGTAGGTAGGCTCAAACCTGGGGGAGAGCACAGAAAAAAACGTTAGTGGGTGCCCTCAGCCCCGAGACCAGAAGTTCCCCAACCTCCCTGGTGTATGAACAGTGCCTAAGGGCTAGATGCCTCCTTCTGCACATCGGCATTGACGGCAACTGCCATAGCCAAACTGGAGCCACGTTATGTGTATGAATATATAGCATCTAACATTTAATCTTATCATTTATTTTGATTGATCATATCATATAATGATATCAAGTCATTATCACATCATAGATCGCAGAAAAATCAGGGAAAAAAAAAGTTTATAATTAAGGTTACATAGAGTAAAAAAATGCTAGAATTGAAAATTTTCCACTCCATTGTATTGTTTGGGGGAGCAGAATTCTTACCATGAAACACTCCCATGTCAATAACACAGCCCTTTCACTGAAGAACCACAGAAATGTAACATTTTTCAACTAATTGCTTATCAACTACTGTCTTTTCTGATGAAAGTGGACTTTAATTCTTGTTATTGCTCTTAGTCCTGCAGAGGTTATCTTAGCTCATGCATCAACAACAACAAGCCCCTCTAATTACAGGGTAAATGGGAACAGAGGTCATATATTCTCACTGTAGCCCATATCTCAGTGACATTCCCCTTCTGAATCACAGTTCGATTCAAGGCAAGAAATTCAATTTTTACTGCTGGAAATTCTTCAATATTCTTTACCACCTGAGCACATGAAACAGAGGAGCTGTAGTATGAATTCATCCAGAACTTGATGTGCTTAACAAATAGCACGTTGTTTAATGACTTTATTCCCAACACCTACATGTTTTGTTCCTGTTACTTGTACAGCTGTCACGTATGACAAAGAGGCTAATTCTTCAGCTGAGGAGGGAGAAGGAGAGGGAGCAGCTTATGGACTCTTAAGCACATCTTTTTTTTTTTCTGAGAGGGAGATAGAGAAATAGCAATATGGGGCTCCAAACCAACCATGTCTCGGTGACTTCTTTTAAACTCTCTTAGCCTACAATTGAAGGATAATTTCTCTGATTGCCAACTCTGCCAGCTCACGCTGACATCAGGAAACCCAACAGTTCTTTCTGGCTCGCATTTCATCACCAGTAAAGAATTCTGCAAACTACATTTTCCCCTGTGTGCATGAGTATGGTCCTGAAAATTACGGCCTTGGTTATATCTGCGCAATCCCCAATCCCCGGCAAAATCTTTGTGGTGCGTGCATACCCCACCAGTCGCTGCGTATGCACCGGAGCCCTGCTTGCTGCTCTGCCCATAGAGCTACAGCCCTGCTAGCGCTGACGTTGCCGAGCTTTTTTCCAGTCACTGATTGCTGTCTGACGTTCAGAGCTCCCCAGAACATCTCCCAGAGTCAGCTCTCTCGTGGCCGTGTGCACCTTTGGGGTTGCCGTGGATGAAAGCTGGGCCTGCTTGAAATGAGCGTCTTTTGCTCAGAGAAAGCTGCGTTCCCCATCTGCACTGCAGCGTGATTTCAATGGGCACAGACCTACAACCACTTTCATCTGCTCCCTGACTGACCAGGATGAACTGTGACAGAAACAAGGAACTACTCCAACTCAGAAGAGATAAATGTCAAGCCTCTAAGGAGCTATAAAGACCAGCATTTGCTACACACCCCAAGCAGCACATTATACAACACCCAAAACGAGCTCAGACATAAAAACCCTACAGTCTGTTACGGGCAGGGAGAAAACTTAGCAGACAGAAGGATGTGTTGTCTTTTCTGAAGTCATCTCTTACATTGAAAAATCTCTTCAAAACCAATAAAACCTCAGCTTTACTTTGGTCGTGCTTCTTAAGTGACTGATCTTGCCACAGTTCAGATTCCCATGGTATAGTTAAAGAGCCCAGAGAAAACAAAATTTATCCAAGTGTTGTACACAGAAGTATTTGGCATAACAATTCTTCTAAAAACTTCTGTTTGAGCAAACTGACACTGCAGGTTTTTTCACTTGGATTTCAGACAGAGGCTCGCAAAACTCAGAGTAACAAACATTTCAGTTCTCACTCAAATCAGAGTGACTCAGCACTGCAAGGAAAAGCTAGACTAAATGTTGTGAAGTTTTGCTGAAGCCAGACAAGGAGTGAGCAAGCAGGAGTCCAACTTGGAAGCAGACACAGAGTTTGCATCAAGGGAAAACTTTACTGATCCTATTTTGAAGGGGTTTGTCACAGGGCTGTCTCGCTGCAAAGCCGAATCCCACGTTCATATTGAAACCAGTGTCAAATAATTCCCTTCTGGGTATAAAACCACTGAGAAGAATTCCAGGAAGCCCTTCCTTGCCCAGGAAGCTATTTCAAAGTCCCCAAACACACGAGAAGAAAATAACTTCCCTTCCAGGTTTCTCAATCGCAGGCACCTCTCTCTGGCTCCAGGACGACCCTAGCACTATTTTCAGACTTCTCGTCTTTCACCCGTATCCACAAGACAGCTGGCCCCGATGATCTGAGCGGCCCAGCCTCTACTTGCCTCCAGCCTGGGATAACTTGTACTGCTCACAGATACTGTTTCTTGAGAGCGAGCCCCGAGATAACCTGCACACGCAGATAACCCCCGGTTGCCTTCCTGCATCTCCTGACAGATCTGTTGATCTGTCCAGCTTCTGGAGGAGACGCTCCGAAACCAGGGACGAAGGGGTCAGATGAGGGGTATCCGAGATAAGGAAGATTGAAGGGTCCGGGGGAGGGCAGGGGGAAAGGAGGAGGTTACGCAGGACCTGAGGCTGGAGCTAACTGTAGCCTGAGAGGCTCTGGGGCAGCCTTCCAGAGTGACCAGCACATCCCTCTGGCCGGCACAGCTGACAAATCTCATTCTTTAGCTTTCTAATCTCCTTAGCTCCTACACTTTACATGCAAAATGAGTCAAAATGATTTTATTCCTCTGGGTAATTCCTATACAGATAGAGACAAGATGCAGTTGTAGGAAGCTGCTGCTCTCTGGTCCCTGTTCACATCCAGTCTCTGCTTCACAAACACCAAAAGGTGGACACAGCACGGCTGGGAGGAAACAGGGTGTTCCAGATCTGGGCTGGAACCACGGACAAAGGCTGGAGGTTGGAGCAGCAGCTGGCATAAGCCCAAATCTTCAGGAGAAGCCATCAAGGGACACCACGACTGGTGGCTTCCTCTGCCTATTGCAACACATCTGCTTGGGCCGTGATCCCTGGCTAGGATTGGGCAAAAGGAGCAAAATGCCGTCCCCTTACCGAGAAATGTCAGCGAACAGCGTGTGCTTCTGAGGGCTGTTACATCTGTGTCCTACCCGTGCTTGCTCCAGAGGTTCCTTTTTCATATCCTGTTCTGATTGCTCTACATTTGTCATGTAGATTCATTTCAAGGACACAGAGAAAATATTTAAAGTTGGTATGCATAAAGATTGTAAAATATGGGTTTCTTAGGGGGTTTAATAAAGCTCAGTGTTAAAGCCATGCTCCCACTGCACAAGTACATATGGACAATGTGCACCATGAGTTGTATTTCAGATGAAAGTTTAAGGTGCACAAATAAGTCATTTGGTTTCCAGCAACCTTCTGAGATGCTCCTCTGGAGACCTCCCAGCTTTCACGTTCCTTACAAACGCCACAAATTGAACACTAGAACCAGCAACCCTCATTCATCCCAGTAAACTTCTCTGGTGTAAGTCCTTTGGAGTGAGTGGGTCTCAGTGAGAGAGGCCCAGGGAGCAGCAACAGATAGAACCTCTGGCCTCAAGAGATTTTGAAGGGAAAAATTTCTCAAACACTGTTCTAACGGCAGAAGTTGGAACACGTTGCAGAACTCTACAAACCATGCTTCTTACCTACTGGAAGTAAATGTTTTATTTTCTAATAAGTAGGTCTTTTTGCACCTGAAGGCCATGTGTCTGTGTGGACACTGCTCTATATAACTCAGACTAAGCATTTATCTGCAAGCAGTTTGCCAACAAAAGGGATAAAAAAAAGATATCCCAACCCAACAGAGCATCGCAGCTACTGTCTTCAGCGCCAGTGATCCTAACAACAGTGACCATGCCAGGACATCGAGGGCAATGTTCAGTGGTCAAACGAACTAATCCATGCAACAAAACACCACGGGCAGGTGCTTTGGCTCCAATTTTCTTGCTGTAGGCTACAGATGTTTTCACAAATTTATCAGACTTGCAACCAGTAAATAAGCAAGGAGTCCTACCTAAGTAATGTGCTGTAGGGAATATACCTCCCTGAGGGAAATATATTCCCACACCACCTCAAAAGGGAGTGGAAGTCTTCAGTGAGTAATATAATCGTCCTACTATAGCCTAGTCAAGCTGTCTCTGACACTACCTATAGCCACTGAGCAAGAACTACGACACAGTTACTACTGGTTGGGGTAGTACAATGCATGGGGTAGAACATTTCTCATTAAAAGACTTTGGTACCAGTTCCTATGTCAAGGTAATCTTCATTGACAAACGGCATTTCTTACTAGAAGGTGGCCTTTAGGATCCACATGCATTTCCTCTCAGCTTCTCCAAGACAACATGAAAACCTTTGTTTCTTCCAACTGCCAGGATGAGATGTGCCCTAAAAAAAATCTGGCTTGTTTAAATACCAACATAGGGATTCTCCCAACTGAAGGAAAAAAAAAAAAAAAAAAGAGGGAAACATATACAGTATGAAATATATATTTATATATATATATATCTTTCTGCATCATTGAGTCTTAGAAACTTAGAGAAGACTGGTGCACACAACAACACCGGCTCTGTTACAGACTTCTTTAAAGACTGAAGAAAGGGATGTTACAAAAGGGAACTCCTACAGCGTGCTGTTCATGTAGTCTGCTTTTAGGTGAAGCCAGAAGAGACAGGGCCCTCGTGGCTTCACCTTCATGTCTCCCTCTCCGGGAAGGGTTTGGTCAGTGCCACTGGGATGTTCAGGGGTGCTGCATTCCTGAGGTATAAGAAGCTTATTTCACTTCAGGCAGAGAGGTTCACGTGGATGAAGTATCACAGAGAAAGTTATCTGTGCCTGTTTATAGCACCTCACAACTCACACAATTTGAAGACTGAATATGCAAATCAATGCATCCGAGGAACCAAAAAATACAGTTTTCTTGGTCACCAAAAATGCCCTACAGTTTTTGATCTTCATTTACGTCTGTCTATCTACCTCTTATAAGAAATCTTGAATGTTGCCTATATGTATTGAACTGCTTTTAATGTACTGCTAGGAACAGTGAGGAGTTCAAACTTCCCTGAACGTGTCCCGAAGGCTTCATATTTATTCAGACAGGAAGGAGCATACCTTTTAAAAGATAAATTGCATGACTACAGAATCAGATATAATGAATATAGTGTGGCCTCATTCTCCAAAGGGAGAAAAAAATGAGAGAGATTACCACCATGAAATACTAGCCACAGATGAGATAGAGTATGAAAGAGAAAGATTAAGAGAGCTCTTGCTCAGATACACATCTTCAGCAGGGTAAATTTCACCTAATAAGTCATTTTTGCTCCATCAACCCACCGTTAATCTCTGGTAATGGTGTTCCAAGTTACTGGCTGAGCGTAAATACGAGGAAAATGAATGCACGGTGCAGATCCTGGATACCTGTAGTTGTGACGCTGTTGACACAGCAGAGGCTCGGTGCAGTCCTGCTGCAGCCATGCTTCCTGTTCCTATAAACAGATTCTGTTTGAGAAGGGGCTTCTATGGGCACACATGTGCAGTTTATAGCTAGTTTTGTGCCAACGTAAATCAAGCCCAGATGCCATCTCGGTGACATAATGTAAGACTTATGCTTAAGGGAGTCCATATACCCAAGTAAGTGGGTTCCAAAGTAATTAATTTGAGGAGTCCACTTACATTTCAATCTCACAACCAGACAGACTGCCTTGTGGTTCTCTTGGTTTTTTAGTGTCAGACTCCCCAAATTTCACTCTTCCATTTCCTTCACTTCCTCACCTTTCAGGGTCAGAGCTTAACACAGCAAAGGGAAATGAAACAGAGAAAACCAAAACAAATAAGCTGCGAAGCAGATTAAAGCCATGTTTGACATTCAGAGGTACATGGCTCCTTTTTCAGCTACAGGCAAGAAGTAGTGATAATTTTGTGTCCACAGCTCCCAGTATAAACACAGTTAAAAAATTGAAGTTTTCTAAATGAATCCTCACTTTTAAAAATGTCACAGCATTTTAAATGATTTCTATTTTATGTTCAAGTCAGCTGAATTCTATTTTTTTTCTTCTTAGAAATGGTTTGGGAAGTAGACAGAAACCTTCCTACACTTCCCTCCACCATTGGCGCTCTGAACGCACAGCCTCTGAAGGGGAAGGTGTTTGCAGAGCGAACCACAGAAACGTTGTGCTTCTGCTTGTTAGAAGGGATGGATCAGCCCACTCTGCTCTGTCTGCCAAATGTCTTCTGAGTGGGATCGAGAGAATTACCACCAGCCCATGGCTCCTGCAGAACGCCTGCTCGGGCTGTGCCATTAGGCAGCACACCACACAGCGATCTGCTCTGAGAAACTAACTTGCTGAAGTCAGGGTCCAAATCCCTTCCCAGGAAAATCAGAACGTTAACTCTTTCTACCTTCCGCAGAGGCTGGATTAAATGCAAATGAAGAGACATTCATTCAGTTCTGGAACAAAATGGCTCATCCAGAAGCAGATTCAAGAGGAGAGATGTTTTATGGGAGGTAATTAGCTGTTGCCTACCCAGTTTATATATGCTTCCCTGAGTCAGTGGGCATGAGGCCATCTAGCAATTCATGGGATCAACATTAAACCAGGGATTCCCTTGTTTTCATGGCAGAGAAAGCTGGAACAGGTTCACAAAGCCAATACAAAAGTAATAAAAGGTTATTAGCTTGGTCCCACAACATCTCTCGCTATAATATGCTCACACCTCATTGAGGACGTCAGAGGGATTACAGCATATTTTTGCAAATCCCGGTCTATTGTTACAGTGCACGGATTCCATATTTTTTCAGGTGATTCAAGTGCAGAACCTGTTCCTATCAGACAGCCTATTTCAGTCTCTATGATTTTTAAATAACAAAGGACAGCGATAACTCGGATGTTTCCAACGAGACCTCCTCTGGTTCATTTTAAATGCTCAACCTCGCTTTTGGAAAGGATTTCAGCTCTGTTTCTGATTTAGTCTGATGAATGTGCAGCACGTGCCAGGGCTGCCCCAATACTTAATGCACGTACCCTGAAGAGTTTCTATAAAGGTCATCATCACAGCATAACTGATATATAAAGAACGAATAAGAGAAGTGAGTAAGAGGTCAGACTTCATGGACTTGGTGAGAAATGCCCAGAAAAAGAATATGAAAGCAGGTATCAGAGTATAAGAACACATGACAATGACTAACCTCTCCTGGTGAATAAGTGTTTACACAGCTAAAAGTTTTATTGGACCACTAAGGCAAAATGAAAGACCCTCACTCCCAAGTGGATTATTGCATTTCTTCTTCTTTCTCATTTTGGCTCCTAGAAAATCACATTTCAGAAAATGATGCCTCGGTTTTGAAAACTCTAATACAATTTGCTGAACATCAGCAGCTTTTTCTGCAACAGCTTCAATAGGCAGACAGCACTTCCATGATTATGAAGATCTGAGGGGGGAACCCAATTTTTGTATTTTTTGGTTACACGTGGAATTCTTCTGTGCTTGCCCTGTATCTGAAGACATGCAAAGAGAGGGGAAAAATATGGCTAAAGGAGTTATTCGATAAAATAAAAAAGTGCATGTGTGTACTCACACGGAAACAAAGAAAGCATGTAGAGTTAAATTTGTTACAAGGATCTCCTTCATTTCAGAGAAAATGTAATGATTGTAGGATTTTAATGTTTACGTCAAGATAACGAACAGGTAGAGTAACTGAACAAAGCCATTAAACAAGACTAAACTCCCCAGACACAATTTAACTTAATTAATGCTTACATAGGACTCCCTTGCTCTTGTCTGAAGACAATTCAGCCTTCAGACAAATCAAAATAAATGTTCAGAGTTTTAAAGAGCAGGTCTGTAGCTCAGGGGTGAAACAGAAGTAGCTTTTGGACAAGTCACCCGAGACTTTGAACCAAACTCTTCTTCTGCTACGAGTCAAATGGACAATTCTTCCACCTTGGAGACAGAAAGGCCCTGAAGGAAAACGCCCTGCAGTTATCAGCCACATTTAACACAGCAACAAACGCGGTGAGAGTGGGGAAGTTAAAATGAATGTGCAAGTAGGATAGAAAAAGAGAACGGACTTGAGGCTTATCTAAATTTGAGTTTTAGGAAGGGAAATGTCTTCTGTCACATCTTGTCTCTTGCCTGCAATATGATTTTGCAGTTTCCAAACTTTTACCAGCCAGAAAGAGAATGCTGGACTTCACAGATGATGGTAGGATACCCTATACTGGTGGGATGATTTGTATGCTAGGTGAGAGATTTCTCTGGGCTGTCTCACATCTGTGGCTGTGACCACTACCAAAATTAAATAATAATAATAATAATAATAATAATAAAAAGTAAAAGGAAGTTTGTAAAAGGAATAGTTTAGGCAGCTATCGGCAAATCTGCACACGAGGAAAGTTTCCTGCATTTTTCAGGGTTCTCCTGAATTAGTCCTGATCCAGGTGATGTTTTGCAGCAATTACTTTAAGATCCAGATACCGTCAAAGACTCCTGAATCAACAGCACGTTCTGGCCTCACCACCAGGCTCCTGAGACTCACACGCACGCAGTCCAGAGAAGTCACTCCCAGGTGCAGAGAGGGCCTCTGAGAAGTCCTCCAGGTCAGAGTGAGGCACAAAGAAGTGGGAGCAGAGGCTGCAGGGACTCCCAGAAGATGTTCTCTTGGGGAAAGGGGGGCAGGGACCCTAAACTGGTGGTTTTAAAGTTGGAAGAAAAGGTGGAGCAAGTGTATGCAAGGAGGACACAGGAAAGAAATCTGGTGACCTGCGGATATGGATCCTTAGGTCAGTGTAATCAGCAAAGGATCGTGCAGTGAGCCAGGAATGAAATCATGGCTTGAACATCGATTTTGTGCCACCAATAAAGCCCAGCAGGAAGCAGTCATTTAAAGGGTGGGCTTAGCCTGGGCTTTTCATAGTTAGGAGCACGAACAGTCATTCTAGCCAGGGAGCTGAAGGGAAATGATTTATGAGGACAGAGCTAAATGCTTACTGCTAGGTTAAACAACAAGTAAGGGCAGACATAACAGTCTACAAATACCCATAGGAGTAAATGTCAAGGAGTTTGAGGAATTGTCTTGAACAGTAAGATAAATTTCCTAAGGCTGAGGTGCACTGGCTTGTGATACACTTGCCCAAACAGCTGAAGTTTTGTTGGTTGTGATTAGCCTGAGCACAGCAAGAGCAAATAAAAGGCAAAGAACAATTCTGCACTGCTGGACAGGTGAAAGGGTTTATTCAAATCTGCCCCACATTCAGGCCAGTTCCACTTCTCCCTCACAGCAGAAGGTATCTGCAATGTTAAGCAAGGTATAGGGGTTCAAGACAGCATTCTGGAGACATGTTGCAACTCCTTTTCCCATCATGATTTTTGTGTCAGCAGCAGTTACGAGCCTTACTTTATCAAGAAAGTTTCAGGTTGATTGTAGAAATGAAAAAGTCACATAGCTGCTATTGCAAACGAGTAAGCACATAGGATCACTCATAGCTAGAAAGACTATCCACCATAGCAGTTTCACTACAATCAACATCAAATTCATCCTACACAGAGGATGTGTTAAAATTACACCCTATTTCATGGCCACTTCAGCCCCTGAGGTAGCTCTTAAATGGACATGAGCTTAACTCCGTGCTGAGCACCTCTCTGAGGGGTGAGAACCAGCCCGAGGTCGGCAAAGACTTCAGGAGAAGCCCTGGGGGATGCGCCTGGTGCCCCAGCTGGGGCAAAACTGATGGTGGGGTAACGGAGAAGGAAACCAAGGGGAAGGGAAGGAAAGCAAGGTGAAAAATAAACTGGCTAGAAAAAAAAAAAACAAGGACCTTTGAACTTTGGTTCACAGCATGGCATTGCAGCTGGGGCAGGGTCAGGAACTGGAGGTTACAACAAGGCAAGGTGGAGATGGAAAATGGGATTGCCTCTGAATTCTTCAGATTGTGAAATTGTCGCCTAGCTCAAGGAAATAAATACAGGCAAAGGGGAGAAAACAGCTCCTACATACGTAGTCCTGAATTGAGGTTAAGGGGGAGGAGAAAGGAAAACTATAACAAAGCAAATGCACAGCCACAGGATACAAATGTAACCCTAAGATACCCTGTGTCTCCCTCTTTTCTGGCAGATGCCTCTTTCCCAGCCACTGCAGATTGATTTCTGTGCATAGAGCGGGCAGTTTCCTTACTTCTTCCTGCCCTGACTGGGACTCTGGATCACTTATGTGGGTGTTGCTTACCTCTGGGCTGTCAGGAACGCAATTCACACTTAGCCCCAACTCCTGAAAAACAATCCCAGTGCTAGGTGCCCAGTGACAAGAAAGAAGAGGCAAACTGTTCCTCGGCCCCTGCATGTATGGAGAAGGTAAATTCCTTGTGAACACCCAAAAAGCTCTATCAGACGTACTATTTTTCAGAAAATCCTTTTTTTTTTTTTTTTCTTTTTTTTCAGAGGAGCCACACAATTGATTCCTGTAGCAAGGGGGGACTGAGCAAAAACCCAGGGAAGTTGGGGAGGAATTTGTTTTGGCTGAGCATCATGAGATGGTTCAGCTGATGGCTACGTGGTTTCAGCGCACGCACAGGACAAAAGGCATTGCTGACTTGCCATCTGTCTCCCTTCTTAAGGCTAGGAAAGCGCTGACCATCCTCTAGGAAAGTTTACTCAGAGTCATAGCAACATTTCAAAGCATTTTTCCAAAAGAGCATTCGAGTACAAAGAACCAAAATCAAGGAAAAGCAAACCAAAGCCAAGGAACCCACCTTCAGCTCCCTACTATTTCTGTCAAAGGTTTACGAGAGGCAGGAAAAAAATTATTGAGGAAGAAGAGCCTTGTAATTAAACCCTTAACCTGAGATTCAGGTTCTTCTTCTCACTTTAGCTTAATGCCTGTAAAGCGTTCACAACAGGAGGTGCCTTACATGTGTGCAAACACGACGTTGCTTAAAGGTACACGATAGACTCCAAAGGTTTGTAGTCCTGTGGCACGCTGTCAGGAGGCTACAGAGGGAACAGCTGACTGACTGTGCAGCGACATCGTTCCCATGATAAATACATGTAAGAAAATTCAGGCAGTGTCATGGCATGCAAAGTTGTGCCAGGGGGAGATTTTGAGTCTATTGCATCCATCTCCGTGTTGAAGATGGAAAGTGTGTTCCACCCTCCAGATTTGTACGGGGCTTTTTTTTTTTTTTTCCCCCAAGCTTTTTAGAAGAGCAGGAAGCTAAAGCTTTACCTGAACAGAGCCCTACAGATCACAAACCTCGACTCTCCCAAAGATGCATTTTCCCTCTTACAATAAACTCCAATGAGCAAAACACCTTCTGCTTTTTCCTTTTGTTTCATTAGTTTTGTGGAGTGTCACAGCACATCACGCTAATCCTCAAGGTAGGAAACAAAAAGAAATAAAGATTCTGTTCTGTGAATCTTTACTTTTGTCTGGAATCCTTTTCTGGATGTTTATGGCATCCCATAAAGTTGCTGAAACATGCCTGCTGTATTTTTAATTGTCATTTTAAATGCCAAAACCCAGAAGTCTTGCTTATATTGTATGTGAACACAGTGTCTGCTTATGTTCAAACCCTCAGGCGCTTTAAATAACTCTACTGTACACAGAGAACGTTGTTCATTTTGTTTTTACAATTTCTGCCTGTGTAGAAGGAGCTATAATGTCCTGAGAACATAAATGTATGTTCATAACCAAGGAGCGAGATCACAGCTGGAATCTACCTGAGCCTTGGATCATATTTCAGCAGTGGCAAGAAGCGAAAGAGCAGCTTATTTCTCTGTTTAATTTACAAGAGCTACAACTGGAACAGCACATACTAGACTCGCTGATGTAACGCACAGGTGAGTGAGTGTTACAGGTCCACCTCTGTGCCCGATCCCTCAGGAATATCAGGCTGTTTCAGCCAGACTTCAGAGCCGTTACTGCTATGGCCCGAGAGGAACCTGGTCTTAACCCTGGTGGGTTAGGAAAGGTGGCAGCTGCCATAACAGGCTTCTGGGCAGCCTACAAATTTGGGGCATAAAATGGGGGTCTTTTTATTGATTCCAGTGTGTTTCATATCAAGTGCCCATTGTTTTGTCTTAAAGAGTAAACCATTACAGAGAATTCATGAGCAAAGTTGCTTTTTTCTTTCAAGGATTAAACAGGAGCAGATCATAATTTCCTTTAAATACATCTATTATTCATCAGGATTCAATAAGTTTTGTTATGGGCTGAGAAACAGCATATATATCTTTATACTCAGTTCCAATCTGCTCCCTACTCATGTTCTGCAACATACATTTTATGTTTAGAAGTGATTGGCCATGAATGTCACAGGATAATACGTGTTCCCTGAGTAAAGACACAGACAAGGATCTGGCCAATGTTCATTTTTCACGTTAATTTGTTGTAAATAATCTCACATGCAATTTCGCTACTTCCTTTCTGTAGGAAAGGAAGCCTTCCTACCTAACCTTCTCTGCAAGTAGGTTAGCATAGTGTGGCTTGCAGAAAGCTGACATGAAGTATTTATGAGCGGAGAGGAAGTAAATTAATTTCAGTGTTTGATTCAACATTGGAGAAAAAATTTTTGCAGTATTCATTTACCCACAGAAATAAGAGAAGGTACAGCCTCTCCTCTAGTCCAGCCATGTTATTAGGGCAGAAAAAATGAGTTAGGACTACAGACAAAGGGTTAAAGAAAGAGAAGCTTCCCTTCCCAGTGTACATCCCATATAGCTCTCCTGTAACAGCCATCATTATTTGTAACGTGCAGTAGGGGAATATAGGTGGAGAAATGAAGCCATGCAGGTAAACACCCTTTTTTTTTTACACATCCACCATTTTTGCAATGATATGTACAAGGGTCATTTGGGGATTTCCTTCCCTTGAAGTCTGGGTTTCCTGAGAGGAAGGAGAGCTGAAATACAGGAACAAGTGGCTGCACACCATGTCCAGCAGGGTAGGAGACCTTCCTTATTGACACAGGTTTAGGAACCGCATCTGAATCTCCAAACTTCCTGATATTCTCCCTTTGAAAGGAGGGATGATGGGGAAGGAGATGGGTGGGGAAGGTGAAGAGGTGGTTCTGTCCTTTTAAAGGCCTTTCAGGCCCAGCAAAACGGCTCCCATACTCTTAAATCTACCATAAAAAGTAGGTTGCTATACAAGTGGGAAATACAAGGAAATGTTTCAGCTAATAAAATGTGCTGGACTGGCACCAAACTTCTGCTTAAAAAGCTGTTTGTAATAAACAATGATTACTTACAGTGTCATTGCAAGATCATTAGAGGCCTCAGATTGAAGGGTACCCGGTTCTTCTGGCTGAGACCTGGAAAACACAGTGTCACATATCAGCAAACACCAACAGCAAACAGCGCATTGTTTACGAGGCCTGTTAGAACAGGAGGAAATGTTCAAAACCAGACTGCTGGGCCATCCTGTGACCTAATCCAGGCCCGAGAGAAGAAAATCTGCCCTGTTCACCAGTCCACCGCTGATATAAGAGAAAAAGTTAAATTCACTCGGTATTTTCAGGTTGTCTGGGTTGTGTTACAGATTGCTTTTAAGCCTCTGAAAGGGTTAATGGGACCCTAGAGATAATAAATACATTATGCAGCTGTGTAGGTGCTAAGAAGATGAATATAGGTTGATTTTTACAAACTTAACCCATGCAGCGTGAGTCATAATTTGCACCTTGCGTCATCCAATAAGTGGGTCTTTAGAAAATCAGCCCGCTGTGAATGGGCTGCCAGCTCCCAGGCAGCAAGGGCCCGGCTCTGCTGCCCACAGGCCGCCCGCCGGAGGGAGCAGAGATGCTGTTCTCCATCCTACGATGTGACGGCAACAATGGGAGCCAAACAAACAATGACATGTCTGTGGGTTTGCTGCATCTCTCTTAAAAGGTCAAAAGGTTCTGGCTGAAACAAATGCTTTTATATCATGAACCATTCATTCGTAATCATAAATGTGCATTATTCTCATCGTAACTGCTGCCGTGCCTTGTGACATTGTTTCCTGATTCAATTATGCCTCACAGCACCTTTTAAATGAATACCTTCATTAGGAAAACCTTGAAGGTTTAGATAAATAAGATATGCTTTTTTTGCATTTCAACCATAAGCTCCAGCATGAAGGAAATCTCTCTGTTCTGTAGTCACCCGGGGAAAGAAAAGCAAGTAGAGGAGGTCTACATGCTCACAAGGATCTCTGCACCGAGGAGACAGAATAATCATCTTTTGTTGAATACGAAAATAATGAAAAACAAAGTAAACAACACCCTTTTGTTCTGCGTAAGAAAAGCAGGGCTTTAGTAGTCTTTAAATGAGATAGAAAATTTCCATCCCAATGGAACTGTGGAGTAGGTAAGACACGTTACAACGTTTTGGAGCTCAGTGATTAAATTTAATACCGTGCCAAACAGCGATTAGCTGATGAAGGGCATTCGTAAATGGGATAGAAACAAGGGAAGTGTGGCTCCGGTATAACATTGGGCCTCCAGTACAGCCTGGTGCTCAGCTTTCTACTTTAATAACAGGGTCAGATGAAAAAAAAAAAAAAAGGAAAAAAAAAAAAAAAGAAGAAGTTTAATTTGATTTATTTCCCTAAGGAAACTCAGTGGAATTGTAAACACAGGCTGACTGGTACATATTACTAAAACTTCAGCTTCAGGGTCAGATCCAAGAAAAGGGCTTAGGTACCTACTGAAGCGCGGCAATTTACCCTTTTCTTCAGCATTTTTCCAGCTCGCTAACTCAATCCCCCTGCTCAGAGTACTGGTCCTATGAATCCCATTACTAGACACTGAACTCTCCCAACACACTGTGCAGGCAAAGTAGCATCCTAATTAAAGCTTCTGAATCCCAGCCTCAGAGCTGGGGGCTTGTGTCCTTTATGGATCTTTCCCTTAGTGCATTCCAGTCCTCTGCTGAGCCCAACACGACATATTGTCCTTAACACTGTACAAACGTGGCTAATGATCCAGGAGAATAGGAGCATAAATCCTTTTTAACTTAGCTCTGTTCTCTCCTAAGCCTGTCCAACCCAGCAAGCATGCAGTGCAGAGAAGTCAGCAGCTACACATGAGCCCCATGCACGCCGAAAGATCAGGTCTGCTGCAGCAAACAGTCTCTGGTTTGGCAGAAGAAGGCAAGCAAGATCGTCCCCTGGTTCCATGAAATGAGAAATGGCTCCCTGATGGCTGAGAAGTGACCTCTGAAGGAAAGAAAAATTTCACTTCCATTTCTGCTAAATGCACTGCTCCAGCCCACCCCAGTGTCTGAAGTATCGGTACCTGAAGTCTCACATACACCAGAAATACAACCAGAATTATTTTGGACCAGATTCTGTTCCTTGCTACATTCGTATAAGTCTGCTGGTTTTTCATGGACTTTCTCCAATGATATTCTGCAAGACCAGAATCTTATTTTGGTGCGAAATGACCGCGTTATGCTACTGCTCAGCGTTGGCGTGGGCCACAGATTCTGGTGCAATCTCATCTATTTATGTGGAAGAGAATTCAGGGTTAAGAATTACTATAATAGCAATAGATTGCTAAAAATGATAACTTGTACATAATGTCTCAAGAACCACGCTTCAAATTTTAAACCCATTAATTAATTAGCAGTAATTAATCACTAAGCATGTTATGTGGGCTAAGTTAGCTGCAGCTACCATTACAAAGATAAAAAAGTCTAGCAAAAGCTCCCGCGGAGTCTCTGTTTAGCACTTGAAATGAATGGCTGTGTAAGGCTCCTATCACTATCCCCCATCACAGGCAACTTCCCTGCCTGCCAGAGGGCCCGGGAGCTTTTCTCGTCAGCAGGAGAAGTGAGTGATTTGTACCTTAGAAAAGTTTCAGGCTTATTTTTACGTATGATTTGTGTCCCAGGTGGTGGTACGAGGTAAATCCTAGAGGCTTTCTCCGCAACGATCGAATGCCAAGAAGTGGAGCAGCTTACTGGAACAGCAGCAGCTTCTGATGTCTTTGAAAGGACAGTTTTAACTAGAAAGGCACAATATTTTATTTTACGTGACGCTGAGCTAGACCATTTTGGCAAAGAGTCTGTCTGCCTACCCAGGGTGGGGTAGGCATTTACCATCTATCTAATGACTTCCTACTGCAAGTGGGTCAGGTAATCCAAATAACCAGCCAAAAGTGCCTTTGGTCGAGTCTGGCAGAAGTCTCGCCTGTAAGTAAATACGTCCCCCTGCTACGGCGTGCACATCCTCCGTCATGTGATGTCTCAGCCGTTTCCTGGTACTGCCCCTCCAACAAACACTTCACTTTATCTCCCTCCGATTGTAACATCGGCAGTTTCACCACCGAGGCTGCTGCTGCTGCACTTTCTAGTGTCAATGGCCCGCTGTGAACTGGAAAAATACCTACTGAATAAAACAGTCGAGCTCTTGAGTGACACCAAAGGCTCCTTCTTTCTCTGCTTTACTGTAGCACGCCCGGCAATCGTGCAGTTTGTCAGCTCTGCTTGTCCTGCTCCACACCAAATGCCTCTGAATCCAGCCTGCACAAACCGTCCGGTTTTAAACCAAAACTGCAGCAAAAGATCCGCTTGCTGCATGTGACCGGTGTGCTGCATGGCTCCCCCTCATCCTGAGCCTGGGTGCCCGATGTCCAAACACGTGGGCAGTGTTTGTTCTGGCGCTTGGAGTGGGGTAAAAGGCAGCGTGTGTGTGGTGGGGTGGTAAATCCTGAGCTCGGCAAGAGTTCAGAGGTGCTGCCTTGGAGGATGGTAAGAAATAATTCATTTCTGGTTGAAATGCTAAAAAAAATTAAGTAACTTGGATGGTAAGAAATGACTGCTAGCTCCTACCCAGCTCCCACATACATGGATGAAGCAGGCAGTCCTGTCCAGAGGCAAATCTCACCTCGGCACTGAGCAAAGGCACCAGCCTGCAACAGCCCCATGGAGAGCTACCAGGAAAGGACACGTGGCTCTTGAAAAGATCCTACAAGTATTCAGAACACAGCTGTTTGCCAAAAACAGAACAGTGAGTCTTTGTTAACCATAAACATTTTGGGCAACTCTGCTCAAAAATTTAGCCCCAGTTCGCTAAATTGCCTAGCTCTGAAAGTGTGTGAAAATTTTGACAAGCGTTGCAGTAACAACTCCTGCTAAGCAAGTCAAAATTATTCCAGCAGACTACAGATGAACAACAAGTCAAAATTATTCCAGCAGACTACAGATGAACAACAAAAAGAGAGGTCCTGAGGTGCAAGGAGATCCTCCAGATACAAATCAGCATGACCAAGAGATGTCACCATGTTTCAGAACTCAGTCCTTCACTGGAAAGAAACCAAGTCAGAAAAACAAGATGCTCACAGACTCCAACAGGCTCTAGATTAAACTGATGCCTTCCAGGGAACAGCTTAATAAATCCTGGCAGTTTAGAGCTGCCCCCTTTAAACTAAAATTCTGAAAATGAACAGGTTATTTCATCGATCAGCCATGTTATCGTGAAAACTTTTGCTGCCCTCCTTTCAAAACAAGCATAGTCCTGTAAAGGACGAGTGCATGCCAATATTATTGCTAAACGTATTTGAAAATTAATACTGCAACTGCGTGTCATTTAAAATACCCTGTTTTGATCTTCACAAGGTTACCCCATTTGCTTTGCCTCATAAAATAAACCACAAACACAATACTGAATGAGTCAGAACACAAAGCTGACTCCAAGGGAAGGGATAAATGCCTCCAGAGGCCAGCAGACGGGAGGCACAGAGCAAAGTTAAAGGCGCAGCAGTGCGTGGTAACAGGTGAATGAAGAGGGCCTGGGGTGAGCAGAGACCACTTTTCTGTAAAAACTCCTTTTTTCAAGCTCCTGCATCTCCCGACAACGCGAATGACTCTTGCAGGGTCTGGAGCACCTGATGGATGGAGCAGTGGCAGAACTGGAAGCCATGAGCTACCTGATGCAAACTCAGAGGGGGAAGGTGGCCCACATGCTCCAACAGCTTGTGGAAAGAGTTTCCAACAGGTTCACACAAGAAGCCCTTTCAAAAACGCTCCATAAAATGCACCTGAAGAAAGACCGTTAGGAGGAGGTTCGGCTTCGTTCTGCTCCCTTCTGTTTAGCTCAGGTGTTGTTTTTTCACACGCAGAAACACATGCACAGACTTAGCACACCACACAATGCCTCGCTAAAGTCATCAGACAGTGGTTATAACTTCATCCAAGATCAACAAGGTCTTTTTTCCACAAGCAGTCCTTTGTGTTTGGGAAGCCTTTGCCCTGAATTTTATTGTCTCCCCATCAGGCAGCAGGTGCTCTGCACTCCAACTTGAGCTATTTCAGGGCAACCTGCATAACAGCTTCTCAAGCTGGCGTGTAATCCGAAATAGTAGTTAGGGACTGGACTGGGTAAGCTTTATCCAGACAAACAGAAACACTCCCAACAGGAAAAGAAAGGGGAAAAAAAAGGAAAATGATACCTTTCTTGGTTTCCATTTACTTTTCTCTACGTTGGCATAATAACTCTCCAAGAAGAGAGTGAGGCTCCCAAAAACAGACACCGTGGTAATCTGACATTATACGGTGGTTGTTCTTAAAACTTTCCAGTTTTGTTTTGGCCAGCAACAGTATTTGCTGATTGTATATGTGATATTCTCTCCACTTTCGTAGATGGCCATATACCGCTAATACTAAAAGCGTGTTATTTAGGGCAATTTGACTTTTACTTTTTTTTCCCTGGAGAAAGCACTTTGGGGTAGGAAAATAAAATGAAAAGCCTCCCTGTGCTAGATGCCAGACGTGTCATTTTTCAGTGTAAAGCCACACCAGAATTTTATAAGCCATGCAACTGCTTATTTGTGTGCCATTCCCATATCATATTTTTAAAGTCTGTCTCTAGGATCAGTACATTGTATGGCACAAAATGTGGTGTTTCTCAATACAAGAGCATTGTACATATGCTGCTTTTTGCCCAGATGGGCAGAGCCATGCTCCCAGTTTATTCTGTCACCCAGGAAAGGCTTCTGGATTTCTACAAATTCATAAAAATGAGAAGAGACTGCTTCTGTTCTTCACTACTGAAGGTCTTGAAGAAGACTGCAGCCAGACTCAGAGGATGTGGGAAAGGTGCCAGTGCCTCAAAGCCCATTTGGATGAGGAAACAGAGAGGAAATGTACTCTGGAAGAACAAAAGGGACACAAACACTGTCAGAGGGACCATGTCCCGATTCCCACTGAGGGAAGGGAAAGCACTGACCTCACCTCCCTGATCCTTCTATCTAAAAAACCCTTCCAAAACTTGAGAATCTAAGTAACCCTGACTCAGACACGTAGAGCAGAACATCAACCAAAGACAAAAAAAAATCTCAGAGTCTTGTATATGCCTCCAGTAACAGGCACTGGGCTGCAAGGAACAATGCAGTGCTTTTATTTGTCTGTGGAAGGGTGAGCGATAGCCTCCCATCACAGCCCCATCACAGCACCTCCACCTCCACCCACAGAGGCAGAGGGCACAGGGTGACACATGGGGAAGAAAGTAAGTCTGGTTCCAAGGGGTTTGTTACCTTGGGATCGCCTACACAAGTAGCGTTGTTGGAAAGAAGTCTTCTGGTCAACAAATGTGTGGAATCCCTCACAAACTTCTGGATGTATAAGGTAATACTCATTCACTGAGATGCTGTAATGTTACTTAAGAGTGAAATACATCCCTGCATAAGTGCTAAATTTCCAGGCAATGATGGAATTATATTCTTCAGGAGACCGTGACTTTACTGTAAGTGCCATCATTCCTGCTACTGCCATGTTTCAGTCAGCATAAGAACAAAACTCTTACCTCTTCTGCACTCTCTTTTCCCCCTGTGCCAATAGAGAAGTACAGGCACTGAGTTGCTTTTATATTAAACCGTAACTATTGATATTTATGGAGTTTGTGAATACATGTGCAGCAGGGACAAAGACTGCCGGCTGTGAAACAAGAAAGGCTGTGTCATCGGGAGCACGTCAAACCCAGGAGCGGAGAACCACAAAATGACAGCTAGGCCACGGCATCACGGACCTGCTGGCAGATGGACAGTGTCATCCCACGTACAACGGGACATCTACAAGTCTACACGGATCTCTGCTCGTGGACTGTCTCCGAATGCTCCAAGAAAGGCATCTCTGGTGCACAAGCAGCTAGTGGCAGAGGAGGTGGCAGCCCGTGTCGCTCAGCGCCCGGCCAGGCCTGCCAGACAGGCCAGGGGTCAGCAGGTGCAGAGCCGTGCTCTTTGAAGTCTTCCTCGGTATCACTTGTGCAACAGGTTATCGGCGTGGGTTGCTTCCGTATACGGTCACGACCCGTAGGGGTGGAAAAACTTGTTTTGTAGTAGTAGAGGGTTTTTCCTGAACTGAATAATATTTAACAAAAGACCTGAAGTTGCTGGAGCTGCTCTGGATTAACATTAGCAGAGGTGAGGTCTGTAATCTTCTTTCATCTACTGCAATCCAGAAAATCAGTGCCTGCTCGTTTTTGCATTCACTCTGTGTTTATACCAGAAACTCAGAACTGGTTTCTGGATCCCTCGATCCTCCAGACAGAAAAATCTGACAATTTCTCAAACCACAGGAAACTTAAAAATAGCACTTGTTCCAGCACAGTTACACACTGTTGTTCTTGAAATCTGGGTTAGAAAATACTTAAGCCTCTAAACGAGAGAGGCCTGAAGAGAAGTGTCTCTGTTACTGCATTCTTTATTTAAACAATTAACTCTGTGAGTAGAAGAGCTACAGAAGCCAGATTGGTCATTGATCTTGTTCCTCGAGACTTAATTCCTACAGAAGTGTCTAAGAAGTGTTTCATGTCTACTGCAATCATCCCCCACGGAGAGAGGAAGGCACAAGTGGGTGACACAAATTGGGCCTCCACGCTGTATTTGACTTCTTATTTTCACACAACACAGAGGACTTCATTTTCAACACCTCTGCCCTCCTAATTTGATTGAAACTGAAGAACAGGTTGGCAAGTTACTGGAAGAGAAATTCAGATGTTTCTTTAGCAAACCACGCTACGTAATTCTCTCTGCCCCTCACGCTTTATGCTGGGGCTAACAATATTGCTTCCCCTGGAAGAGAAGACTCGGACTACCCTGAAGTCAATTAACAGCTCCAGATTTGGACTCGGATGGATGCTACCATGGAGTACTCCTCCCTAGTAAATACGCCTGCCAACGTGTTTTATTAGCCCACACAGCAACTGCAGCTGTCTCTTTTCTCCCTACCTGAGCACACTTACATTTAAGGATCTTCCTTGCCAGCAAAATTAGAGACATGACATGTTCCAGCAGTGAGGGTTTGGAGCGTCTAATAAAATGAAGAAAGAAAAGCAATGGATGTGTCACCTTAATCCACTGTAGGGACCTATACTTATTTAATATGCATTTGCCCATTTTAAGCAGTCTCTCAGTATGATACACTTCTTTTCTTGTCCGTTTTACACTTCATCAGCAGTATTTCAACAACTAAAGGGGATAATTTTCACTGCAAAGATGCTTAACAGTATTTTCAATTATAGTTTGATTCTGAAAGAGCCTACAGCATAAGGACTGAATAATTCTTCGTAATTCTTTTTAAGTACAGACTATTAAGGAAGGTCTGTAAGTGTCAGGCCACTATCTACAGCGAGTGAAGAGGTAGTGATGTTTCATTTCCACTGTAGGTGGATCGGTACGTGCTTGGGAGTAGATCTGCTATCTTTTGGGAATGTTTCCAGTTAACTCCATTCTAACCACATTTGCTTTGCTTGGTTCTGCTTCAGGAACTGAAACTAGCCTGGCTCCTGCATTAAATAACTGAGCAGGAAATAGCAGAAGGTTTACCATATACAGGCTGGGCAGGGGCGGAGCGATGCACTGAACTAAAAATACAGCGAAGATTGGGTTTGGGAGATTCAGATTGGTTCCATTCTAATTAGGAAACACTCAAGCTCCCAGTGCTGGTGATTAAGTTATCTTCATTGAAAACACATTCACGTATTCAAATGTCACCATGCTTCAGAAAGGGAAGTATTGAGACATCAAAGTATAATGCCCCCAGATGAGGACCCATGCAAAAGCACATTCTGCACACTGTCAATTTGTCTCCAATCCCTTTTGCAGCCAGGGTGTCTCCCCCTGCCCCATCCCATGCACAAGTAAGGGGGCTAGGTGACATTTTGAGCTGAGCCTCAGAAAATTCAGCAGTAATGCTAACCTGATAGGAAGTTTAATCATGGGCAGGGATAGTATTTATTTTGAAATTGAGGAAAATGTAAGAATAGCCTCAAACACTCAGATACAAAGTGGCAAGCAAAATATAATGCTGCAAATAAAATTTTAAAAATATATAAAATTTGAGGAGAGTTTGGCATGGGACTAGTTGCAAACCAAATCCCAAGTCATTAGCAGGAGAGAATTAAATACGAAATTATTCTTATAGTCAAGACTTCAAATTCTTCAAACTACTGTCCAATCAATTAACTTGATATAAAGAATGAGTAAAAGATTTTTGTGTGTGTGTGTGTCCATAGCTATGGTTGATATACACTAAAGTAGCATCAGCACAACCAGTGAATCAAGGCAAAACAAGCAGAAATGATATCGAGTTCCAGACCTGGGAAGCAAATTTTGGGTCTAGGTTTGACCCTGTTATTCTTTGAACAATAATTATTTTTTTCTGTCTCCCTGTCACATTCTGGAAGAATGAATCCTACTCCAGATCTTAACTGGACTGCAAAAATAAAATCTAGACAGCTCATTTATTGATACTGTGCAATATCCAAACAAGTAATTTTATTGCTATTAAGCAAAATATAGCAGCTGGAAAAATAAACCTCAAGCTGTCATTGAGAGTTCAGCTGCAGAGAAAGTGAAATGGTTGAAACAAACAGCAAAAACGTTTCACAAGAAACGCCAAGACTGGGGTGAGCCCCAGTTGCTCTGATTCCTGGCAGATCGATGTGGCTGTTCAGTTTGGTGGTTGCAGAGATAGGAAGTCACGTGGGAAAATGCCCCTGTGGAAGTAAAGCTGCATTGTATCTAACCCATTAGGAAGAAAACTATGGGAAAAAGAATTGTTGGGAAAGTACGAAGCACGCAAGCCTGCTCCACTGTGCCTGCTAGCTTCAGAGGAAAACAGGAGCACAGACGTTAATATTAACACAGGGGTCTCCCCAGCCTGGAAAAAAATAAAAAGGCAAAGAAAAGAGTGCCTGTCCAAGAAAGTTACTCCTATCATTATAAGTCTTTCCAGTTCTATTTAAAGGAGCCAACAGGAGAAGCTGTGTTTTGCAGCTCCGCATAAACACCCGCAGATAAGGGTGGTACCAGGTGTCAGCTAGCCCTGCAAAGTCACTGAAATGTCAAGGATTGTTTTTCCTCTACTCCCTTTCTCTTTCCTCAGACTGGGAACTGCCAATGTTTATTTAAAAGATATCCCTTGTATTTGGCAAGAATGCCAGCGGGGCAGACGTTAATGGATTATTATTTGGAGCTGGAAGCCTGCCAAGGTGATAAGGATAGCCTGCCTACCCAAAGGCCCAAAGCCGTGCCATTAGCAGTGGGAGTCAGAAATGAAATCGTCCTGCCAGATGCTTTGCTACACCGACTGCAGCAGAGACTTTAAAAATGAGCTGCCTCCAATTTCTATTTGATCTGACCTATAAGAATAATTAAATAAGCAAGGAGACAGACACGGGCTATAACGGGGGACTAACCCAGCTGTAAGCCCCGGGTCTGATTCTTCTCTTCTGCCACGGCGTGAAGAATTCGCTCAAAATACTGTTAAGCCACTGTGAATGTTTCTGTTCACTTCTCTGCCCTTGAACTAGAGCTCTGCCTGGAAGCCCTGAACCCAACAGCTAAAAGCAGAGCAAGTGAGAGACCTCACTGTACAGCCTCAACAGCAAAATGACAACAAACCGGGCCTCATCTCCAGCTCTGCCCTGAACAGGAGGAGCGTGTCTCCTTCTCGCTGTTCCCCCAGCAAAATGCTTAATGCCAGCACCCCCCAAGAAGGCAAGCCTGAAGGAATGTGATATTTTGTGTCTGAGATATATTTAGATTAACATTGTTTACTATTAATCTTCTCTGCAAAGCTCTTTCTTTCCCAACAGACGAAAAACCGACCAGTATCGCTCCACCCTTGTTATCATGTTTGGAGGACGACCTTTCCCGTGGCCCATCAGGCAGCCTGCACTATAATTAAGGTGCTTATAATACAATTTAGTAAAGGCAGGAGCTGGGGCACAGTAGCGTTTACTGCTGTGATTGAAAGCCTTAAAGGTTATGTGGAATTTACCAAGTAGTAATTTTATCTGTTTGGAGCTGGCAAAAAAAAGAAACTGTGTGCTCATTTGAGAAGCTGGTCTGCCACTAATGAAGTCGAGGTAAATAGAGCAGCTTTCCTGCTTCTCATGAATGCCTGCAGTGAAGTGTTACCCCAGACAGGTGTTTGCTCCTAAAAGAAAACACACGTAAAGATTTAGTTACTTTTTTTTTTTCCCTCTGTTTCTTTTTTTTCACCTTAAATATGCCTAAACCAACCCCACAGGTTCACACACTGCTGCCCCAGGGAGGGCACACAGCCCACCTTTGCTGGTGACCTCTCCCAGCTCTGATGTGGACCCCAGGAAAGCAGGGTTCAGACCGTGGCAGCACCCCATGCAGAGCAGTCAGTCACATTCATACCAGGGGAGATGGCAAAAGAAATTCAGCACCAAATAATAATAATAATAATAATAAATTCATGTTCTCTTCTGAAATTTCACTGTGCCTCTGTGCAACTGCTCGTGAGGTTTTTAAGCAGGTTTGTTCCCCGAAAAAGGGATTCCATGAGCAGCACAAAATTCAGACATCTGGAGTTGTAGGGCCATCCTCAGTACCATGGCAGTCATAAGGAAAGTGTCAAGTATACAAGGCAAGAGAGGATTAATCTAACAGCAAACCTGGGGTCTGGAAGTTGGTCTGACTTTTCTGTCTGCTTTCCATAATGTGCTAGTATTGCAGACATTTCAGACTTGCTCTGTAACTAAGGCAGCACAGTACAGCTGAACAACTCTGCCCTCTCCCTATGGACTGTCTGAAAGAAAAATAAAAAAGGAAAACAAAACAAAACAAAACTCTTTTTTTCATCTGATATTCCCGTGCAGTTTCTACATGGGAAGATACATTTTCCTGTGTGGTTGCACAGACTAGTCTTTCTGATGGATGAATCAAGAATTAAACACGACTGAAGTTAATCTACTTTCTGAAAGTCATTTACATTTTAAGATCAATGCCTAATCTGTAATACATAATTTAACAAGCTCTGGATTTATTTTACTCCATAGTCCTCGAGGAGTATCTTCACAACAGGAAGCTGATAATTGCTGAAACTCCACCAGATTGTCGAGGGTGAAAGTTATTAAATCCTTGGACATAACTCTGCATTAGCATCGACTCCTGTGGTTATTATTTAATATGGAGGATGTTTGGTGTCTGAGTCCCTTAAGAAAGGTAAGTCAGCCATGCATGCAGTGCATGGGGTCTCCACTCTGGGATGGCACAGGCAAAACAGTCTGCAGAGGAACAAAGTGCTGCTACAAAGAAGGATAAACTCAGTCCTGCAAGCCCCATGCATTATTGTTTCTTTACCATTCACTAGGAAACAAAGATTGTGTTTCTCAGCAGCAGTTTTGCCATTACAAACAGCAATCTGATTCCATGGTATCACAGCTTATTCCTAGCACTAGGAGTGGGTGCACCAAGGAAGGACAGATGGAGGCTGTGCCACAATCAACATTCACTAGGGTGTCTGTCCTCACCCACTCATCTGCCTTCTCATTCCTCTCTGGCTGCGCTGGGACTGCTCCGACCCCACCCCTTAAGCTGTTTCTTCCATGCTGTCTCCTCAGTTGTTTTTCAAGAGCTTTCTTGCTGCCCACATGTGTCTCCTCCTCCTCTTGGATGCTGTGTTTTCTACAGAAGCAACAGATTGCTGTGATGTTGTCCTTTTGATCTAATGAGAAACACTCCTACAACAATGATGTGCATGTGTTTCTTTCCATATTATTTACCAGCGGGGCTTGGAGGCACACATCTCTCCCAGGGTCCTACTTTTTCTGTAGGGCCTATCCTTATTGCCACTGGTCTCTCAGCTTTTTGGCCCCCAGCCCCAAAGCTGCATCCTTTCCTTTTGCTCTCACCGTGTATCCATCAGAGCCTCCGTGCTTTACCTGCCCTCATGTTGCTACTCTTTCCTGAGGTAAAACCTTTTACACACAGCAAGTGTCAAAATGACCTCGATCTCTCTACATCAGATCTCTCGTGCAGTGCTCGCTGAGTTCTTAGTCATGTATTTATCCACAGCTTGAGCATAGCATGGGGCTTTCTGAAGTCATCCACAAAAGGCTAGGTGACTTCACGAGGGGCAGAATGGGCTCTGGGGTCACCAGCACATCGTGCAATGCTATCCTACCTCCCATAATAGTCCAATAGCCTTTTTTATTATTATTATTATTATTTTTAGCATAGACTCAAGGACGCCATTGGTCATTCCTTGTACTGATACAGCCAATTCTAAGATCTCAAAAAATTCTAAGATCTCAAAAACCTGTATTTTTACTCAAATAAACTTAGCCTTTCAAATCATCCAGGGGAAATTAGAAATGATTGTACTTATCTTACTACAGACAGAGAGGTAGTTACACATCTGCCAAAGACAAACCTTGGCATCGGTAGTAAGAGAACCCAGCTCCAAAATCTGTTCCCAAAATTATTTTCTAAATCACTCAAAGTATCAACTAACAAATGACCTGACTCTTCGTGCCGTGGTTACTCTCAAGGCACAAAGCAGCACTGCTTAGCACAAAAGCTAACTCTCACTGATCAGAGGAGGTACCAAAGTGCATTTTCTTGACAATTAAGGTTGCTTCTGTCAAAGGGAATTTATCACAATGGACAATATCAATTCTTTGCCTCTCATTCCCTCCAACAATGTAAGATACCTCAGGATCACCTTTTTTTTTTTTTCTTCTTTTTTTTTCTTTTTAGAAAACACTCCTATAAACATCCCACCTTCTTTGTCAGCCCTTTACTGGACCACATATTTCTGTATAAATTCTTGCCTTTCCAAGTCTCCTGTCGTCCCCCCGGCAGCACTGGTGGGCCTTTTCTACCTCTGGCAGTGGCACTCTGGGACCATGCACAACTCACTACAATTCCCAGGGTCGCAGTTTGAGCCCCATAAAACAGCTCCTTTGCTCCTGGAGGCTTGAAAGACGGCATGCCAAGTGCAGGCTCAGCTCCCCCATGCAGACACCTGACGTGGGCCTGTCACAAACTAGTAAGGGACCTGCCAGCAAGGTGCTGAGCTCCTGGAAGGAGAAGCAGGTCCGGTCCCGTGTGGGAGATGCTTCCCTCACAAAGGCTGGATGCTTGTGCTCTTCTCCCCCACAGCTCCACCGCCGAGACCCCGGTGCCAATGTACGTCGTATGTCGTCTGCATGGGGGAGCCCCATGGAAGTTGGGGCCTCCTGGTGCTTGAGGCCTTCCAACGCCACAAAGCAGGCCAAACCTGGCTGAGAGGATACTGACACACTACACAAGACAAGTCTCACACATGTGTGCATCTGTACTCTTTTCAACAATCAGTTTCCGTGTTTTTTTCTGATGTTTGACAGGTTTGTTTGGTCATGGCAAGGTAGAAGTGCAAGCATCAGTTCTGAACGTGCTCCCTGAGAGCGCAGCCGTGTACTCAAACTGCTCCCATGCGCTTCATTAACTTGGAAAGAACAAAGAGCAATGCTCCTGGAGCTCAGTTAGATCAAATACGGGGTTTCAATTTCCCGTTTGCCTCATTTTGCCGTCATCCTGAAGGCAAAAATAGGGGTTGGGAAGGCACCAGGAGAGAAAAGCTTCATAAATCATTCACCGTATTAGCAGGAGGCTGGATCGGCAAGCCTTGCTCATTTAGCTACCTTAAACTTCATCCAACCTGCTTATCCCCCAGCTGCAGGAATAACAGACCACTTGAAAGGTAATATTTTTGCTATTAGTGAAGAAAGGAAAAAATGTGATCTTTGCTGTAGCATGGGAATAATTTTTCCAGAGCTACATAGAATGAGCCTGAGTGAATACTGCTATTTTTGGCAATAGCTCTCCTGCTTAGCTCACATCAATAATTTTAATGCTTTATTTGTGGTTTGGGTTGTAAGCAATGGTGAAAGCTTGTGGAGAAAAAAAAACGTGGCAAAATTTGCTAAATAATTTTGAGTTCATGACATTCATAAAAATACACGAAAGTTTTCAGAATTCTTAGAGTCCATACACGCTCATAAAGCTGAGCCATGAAGCATTTTATTTTACATATGCAAACATCACTGAATTACTCTTTATGAGGTTTGAATTGGACCTGTAAGGTTTCAGTGGTTACAATGACAGATTGTCAAACATGTTCTTAGACTCCTGTGCCTTGCAATGTCATTAATACAGAGAATCTCATGTTTTGTCCCAGTAGCTTTTTTTTTTTTTCTCAGTATTTTACACTTTTTATATCACAGCAGCACATAGAAGTCCCACTCAGAGAGCAGGGCTCTGCCGTTTCAGATGCTGCATAAATAAAGAACTGCAACAGACTTTCAAGGTCTGAAAGCACTTACATTTTATGAGGAGATATTTCACTACCATAATTATAGCTAATGTTGTATCTTCTTGCTTGCATTCCTACAGTGGTTTTGACCCCTGTGTAGGTGGCCAGCCTCTCAGATCTGCCGTGCTCCCTTGGAACATTATTTCTCCTCCTACATGCCACTGCTTACTTTCTCTTTTCCCACATCTCTGCTTTGGGAAAAGAAAAAAAGAAGAAAAAAAAAAAAAAAAAAAAAAGCAGTACCACTGAACTATATTTGGAATAAGATGCATGATAGGTGAGGACTTGACCAACCAAAAAATCACATTAAAGCACGAACCATCTCAAAACAGTCCCAACCCACCCAAATATTCAGAATCATTTAACTTAAAGTACAGGAATAATCATACCACAGTTGGTGATACCACTCAAGTTCCTATAGTTAGGCATGTACTTACTGATCAGCTGGACCAGACCAGGAAAATATTAGCTGGGACAAATTCTGTCTTCAACAAAACCAAACAACGAAGATCCTACTAGCATCCTTGAAAGAATAAAGATACTTGCTTATTCTTTAACAGGGAAACAATGAGATTGAGGCGTCAATTCAGGCCCAGCAGACAGTTTAGGACTGTTGCTAAGTGAGTAACTTAGGCGAGAGAAGGAATAATCATTTTTACTACTCCATAGCAACTCTGTTTTTTCCTTAAAATTACATGTTTAAGTTCTGTGAATTCTGTAGCCAACATCAAATTCCAAATGAACATATTAACAGAGGGAAGAGTAAGAGTGCAAAAGGCAAAATTCCAGCGCCTTCCTCCAGTCAACAAATACTCACTAATGATGTCAGACTGAGACTTACACACACAGGGTTAAGTGACCAACGCATTTTTTGTTGTTGTTTTTTTGAATTGGAAGTTAGCAGGGTAGCAAGGCCATCTGCATCATGTTTATAACACCATGTACTGCTTGCAATTAGAAGCTGTGGATTTCATCATTAGTTCATTGGTTTAAACACAAATGCATTGGCTGAAATACAGTCATGCTGGGTTTAATAACAGCAATTGTAGAGTGCATTATTTTCGTTCATGTTAGTACTATGAAAACTTGGGGAAAAACTGCTTGGCAGACAAATCCATCCTTTAAACTCAGTGGAGCAAACAACTGACACGTTGGCTCCTTGCCTCTGAATCAAAATATACCCAGAAAGTACATCTGGACCAGTTTCCCAACCGGGCAGTACAGAATATTCTGGGCTAGAGCCCCAATAAACCCTTTCTGGTTGTAGGTCCCCTCCCTTGTTTGAAGAACCTCAACAAGCATCAAGCCAGCCAGCGAGAATGACCTATAAATCAGCAGCCCTGTGGACTTGACACACACCTCGAGGGCAAGAGACCAGTTCCAGCGAGTGATCCAGAAAACATAATGTTCTTTCTCCAAAATGAAAACCTGATCCTAAAATGTAGTGATTAAGACCATTCCTGGAAGCTGGAGATAGGGGGGTTCAACTCCCTCTGGAGAAAAGGGACTAGAACTCCGCTTTTCTACAGCCTGGTAAGTACTCTCATTATCAGATTTGCTGGTTTTTAATACTATAAATCCATTATTTTATTAGTGTTTGATAAAAACGGCGATGCATTCAGAACAGAGAAACTATTATCAATTATCAGCCAAATTAAAGCTGAAACTAACTGGGAGAAATAACAACTGCATTTTCTAGGAAAATTACAGTACTGAAAGATAATTGTATAATTGTAAAGTATAAATGCACAGACATCTTCATCAATTGAGCGAGCCTCCCCTAACATTTATAACCAGTAACCTTGTACTTGCGGCAGGATCTTCGCTTAGGAGAAGATGTGAGCTTTCACAACGTCTCTCACAGATGATGGGTTATCCTTCACCATGCTGCAAGGCATTCAAAACGTGTAGACTATCTTCAGCACAAGAACCCCTCCCTGTTCATGCATCTCTTTAAAACCAGAATTGATATTTTAAGGTAACGTAGTTTTGCTGCATAACCTTCCAGTTCAGGCCAGTTCCTAGGGCACAGTTACTGTGAATCATTCTGTAGAAAAATATAAGCTTGAGCCAGCAAAAGTACATTAGAAAGACTATCGGTATCTCTATACCTAGAGCCTGACACACCACAGAGTCACTCCAGTATAACTTGATGAGAACAAGCAAATTTACAATAGCATAAAGCTGGAATAATAGTGGTTGAAAGGAACTAAATGGGAATCAGCCTCAAACTGATTAGGGACCATAAAGGCACATGTGGCCTCAATCACGACAACGCTGGGTTTTGAGAACAAAAGCTACTTCTCCCTTTCACAGGGACACTTCTTGAATTACATACTCCTACGAGACAGGAGACATGCTAGGCCATGATACGCAGATAACCACTAGCCTAGGCAAAAGACTTCCTTCTGCTCTACACTACTTTAATTATCTTAAGCAGGATTTTACAAATAAAAAGCACTACCTCCTAGCCTCTCATTTAAGTATATTCCACCCGTCACGATATGTTCCAGGGACCACAAACCACATGCCGAATATGCCCTCTGACTTCAGTTCAAATAGCATATGGCTTAAGGGTTTCTGAGTTATTATTTGATAATGCTGAAAGGTATTGTAGTGTGTGGTCCATCAAAGGCATCCCAACAGTTCATTCACCCTACAGCGAAGGAAGGTTCCCCATGCTGGTATACTTTTGCCTGCTTGTAATTTGAAAAGGGTGATTTTTAGAGCTGGTTACAATTTAAACCTTCCAATTTTGAGCAGTTTCTGGACAAATAATGTCAACGTTCATTAGGGTGGGGAATACAAGAAAAAAAAATCCATTAGAATTTAAAAAATTTTAGACAATTGTGTTTTACTGCACATTTGGAGGGCTTCAGCATCCTCATACGAGCGGTATTGCACAGAATAAATGCAGCATAATGAACGAGTTCATAAGAGGAGCGCAATTTTATACAGAACCAAATTCATCGCGATGTCTCCTCACACATCAGAAACTTATATTTCAGCCTAATGTGCAAAAGCATTATGTAAATGTGTACATTTCCCCACCCATCCTTAATAACTTTTGAACCAACTAGCAGATTTCAAAGATATTTAACAAAGCAGGAGAGATTTCTAAGATATTAAATGTCTATCAACTGTGTGAAAATAGGTAGGTGGGTAGACAAGGATGATTACTGCTTCCAGCAAGGGAAAGGTTGCAAAATGGGCTTGCACTTAATGAGACATCGCCGACTTTTTTCCACACTGGAAATGAGAAGTATGATGCTTTTCCCAGTGGTGAGATATTTAATTACAGTTTTGACCTTATATTCGCTAAAAAATCCAACACAGAAAACCAGAGTCTGTGTGTTTTATTACTTCTTGTTTGGACAAAACTCTGTGTTTAGATAACAAGGTAACAAGGCAACTTTCCGGTGGTTAAATTGTTAAAATGTGATGGTTGACCTGCAGGTGAAAGCAAGTATGCAGACAAAGGGAAGACAACAGCACCATTTTAATTAAAAAAAAAAAAAAAAAAAAAAAAAAAGGAGCACCTGCTAAATTTGATCAGATTTCCTCCCCTCACCCCAAACTGCACATATAAACAGATGGGGTGCCTCAGGTAAAAGCTAGCTGGCAGCATGGAATGATTTCTTCCCACTGCTAATGAATAGATGGATCACATTATCTTAGTACAGTAAATATGATTTTTGGCCAAAATTTCAGTGCTATTTCATCCCTTTTTTTTTTTTCTTCCATCTCTGAACGGATCACGCTGGGTTCAAGGTGAAATCATTTGGCATGTTTGCTAGGGTAGATCTGTAAAAAATGATGGATTAAGGGGAAAAAATTAAAGAATCCAAACCAACAGCAAACGACCAAATGCCACTGCTGCCACACATTTCATTTGGGTTATTTCTGGAGCCTCACACTTATCATCTGTACTGGGCAAAGACCTCCCGATGCAATTAATTCCTTTAAAAGAATTGCAATGACAAGTAATGCTTGTGAAGTTGAGCGCAGAGTTTCACCTTGTGGCCCGTGCGGGAGACCAGGAAGGCTGCACAAAGCTTTCATTCAGAGAACAGGAGGGCTCACATGGACAGAAACACTTTCCAAAACATTCTTAACTGGAATTTTGGTGGAAGGTGTTACACAGCTCCAAATATTTGTTTCTTTGTTTCCATGGGAACAACAGCCCAGTGGTTTAATAATAAAACAACATCGATCCTCGGAGCTTGAGAGAGTCCCCTGATTTTCATTCTGAGTTGAAGACTTATTTTTCCACGGGTTTCCCTTCTCCCCCTCTCCCCAAAACCAGCCGGCTGCAGAGTTTAATGCCCTTTCGGTACCTGGGAGTGAATCCAAATCATTAGAGACAAGTCTTGCAAAACTTGTATTATCCTGCTACATACTGTGAAGCCAAGTGCTGTACCAAACACACTCTAAGAAGTCCGTATTGTAGACTAACTCCATATCAATCCCTCCAAATGCAATTGTTCAATCACCCTCTCTCTGCATTATGGAGACTTGACACAATGTCACCGGATGGCAATTGATTCTAGAAACTGGGGTGCAAAATGTCAGCACTTGAGCTTTTAATCCTAGTTACAGAAAGAAAGGAGGAAGTAAAAAGGGAATTATTCACAGGGCTTTACTTTAAAACCTTATTCTACCTAGTTCAGACCTCCTGTCTAGTCCATAGGAAGAGGAAATCGTCCAGAGACTGCTTCAAAATAGAAGTTTACTTGAAAAGTTTCTGCAAAAGGCAGCTCAGAGTCATCTCTTCATTTACTACACAGGGAACCAGAGACAGTGCCCTCTTTTGTTAGGCACCTAAATCAAGGTTTAAAGTTGGGTTGCATTTACAGTCCCCAGATATTGTGCGTAATTTTGCGCAAGTTACTGTTTCTGAAACTGAGAGGTTTATTGTGTAAAAAAACGGGAATTGTGACACTCACAACATCAGTGGTTTTGAGACTGAAGGATTTATTTCGAATATGACAACAAGGTATGCTCACAGCTGTATTTCCAAACCTGATGCATGTATCTGACCATGCACAATTCTTATTAGAGTATCTGAGGCTCTAGGGTCATCAGCTGGAAGTGGAAATTCTCAAAACATGGGGAAGATGCTCCCCTTGCTTTTCAAAGGGTTTTGGATATTTAGGTATGTTTCACGCCTTTGCTTCCTCTAAGGATTAATATCACTAATATTATTAAAAAGCAGGGAAATTGTGGCCCAGGTAGACACTCTGCTAGAAGCAAATGGTGTGTGACAGGGTACGGAAGAGTATATGGAGACTCTCAGCCCTAGTAAATACTAACCATGCCACTGGAAAATAAATAGAGACTGACAAATTATTGCTGACGTAATCCCTGTGAGAGTGTCTAGACTAAGGGAGTCAAACCTACTGTCCGTAGGCTGAAGCTGGCTCCCTGGAGTCTTTCCACCAGCCTACAGTTCTTGTGCAATCCTCACTGCAATTCAACCGACAGGCACCTGCTTGCTCATCGTCCGAGAAGGCCAGAGAGTGCAGACAGAGAGGCTGGGAATGAATTCTGCTCCCCAACAGCTGTCTTGTCTTTCACTTCTCATTCTCTAGCCCAGGAGCAATGCAGGAGTCCCCAGAACACCTATCTCTCCATCTCTACACCAGCATCTCCAGATCTAGAGTGCATTTGATTCCCTCAGCCTCCCTCTGTGTTCTCAGGTTTAAAAGTGGTTACTTTTCCACAAGCAGTGTCTCCCTTTTGTCTCCTGCCAAGGCAGAAGAGAGAGTGAAGATGCAAAGGGAAGATTTTTTTTTTTAAAGTGGAGATGAAGGGAAGGGTACTGGGAGAAACCCAACAAGAGCCAGAAATGACTAACGTGGAGACAAAGGCCCAGAACAATCAAAGTTGGAGAAAGAGCTGGAACAGAGACTCCTTCAAGAAGCAGCTCCTGAGGAATGAGAAGTAAAGCAAGAGACAAAGAAATGTTTCATCAAGGCATTTTCTTCTTTAGGCAATGAATTCTCTCTCTCTTTTTTTTTTTTTATCTTCAAATGAAATCTGTAACATTCAAAAATAAATAAATCTCTCAGCAGTGTGACAGGAGTGCAAAATGTGTCTCTTCACTTATCACCCACAGACTTGAACTGAAATAGTAATTTGGCCCTTGCCAAGGTGTACAACCACTGAAATAGAAGCGCTGTAAATCAAAAGGTCCCCACAGTCTCTACACAATCAAGAGTTTGAAGGTCACTCGGCATGATGCAACAGGCAGGCATGAAATACATCCGACGAGCCCCGGTACTTGTACCTTACTGTCAGTGGGGGGGTGTTCTATGATCCACCTGTGTTCCTCCACATCTGTCTGGACGGGGCCAGATGAGGCAAGCAGAAGCTAAGAAATGGCTTCGGTGCCCGGTCAGACAGACTATATAGTAAGGCTGCCCTGCTAAAACACAAAAGGAGCTCCGCCAGTCAGGTGGAAATGATACCTTCCCTGAGATTTGGCAGACCAAATAGCTGTGGGCAGTTTTGCCATTTCCCTAACATTTAAATCTCTCATCAGGCAGGTGACTTCACTCTTTACACCAAATAAACAACGCAGTGCTCACGCACAGAGGGGAGGCTCTCGTAGTCATCTCTGTGCCAACACATGAGGAGTACCAAAAAGTAAGGATCCTTCCTTCCCTGCAACAAAAAGCTCGCAGTACCTGTGGGAATCCAAGGCCTGGTCCACCTCCCACTAGAGGAATGGCTTCATACGGGGTCAAGGCTCTAAGATGCAGCAAGATTCAGATGATTCAGAGCACCCAGAGCAGCACGTGCAGTGCTGGCAGGGACGGCCACCAGAGCTGAGGCACGAGGCAAACAGCCTCAGAGTATCCGAAGGGGAGAAAGCCTTTTGGGAATAAAAAACAATTTGTTCTCAGAGTCGGCCAGATAGCCCATGGGGGGTCATTTATTGAGAGGGCCTAGGTGGGTCGGGAAGACCAGATGGACACAAGAGATGTAAAATTTGTTGTAACGACAAATATAAACAGCATCAAGTAGTCAGAGCAGCTTTTGGCACTTGGAGCTACGAGTGCCTCCGAGGGAAACAAGGAACGTTGACCAGTGGCAGGACGACACGTGCATGCCTGGCCAGGTTGCCAGGTGGTGGATCGTATCTTGTTCTTGTATCAACTCAAAAATAATGAAATAACGGCATGTTCTGGTCCCTGCTTATTAACAGGCTGCAGGTTATTGTCCGTGGGCTCTGAGTGCTGTGGCTATCGGCCTGTGTCCCCAGGTTTTGTGAGAGGTGGCACAAAATGAAAATCCACGGACGTGTGACCTGCTGGGGACAGTAATGGCAGCAATTCCCCGCGGAGCCCGCTCTGCTCTCACAACTGCTCGGGGCCAGGAGGGCCAGCTGCGCGCACCACTGCCGCAGGACAAACGGTCCTGCTGTTTTCCAGGCAAGCGACTAGTGCTGCCGGTTTGATTAAATTACTGTTGCTTCGAGAGGCTTAAGCAAATTATCAAAATGAGCAGAGCAATCAAAACTATTAAACACAAGAAATCATTAGGCCTCCTTCAGCTCAGGAGGGAAGAGGTTCTGCTGCTACTCCGAGTCTTGAGAGAAAAGCTCTCGTCTGCTCAGAGGAAATCCAAATAAATCCAGTTTCCTTGGGGAACTCCTGTCTCATTCTCAGCCCGTCTTTTAGATCAGTCTCTATTAGTGCTCCCTCACTGGACTCTCAGCCTTTGGCTGAATCCCACCACCTATGTGTTGTTTTCCCAACAGAGCAAAAGCAGCTGCTTTCCCAAGGCCTTAGGAGACCCGTCTGATGCATCACGCTGCAGTGCTCGGGGCAGAGCAGGGAACACTCCTCACTCCTGGAAACATTACAATGAATCTACACAAACAGAACCAATCTTTGGCTTTTCTTCCAGCCAAACAATGCCTTTTTTTTTTTTTTTTTTAAAGTTTCTTTCACCATCTCTAAAAAAGAGAAAAATAAAGTACAGAGAAGGAGAAGAGAAAAACAAACAAACAACAAACTTCTGTCAAAAAGCATTCCTTTTGCCAGGAGTGTTAGTTAACAGTCTGATTACTGGAAGCCAGTTTAAAGCCTTGCTTAACTAGAAAATGAAACTAACAAAATATGAATTAGTTTCTTCCCAGCCTTCATGGGGCTGTAACTTTCTGCTGAGTGAACCGTCCTCCCTGCTATCGCATCCTTGCTGCATGTGTCACCTGCATCTCCCCTGGCCCCGTGAAGGATTCACCATGCTGCTGAGGTAAAACTGCATTTATTTTTTATTTTTTTTTAATAGATGCCACTCAGCAAGGAAACGCAGACCTTTCCAGTCATTCTGAGCTTTTTGCCTCCTGTTCACTTACACATCAAACTTCAAAAATGTCTCAGATTCTCCCAACTTCGAGCAGACACTGTGAGGCTCCAGCTTTCTGCCTTGAGACCTCCAGATGAAAGGCAATATTCAAGTGCCAAATACCACAGATTACCAGTGGTCTCCAATATCCTGAAAATATGTTATTTTTAGCATGTGGTTGGCAGAGAAAGGAAGTGTTAAATCTTGGACCAATATCAAATCTGACTGAAAATTAGCAGCCAGAAACATCCTCTTTGATTATTTATTCCACTTTCCCATATCCGAATAGCCCCAGAGGAATAGTAACGATGACAATCACTGGGAAAACACCTGATGATAGCAGGTTAGTATGCAGCGTTTGCCCAGCTCTCCACGTGAAAACATCCTCGAGTTTGTTTCCTGGCTTGTGACGAGCAGGTTTCTGGCACGAGTGGCTCGGTCTGTCAGAAACCGGCCCCTCGCGCTTCGCCGCAGCTCCTCCGCTGAAGCAGTCGTAGAAGAGCAGGAGACCAGAAGAAAACCCTAGACGAGCCACCTGCAGGTGCCTTTGTTATTTTCTCAGAGGTCCTCAGGGTGAGAGAGCAGCAGGTTGGGTTGCTTCTATGTACAAACAAAGCACAGCGAGTTCATCACCATTTTCCAGCGCTCTGACAGGCTTCAGGGTCTTTCCTCTCAATACCTGCTAGGTTCTTTCTAAATTAAGAAGTGTGATCTGCTGCAGTTTTAACGGCATTTTGATCTCATTGACATTGGCATGGTGCTCCACGTAAGTCACTGGGGTGTCTGTGGGCGTACAATCAGAAGTCTCTCCCCTGGTCTGCAGGGTGGACAGCCAAAGAGAGGGCCAGTCTAGCAGGACACATCTCCAGCATCGTATTTCTCATTTATTTAATACTAAATCAAAATTCAGTTGTCAACACCACTCTTGCAGCTCTCTGGGCTTGGCCGAGCTGTCAGACGGTAGCCATGCCAATGCCTGCCTCAGCTCTGAGCCCTTCAGCGCCGTCCTCCACGACAATCATGTGCACTGCGGGGTGGTCTCACTCGTCTGATTCCTGCCCGTGGTGTCCGAACCTCACAGGGTGTCCCTCTGCCACCCTAAAGGTAGCAGGGCAGCTTGTCTGTGAGACATCAGCCAGCTGCATCTCCACAGGGGTGTGCAGAGCAGGAGGGGATCCCTGGAGCCTCACCACAGCTAGTGTAGGCATTTGCTCCTGATGTGCAGGATGTACGATGGCATCCTATAAAAAAGCTGTTTGTTAAAGGCAGCCAGTGCAAAGCTGCTGGGAACCTTCTCCCGTGGAAAGCAATAAGGCTCGGCTGCCATCTCCTCCTACCTACCGAACCAGCCAGACTTACGGTCACCATCAGCCTGCTCCTAGCAGCAGAGGTCTGGGATTTGATCCCATTTTGGCTTCCTTGCAGTGGCAGGGATGAACACTTAGCTCCAAGGAACTGTCAGCAGCCTCTGCTGAACCACAAAGCAGCATTCAAACGCTGCTCCTCATCCCCCCAGCTCCTGGCCTGACCCCAGGCCCACTGTGAGGTCCCCAAAGGGCAGACGGGACAGGGCAGGGCGCTTCCTCCAGCCAAGGACAACACAGAAAAATGTCACCCGTGCCCTGCTCCGGAGGCAAAGCATGAACAGCACGGTGCCGAGGGAAGCCTGCAGTGTCCTAACTCATAAGGTCGGTGCAAACTACATCGGCTCCCGCAGGTCAGAACGGATGGCAACGGGGACGTGCCACAGCCGGCTGTGCGGAGAATTCACAGATGGACAGGCAACCTCAATTAAACTGTCCTCCCCTCCCATTCTGCTCTGAATTACTGCTCTAAACCCCCTTAATTATCTAAACTCAATTAGCGTTAGAATATTTGAAGCTTCCTGTTCAGACTAATTTCTCTCTCTTTCCTCGTTCAGAGTGTTTGACTTGTATTAGGGAACACTTAGTGCCTGTGGTAAGGGGAACTTCACAAAGGCAGGTCAGGACTTTGGGGTATTGACAATCTCCTCTCTGTCCTTTCAGAGTCTGAGAACATCACACACTCAGTCTATGCATGTATCAATCCAGATGAAATTTCAGTATCTCTGACTTTTTTTTTTAATACCTAAAGCCAAACACTTTTGTTGCTAGTACCTACTATCATCCGCTGCAGCTATTTTCACTCCTAAAGATTTCCATATGCACTTTCCAAAATGATTTGCAAAGCAGTAATTTTCTATTATCGCTATTATTATTCCCAGGAACAAAACCCGTGGTGTTCGTTCCGACAAAAAAAGAACATCGGTGGCAAAGCAGATAGTAAGACAAGACAATAGAAGGAAGCAGTTAAAAGATCCCCCTTTGTTTCAGTGATGTGACTTCTTTGTACAGACCGAACTTGCACATTTTCATTCAAGGGGCGTCAATAAAATTACTGAATTTTGAAGACTCCTACTATCAGCCTCTGCAGTGATGGAGACCTACATCAAGACTTCTCTCGATGTCTTTCCTTCCTTTTCTATTATGGCCTTGTAAGAAACTTCAGTTATAAGGTCTGTGCCTCTCCTGAGGTCCGAGTACCTCATTCTCTCACCGAAACATATATGAATATAGGGCCTTCTGAGGTGGGGCAGCTCATAGGGCCCCAGCAAACAAGGCTGTTGGTCAACCCAGCACCTCGAGGGTTGCCTAGAAACTATTTGATCGTTTGTCTAAGGAGCTGCACAAAAGGTAGTGTCTGTTCTTCCAGAAAAGCTTTAAAGAAAAAAAAATCTTTTTAGCTGCAAACACAGCACACGGACCTCTCATCTTCATTAGTTTGATTTGATCCTTTTTTTACATACAACTGAGCAAAACATGAACTCTAAGTTGAAAATAATCTATTTTAGTTCAGTTTAAACCTATTCTGAAAAGTTTAAGCTAACCTTAGTTACCTTGCTTAGCATGTTGAACTAGTATCACATTTTTACTTAAAGCAGTTCCCTGACGCCTCATGCAGGCAAACTGTCAAGGTTGGGAAACCAAAGCACAGAAGGATTAAATGAATTGCCCAAGATTAAGAAAGAAATCTGAGCAAGCCAGAACTGAACCCATTTAAGAAGAGTAAACATTTAAGAAGAGATGCAAACATTCCCTCTCAAATCCCTTAGAAGTGCTCTTATTGGGATGCCACACATCCCCTGTACGCTCAGATCATAAGATCTTGCAGTCTTTTCCCTCCGGAAGTTTTATCTTGCAGTGAAGAAAGTTTACAAGAGACAAGTTTCTTTGCAATTAATACATTTCCACCAAAAGTTCTTTTATTAGCTTGACATTTCTTTCCCAGCTTTAGAGTAAAATTTTCTTTAAGTATATAACAACAGGACGAGGAGGCCATAAAGCAAATGCACGTCCTGGGCCTCAAAGTGCAGCCGATCATTTTGCATAGTCTACACCTGACAATGTCTTGCAGGCAGGCCTACTAGAGTGGAATGTCTCATTTATCTCTACAGGTCACTTTACTGCGCTTTTTTTCCCCTTTATAGCTGTTAAACCACAGCTATAAATGATAGGGAAATTATAAAGCTTTTAATTTGTTTTATACTTTTTAGGCTGAAATCTAAAATACATTCTTCACATGAACCAGGCAACAGCATAACTGTTCTTTCAGCTGAGCATCAACCCATTGCCGTGTCCACTTTACCCTAAACAGGCAATCTTAGCTCAGAGTTCAGAAGAGGTAACTTCAGTTCACAGCACAGGTACGTTCTCCCCTTCCAAAACACCCAGCTGGACTCCAATCGCTATTGCTGGCAGCGCTGGGTTGTCTTTATCAGAGCAATTTCTGTAGTGCCAGATTTGTATAGCGTTACAGCCTGGCCCTACAGCTTCCAGAAATGTTTACTCTAGCTAAAATAGTATTGTTTGTGCAAACTATAAAAACTTGTGCTCACTGATTGTTTCAGCACCCAGACAGGGACAAGAAACCTTTTGGCTCAACTCAGGAACGAGCCTCCTTCATTCACCAGTAAAGCATTCTGGAAAAGACTAAGGGAAAGCTAAAGTTATATAAAACTAAGTTATTCTAACAGCTTGTAAAGCCAGATGAGAGTCATTACGTTGTTTATGTACATGAGGGTACCGGGATAGACCGGACTGGATGATTTCCCCAAGATCAAACAATGAGTCAGTGACACAGTTTTCTGCTGTCCAGTGAAAACACGGATGTACAGTAAGCTGAAAAGAATTCACTTATTCCCCATATCAAAAGGATAAATGAGAGTGTGTTCCCTTTCCTATCTGAGATTGTGGTTCCAATAAGCATTGATAGAACTGACTTTGGCAAGCAGGAAATTAGCTGCACTAGTCACATATGCAGAGCATTTGCTGAAAACAAAAATCTTGAGTTACTCAATTAACAACAGTTTGCACTCGCCGAAGCCCCAGGCCTAGCTAACACAGCGGCGATTTACGCTTTGCTGCTTTCTTGAGAAGTTAGAAGGATACAACCCATCGAGTGTCCAAAGCACCGCATGCCCAGTCAGGACATTGTGCAACGGCAGAGTCTTGCCTCATGTCTGCATTCAAATTGCCCAAAGTTACTCACTTTCAGTCAACGTCAACCTAGACGGTGGGATTTGGAATTGTTCATGGATCTGATTTTACCGGACTGATAGGATCAACAAGAAGCAGGAACAATTCAGCTGAAGGCTTGTCAACCCTCAGAATGCCCTGAAGTGGGCCATATCCTGCCATAAACATTTGCACAAAAATCCTGCTGACCTCAGTGGTGGTTCTCAGTACAAAATGATGGCAGGATGTGGTCACAGCGATCCTTCTAATAATAGGTTTTCCATTGAGATCAATGGACATTGGGCCTCATTTCGTTGCCAAAGCTTGGTTCTGAGCTCTAAAGAGAGACATTGTTTTCCTGCAGCAGGGAGCACACAATTGCCAAATTTACTTCTGGCAAAGGCCAAGGTTTATTTTTAATGCTGAATAGGACCAAAAACGTCTGATGTTAATTAAGAGAGTGTCTTCCTTCTGCATACCCCAAAAAACCTTCCAATGCTGCTGTTGGAAACACACCCAGAAAACATGAACATACACACATTTAAAGTCAGACATAAAATAAGCTAAAACCACTTTCCGTTTACCTGAATGCAATTCTAAGGAGAGTTTCCCGTGGATGGAAGTAGCAGGTGCTCAGCTCCCCAGAAAAATCATGTCAATTTAACGTAGGTGTTGAAGCCCCAGAACTGCAAGTAAGTTCTCAGAGGCACATTCCTAAGTCAGTAGGTAGCACCCTTCACTCCATTTTTCCTGAGCCAATCCCTCCCGCGGTGTTTATTACTGCTTTGATGCCGATGTGCAGAAATCCTTATCTTCAGGATGCTAAAGGATGACTAAATGTTTTCCAGTGTTTTATTCTTTATCTCAGTTCACCTTTAACTGATTTCAATCTTGTGATTCTGCTATAAAGATAAGAAGCAGCCTGCCAGGGAAATGAGCATTTCACAGGTTAACAGCACAACTTTTCTAAAGAGGAAGCAGGTTTGTTTTCTGCCTTATTTTCTGGAAAATGTTAAAACAGTAAAATGAATGAGGAGCAGTGGAGAACAAGTTGTAAAGAAGCTAATTTCCTGCTCACAGCAGCTCTGATAAATTTCAATCTTGGATGACAGGGGTTGTGGAGGGAGAGGGGAGGGGCAGCTCTTCCTGGAAAGCCAGACAGGATAGGATTGATTTGAGAGCCAGACAGGATAGGATTGATTTGAGACATCTTCATTGCCAGAACAGCCAGTATTGGCTAATCATCAGAAAACAGACTTCAACCTACAGGAAGCGGCGAGCAACGAAGACGTCTGAATCAAACCTTCAGGTTCCAAATGTGTAAATGAACAAAATAATAACAAAAAAAAAAAAAAAAAAGCCCTCGCTCGCACACAAGCCTTCCTGCAGACTGACAAATGCCAAAGGAAGTGCCAATGCCCTGACTAAGACAAGAATCCTGAAACGCTGCAGGCTCTGGTGCCAGCAGTGGCAGCACCGGCACCCGGTTAAAAGTGGGTGGCTGCCTGACACGGCTGCTGCCGGATGGACCGGACAGCTCAGCATGAATCACAGGGCAAAGGATTCCTGCAGTCCGGGAGGAATTGGTACACAGGCTGCCTGCTGCTTGCAGTTTTTTTTTTTGTTTTTTTTTTTTTTTTAATACTCCTGACTTTAAGAGACCCGCCGTTTCCTTCCTGATGTGCTCTGTGGGCGTGCAGCCGGCAGATGACTCCTCACTGTTGGCACCGTGCGTATGTGAGCGAGCGCATGGACGCGGTGCCGAGGGGTGGCAGGCTGAAAATCCCCATGGACTGAACTCTGCTGGGTAACCCACACGGCCACAGCTGTGACCGGCTACTGACAGGGCAGATCTGCTGCCGCTGCCCTCCCAAGGGGACCGCAATGTACGTACACACACACACCACACACACGAGACTGCTACAAGTGAATCACACAGCACTCCGAAGTCTTTTGGAAATCCTCCCTGGAAGGGGAAACCTCTGCATCTCCCTTGCTGAAAGCCCGGAAGCAGGGCAGAGGGTAACAGAGCTTTCTGAAACCCCTCCAAAGATCCTGGGAGCTCCCTAATTAGGGTTACAGACAAAGCTGCCTTCGGTTTACTGACTCCTCTTGCCCCATAACAGGGAGGGGGAAATGTTCTGTTGGTCTGACTCTGTATCTTCACTCCCATCTCTGTACGTCTGAGAACTATTCAAACCAAGCTATCTGGAGTCTGGGGAACCAGTTGAAATTATTCTTGCTGCCCATTCAGACTTCTGTTCTCTCTATACACCCCAGGTCACCTGTTTAAAAGGCAGGATTAACATGATAGCAGGCTATCATCGCTAAATATTTTGGAAGGGAGAACACTGATCCCACTCTCAAGATGTAAGGCCATTATGGTGGAAATGTTAAGTCCAAAAGACTTGTATTTCAACTCTGTTCACTGCTAATTACCTCTTGACACGTTCCTTTAGATACATTTTGGATTGCACTTTTCATACTGCAGCTCTCCTAGACACATCAGAGGACTGAAAACAGCCAAAGGAAAAGTGGTTTTTAATCATGTATAGAGAGATCCAATACTACTGACACCAGCTGGAGTCTCTGCACTTACTTCAGGGGTCTCTAGAACACCTCTATCACCCACTGTCCAGCTACTCTGAGAACCAACTGCTTCCAAAGGCAGCCTCTTACGTGTATACTACAGGACTGCCTATTTGGAGAGCAGAAACGAGACTAAACCGATCAGAAAAGACAACGCAAGAAAAAAGGTAGAGTCAAGCTGGAAGCCAGCTTTCAGAGAGCAAGAAAGCCACGCTTCAGCCAGATCCTTGTTGAAGGCTCAGCAAGGGGACAGTGGCACACATCAGCAGTACTCTTCCAGTACTGCTTAAAAGGGCTCTAGCATCTGCTCTTTCCCATTAGTGTTAGAGACATCTTGCCCAGTTTGTCTTTCTTCCTATTTTTATCTCCCTTCTCTCCCAACAACAGGCTTGATTTTCTCCACGCTGTATTCTTTTATCAATCCTTTCTTTTCCCATACTTGTCTCCTCACAGTTTCAAAAGGCACTTGCCAAAGTTTCAAATCAATGCTCTATCTTCACTCCCCATGGCTTGCCAGCCAACTTCAGCGCTTCTAATCAAGCTCTTCTGGAAATCCTGTCATCCTTTGGCTTAGAGGATTCTTTCCCTTAACGATTCCCTCATCCCACTCCAATCACTCTGTGCACGTGCTCTCATGAGGAACATCTATTGCCTTTCTGGTTTTCACCTTTTATGGGCCTCTCAGTTCCCTTCTCTTCCACCCAGAGAGAAAGCAGCAAAGAAATCTCATCCATAGCCACAAAAAAAATAAAAATAAGAAATACAGCATCTTTAAGCAGACAGAAATCCTTCTGCACTCCAGACCTACACCCCCATCCAAAATAAAATCTACGTGAAGATGAGTAGAAAGAAAGGCGTTACTTCAACCCAGCTTCAAGCTCCATCCACCACAAACACAGGCGCAAACAGCACCAGGAGGTTACGTGTGGCTTTCAAGTAACAGAAAGGAGTACGATGTTCAAAGCAGACAGCATATCAGCTGCTTGGAACCAACTAGAGACATGCCCAGTGCAAATTATTGGCCATATTCTCAACTGATTAAATCTCACCTCTCCAATTCTGTAATTGAAACGCTGACACCTGTGCTTCTGACAGCAATCTAATTGGTCCCTACAGGAATCGTTTAGCAATGGGACACCTTTCTGCTACTAAAAGCTTGGCACTGAGAGAAATTACCTAGTAACCTGATAGTGGCACCAGAGGCAGTCAGTGTCCCCCTCATTCTCATTCTCACCTGTGTGCCACTCGCTTAATGAAACAGCCTGCAACTCACACTGCTCTTTGTACTCAGTTTATCACGACAATCAGGTCCAGGAACAGCAGCAGTTCATATATTTACTTTGGGAAGGGGTGAAAGAACAAGTCCTGGTTATGGTACCCCACATTTGGTCAGGATCCTGCTTGGCTAACAGAGTGTCAATACTGATAAACTTCCTGGTCTTGCCTGCTCAGCCCTGCTGTGCAATGGCTCCAGGATCCATCCAGTGTGGGAAGGGGAAAGTTCATGGGGGAGTGCTCACTGCTAACAGAAAAATGGTTTGCAAATGAGTTGCTATAATCTCAAAGAAACGTCTCTATTGCTTGCAATTTTTCACGGTTCCGTTGTAGTCTCTAACAGGTGGCTCATTTCCTCTACGTAGTTCTGATTTTGTTGACAGCAGGCTATGCTGCATCTTTGTGGGGTGACAATATATCATTCTTTCCACCCGCATTATTTTTCCTTCTGCCCAGTTCACACAAAGACGTTGATTGATCAAGGATCCAGTCACTTACGGACAGAAAAACATGGAGTGGTAAGTTAAATGCAACAGGCTAAACAAAATAAAAAGAAAATTCTTCACATCTGTATTTCCAGTACATCTGAAAATTCACCAATTCTAATCTGGTTCAGGAGATTAAGTCCTTACATAACATCATATAAATAATTCTCATCCCGTTTTTGTGGTTTCAAGACTATAATACTCGTATCCTCAGAAGTATCACTTAACTTTATCTCCACACCTAAAATGATTCAGCCTTTGAAAAAATAGTTTTGATCTGAGTTCATCTGACATTTCCAAATTTCATACAAGAGGCTGAAAGAGAGTACTGGCATTTACAACAAAACCACAGCATGGTAGTTCCACAAACCACTCCTCCGGTTTCTTAGACCCGGTTGCCTTCAGTGGACCACCACTTCAAGCCTCAACTTTGCCGACTGACTTAACAATTTGTTCCTGGTATCATGTGACAAGTTTTTGAAGCTCACATGTGTAATTGGGCATTTGCTGCTAGTATGAAAGGGGAAAAAAATTAAAAATATAGTAGAACATGAGGTTCCAATTGTCTGAAAAACAGAAACATCTGTTGTAGTCATGAGCAGTTGATTAGTGGAGTTCATTTCTAGGGTAAGGCTTCAGTAGATCAGCTCTTCTATCTAAGTATGTCATTGTAGTCACTGGAAGCATTACAAAGAGTTACAAAGAATAAGCAGCAGAGATATAAACAATTTGTTAGGGTGCTAGTATTCTTAAAAGCCAACTATAATGTGTCGGTCTTCAGCACTTATTCACTGCTTTCCATGATATCAGCATGTGAAATTAATAACTGTACTTAAACCTTGCTTTTATCCACAACAGCTAAACATCTGCCAGCCTTGCAGTTATAAACCTATACTGTTTTTGAAGCTTATAACTGGAGACGGCCAAAGTTCTTTCTAAAGATAAAACACAACATACAAGCTGTCAGTCTACGCACAAAATAACCAAACCAAGTTGGGCTCTGTCTGCCAGTCAAGACAATGACAAAAACATCCGTTGTTTTTTGAGATGCTGCTTGGATTTCAAGCCAAAGCTTTTCCAGCTCATTACACTAACACAAGGATTAACACCTTGAAACATTTGTGCAAAAAGCAGGGGTTAATCAGAAATGCTAACTCAGCCCAGGTGCACTGTGTAGCTTCAGTGGTATGGGATAGATGGCTGGATCATAGGCACTACTTTAATTAAGGTTGCTGCTGCAAACCTGTGCTCACAACACCACAAGCCTTGGCACCCAGGAGTACCAGAAGCCATTAGGAAGAGGATGTCTTTAAGGTTAAGCCTCTCCTTCATTATCCTGAAGATCTAACTGAAGGTTCAGTAGGAATCCTAGCTTTAGCCCTTGCTCAGTTCCTGCTATCAGTGGCCTGACCTAACCTCCAAATTTCCTAGTTCTCCATCTGCATCCACCTGTCACCTCGTGGATATTCCTCACCCAGGGACAGGGTACTGTTACATTAAAAATAACAACTAGGACTCGGTAACACTTTTCCTCTTGACTTTACAGACTGTTCTGTTTTTATAAAAAATATAACAAATACAAAATAACAAGATTGGTGGGTTTTGTCTTCAGGTATATAATTTCATTCAACGTACTGTGCAACCCTAGCATGACTCTTAGAAGACGGTTTAATTTTATAGAAATTACAAGGTGTTCCCCTTTTATCATGAAGGGCAAACTTCCAAGGCAATATAGGTGCCTAGGAAAATGGTAGTTACTGAGGGGCAGCCAGTGTTTTCAGTTACTACCCTAAGGGAGGAGAAACTCTTCACACTTTTTAAAAATAAAAATTGGATTTGACTGTGGAAACTATTATCGGATGTCCCTAACTGGTACTGGTTCCATCTGTACAGATCCAACTTTTGCAAGTCTTCTTCCACCTTCCAGAAGATATCGCATTCCCTGAACTCCCTTCCATACTTTCCAGCTCTCTGGAAGTGCCCTTTTCCAGGGTGAGGAATATCCGTGAGGTGCCAGGTGGATGCAGCTGGAGCACTAGGGAACCTGGAGGTTAGGTCTCTTGAAGGATATGTTCCTGTTTTCTGTTTTCCATGAAGAACGTGTGCCTGATTGCTCTTCCCTAACCTCATAATCACCTGAAAGCACTGTTCTTGAGATGCTAGTGAAAGCAAAGATGACCACAGCGTCCAGACAACACATCTGATCATGCTTCTGATCATGTGTGCAATTGACTTCTGAACCTACGCAGCACAATGTGTGGTGAGCCTCTGTGGAGCGAGCAAAGTCCAAGCCTCACCCTAGTCTGGCTTTTCTAAGTACACACGTAGTGTACCCAGTGTGCCCCTTTCGGAGAAGTAGAGTCCAATTGTTTCATCCAGGAGACTCATGCTGACCCCGAAGAGTTGCCTGTAACTCGCACACATCCTTCCCTGGAAGCCCACCTGGAGAAGGACCCAGCTCCCTGTTTAATCCTGGTGGGTCACTGGCTCTTCATCCATGTTACGAACCTCCGTGGGAAAGGCACACTCATTTCTTTTCCCATGTAGCCCAAGACTTGCTGTATCAGGTTTCCCCGTTGCTTCTCCCACGAGGCTTTGTACAGCCCCTTCATGGTACATCTGAACTGTCTTTTGACAACTTAAACTGAACTCACTGGATGCAGGTCAGATGGAACAAACAAACAAAGCAAGGCCCCAAACCTGCACATGCACTATGCCTGATAAGCCACCAACTGCTTTCCATGAACACTCAACTCGCTAATAGAAATAGCTCACACCTGGCTATCTTGACATACAAGTGTCGACAAGCAGACAAAAATGAAGTGTGTCCACATGTCCTAGTCACTCCTGTCAGTTCTGGAGACTCCCACTCCCTGGGTAAGTGCCACCTTTTGCCCAAAACTGCAAACACTTTCATGGATTGCCATTAAGATTTAATGATAGCCTTTGTTGCTGCAAAGATATTTCATGATACAAAAATTCCATTGCATCACCTTCCTAATATCATAAAATTAATTCAAATCTATATCAAAGACCTAAGTTTCCAAAATTATTGCTGCTGCCACACCTCTAGCTCCATGAGTAAGACGACAGGACGGGTTCTCAGCGAGAAATAAGGGCTGGGATGGAGGATCTCTGGTGAGCCACAACGTCACCAGAAGCCCTGGGGACTCAGGTATTGGTTTTCCCTCCGCCACGATTCACACACAACAGAAACCTCTAAACCATCAGATCACCGGTGAGTGAGCTGTGGTACAGCTCTGTGCACCTTGGCATCGGGGATGGAAGAAGATGGACTTAAGCAGTGGAAAGACAATGAAGTGGGAGACAAAGCTCTGTCCTTTCACATGACCTGTTGTGCACACACAGTCTTTCAGACTGTTGCTACCAGCACAGGACCACTGCCAGCATTGTTATAGGAAACATGTGAGCCTTTAATGAGCAGTGGTTTGGGGATTTATCTCACGAGTGGGCTTAGGAAGCATCAACAATAGCAACACCCGACCTCCAGCATCTGTCTCATCTTCTCTGCCTTCTCTTCCTGGCAAAGTCAAGGTACAGAGACTTTCCCGCACTGAAAAAGCCTGGGGAGGCACAGAGCCTGGAGAGCAGAGGAGGGACTGCTTGGTTTCGGTGTCTGTATCCGTTATGAGTAAGGCAGCGGTGCCCTGACAAGAAGGCCTGAAGAAACTGAGGTGTGGCAGCTCTTCGACGCAGCAAGAGAGGGAGCAGCAGCCTACGTAGCAGGTTTCCTCCAGGATGGGCTGGAGTAAGAGCGAGGGCAGGAGGTTCCTGTGCTGATGTGAGGCAGGCTCCAGCCTCTGCCAGAGCTGGGTGACTCACAGCAGGAGGGGAAAAAAAAAAAAAAAAAAAGAAAAAAAAAAAAGGCAAGACTTGGCAACCTGGGCTGTCACACACAGTAGTAGATCTTGTTCTCCACAGGATAACCGAGGCCTTTGTGGCATGTGGTCAGACCCTGCAGTGAAGGACAGCGTTACTTGTCACTCTCTGGTCTCCTTAATAGCAGCAGAACATATCACTTCACTCATGCCGCCTACAGCCGTAAGAGGGCTTCGAGTCCTGATTCTCCCTTGCTCCAGCTGCCCAAACAACAGGTAGCAGGCAGAGCGAGGAGGAGTGATGCTGGTGGGACTCAGAGCCTCCTTCTCTTTTCTCCCCCGCAGCAGCTGGACCTGCCTGGCCCCAGAAGCTGGCAATATCCCCCCGGGACAGGACGCCGCTCCCACACAGCACGGAGAAACCAGGGCTGTGACTCACGTGTGGAACCACTTCCTTGGAACAGCTGTAATGGCTCCCATTTCCTGCTCGCCACCCTACCCAATTTTTAGGGTTCCCATCCTCACCTCAAGAAGCGAAGAGCTTGCACAACAGCTGCTGGTCTGCTGTAGCTTACAGCGCAGCACTTCAAGTTCTTTCTGGCTACTGCCTTTAAAAGCTGTGCTGCAAACCACAGTGAAGACAACTGAAGGTGGGACAAAAGAAAGCTGCACCCACTTCTTCTAATCAGAGCCCTAGGAAATGCCATCTGCCTTTTTGGTAAACTCTGTTACTGTCAACATAGTTTGCTTTTAGGGCCTGTGGAAATAATAATAATCAAATCCCCAGTGTCTTTTGTAGTTAATAGAGTAACTATAAGGTACCAAGAATGCTTTACAGGAACTGGCTGTGATTACAGAGTATCTTTCTCCTTTCATTAAATGTATTAAGTGCTCTGACGCTATTTTACTACTTTTTGAAATAGCAAATGGTATAAAAATTGTACAACCTGGAGGATACAGAGGAGACATCTCACGTGCCTGGAGATCACATATCGTGTTTTTCCTCCTCACTCAAGTGAATCCTGAAGCCATGATGTTTAAAAATGTCCAAATCAAATACTGCTGAGTTTTCAGTGGGCTAAATCAAATATTCCTAATGAAGCCTTTTTAAAAAAGTGGATAATACACGCATGGTCCAGCTCCTGCAACACATCGCTGAACACCCTGCCCTCTGGCCACCACTGCCTGGTGAGCAAAGTGCCACACTTATTTGAGTAACCGTGTTCAAAGGATACCGTGTGACAACACTAACGAGCAAACAGAGCTGTGATGGTTGATTCTAAATTCTGTAGGTTTGATTTTCATAAGTGGCTATAACATTGACAGATAGAATACATGAGCTTGTATTGTTTCTATCAAAATACACTTACTGTGAAAGTGTATTTGCTCACTGACCGAATACACTGACACTAAAATGTTATCTTTACATAAACTACATACAGAGCCCATCCCTGGAGGTAATAAACAATCCATTAAAGTTTCCTTACCTATTTAGTGACGTTTCCTGATAAACTCCCATTTATAAGTGCAGATTACACTTAATATGCATGGCTGTAACAACGTTAGCTTGTGCTGAAGTATGCTTTATTCTGTGTTACCGGAATTGTCCTTGAATTCCTCGTGTGGGTCAAGGGTAAATTCAGATACCTTTAGTCACTTTTTTTCCACAAGTCTCACAGAATCAGCTGGAGATTATTAAAGAATGAACAAAGGGCTGAGACTGCATACAGGGCTAAAACAAGGGTTACAATTAGGCAGTGGAAACTCAGAGCACCTGTGTGATGTAAAGGCCTCCTGCTTTTCTAAAGATCCCCTTCAAAACACTCAAATGTTTTAGCTGCTTTGTCAATAAGGTTACAACAGTATAAATCTCCTCAGGTGGTTAGATTTATATTGTCTGAAATGTGATTCTACAATTCTGTTTAATTCAGGAGAATATGGAAGGAGAATATGTCCTTGATGTGACTGTGTTCACACAAAGAACGCAGTTGGAACAGTCTATAGAAAATATTAACATCACTAAAACTGACAGGGGCGCTTTGCTACACATTTGTACATAAACAAGGACTAGTGAGAGCCCCATGCAGAGCTCCTGCGTTGTGGACTAAGAAAGGCAACACAATCACAGGCTGAGAATGGCACTACTGAGCGTGAGATGGGGGTTGTTAATTCAGGTTGACTGTAGTGCAGTTGCATTGAAGTGCTTTGTGTACACAAAGAACTTCTCCAAAATTCAATAAAATTCTAAACTTTCCTAAAACATCTAAGACTGACAGTTTAGTCTGCCTTAATGACGCTGTATGGGAGACAAGCCACTCTGCACCAAAAATTGCTTTTCACTTTAAAAAGTACACACGTGCACTTTCTGAAGTCACTCACTGCTGTGCTGCTGGCAGTCCTCTCACCAGCATTTCATGCGTGCATTTTCCCAACAGTGTACACCCTCCAAACTCTGGGTCATAAAACCTGACACGGGGCGCACATAGGGACCACTGCCACCAGACAGCTCCAAACCTACAGCTGGAAATGTTGTGTTTATTTTTTTTTTTCTCCCAAATTATCAAATTCCATAGCCATTAGTCAAACATGACACCTCCCACCTCGTAGTACCAGAGCTGCAGACAATCACCCTCTCCCTTATTACCTGATCGACGTTTCTGTCTGATTACCCCCTTTCTTATCGTCTGGTCTTTCTTCCTATATATCTCATTGACCACCAGTCAAATATGCAAATAACACAAGTTTTACTATGCTTTACATGACAGACATACTAAAAATACCAGCAGGTATAAAAATATTAGAAAACATACAATGGATCTCTGCTAACAACGTGTATTAAGTGCATGCAAGGCACTGTCATTACTTTTATCCAGCCCATCAGTACTGTTAACCTCACCTACCTAATCCACAGGAACACACCTAGCACTGGTGCAAGAGGAAAATGAGGTAGGAAACACCTTGTGATCTCAGAAAAAGAGAAGACGGGGATGGAACAACAGAATCAAAGAAAAGCAGTATTTCATCCTCGTAACTGCGGAATCCGGTTTTGTAATAATAATTGTTTGTGCGGCTGACTTCCTTTAACACCTGTGACCCTGCTTGTCACGGCCTCGCTGCCTGCTGGAAACTTGGCAAAAGACGAGAGAAGAGATATTAGGGAACCAGCGCGACATCCTGAGAGGGGCCATAAAGTCCAAAGGTTGCACAGAATTGCCAGGAGCAGTCTGATAAACTAAGGAAGCATGTGGCTCTGAAGAGCACACTGCTGTGCCCAAGTACATTATGTCCAGCCTCTGCGGGCTGCACCCAACGTCTCACACGCTCGAAAGAGCACGGTTAAGCAGGAACCTCTTTCGCTGGCCTTTTCCAACCAAAGCCCTTGGAAAAGGATTATTTAAGCCCCTTTCTGAAATGAGTATCTGACCACCGAGTGCACTGCACATGCCAGAATTTCACAGATCTTAAATTTGAAAAACACTCCCCATCATTTTGTTCAAATTAAGCGAGGGTGATTTGTTAATTTCATAAAAATAAAAAAATCCTTTGTAAATCCCCTTCTGAATTAGCATATTCAAGCCTTTCCAAAATCTGGCTCTGGGAAGGAACTTGTCCTTAAAAATCTATCAGACTGTAACTAAGCTTGTAACTTGGCATGTGAAATAAATAAACCAATAATCAGATCTTTCAGAAACGTTCAAATAAACCTGTGGAAAATTTTAATAAAATATTTAGCATTTGGAGAGCTTTTCCTCGGGAGGAGAGTTCAGCAGCTATGGTTTCATGCTAGGAAGAGTATGGGGCATTTATAAACAAGCTTTTTGCCCCTCTTTCCTATCCACCACTGGCTCAGTTATATTAGCACCACTTTTTGTGAAGCCACACTGTCAAGCTGAGCAGAAAACTCTTTTCTGGCTCTGGGAGCAAATCAAACCAAGAACACAGCATGGCCCCCGCAAAGAACTGCGCGAGCACAAGCGAAGAGGCAGCGCAGGAATGGCAGCCAGCGGAGGGAGGAGAAAGGACATGAATTGCTTTGAGCTCATATTGCTGCTGACTACTTTCTATTATAAAACCATAACCTAATACGCTTTCAAGACTACGGTTCTGAAGTGCCTCGCATGGCGCACCTCCTTCCCTAGGCAGAACCCTACGGGGCTCCATAGCGGCTCCGCACCGTGCCTGTGCGGGGCAGCAGGCTCAGTCACCACACTCTGTTACACTTTCCACTCTTCATAAACAAGAGGATAACCCCAGCAGTGCTTGTAAACGCAACGGCTTCCTCCAGAAGCAGCAGCAAACCCCCCAAGCAGGGCTCTCCGTGTCAGCGAAACGCCTGCCCCAGGAGGGCTGCCCTCCCCGGGGAGCGCGGCTGTGGGAAGCGGGAGCAAGGAACTGCCTTTTTAGGACTCTGGCTGAGCCGAGCCAGCAGGCAGCAGGGCTCCCGCAGCAGCTCCCGAGCCTTTTAAGGAGAAACCCAGGTATTTTGCTATCAGGAGCTGGGCCAGCCTCGCAGCAAGGTGAGGCGAGGCGAGGCCCGCCACGGGCCTGAGGGACCCTCGGCCGCGGCCACGCTCCTGCTGGCTGCAGGGCGACAGCCCCGCGCCGCCGGCCTCCGAGCGTTTCCAGTAGGCCTTATTAGGAAGTCAAGGAGCCTCATTAATCGTTTTCGTATCTGTGAAAGCCAGATGGTTAGTGGGTGAACCGTACTTGATTTTAATGTGACATTTCAAGGCGTTCGAGGCAACGTTTTGGAGCGCGAGCCGCTAATGGCAGGCATCTTTTTAACTGCCTAAATAACAGGGCAGATTTTCAGAGGTGGTGGGCAACTGGATTTTCTGAAGACTTCAACAGAAGGGGCAGGAAACTCGGAGCCTCCGAAATCCAATTTATTTAAGTAAATTTTAGGAACACACATGATTGAGACTCCTCCCCATTTGACTAAAAATTAAGACTTCTGGACGGAATGCAAAGAGATTTTAGCCTTATTGGTCTCAAATTACATTACCTTGTTTTGCTCTCCAGAAAGATCAAACATGTAATAAAAAGTAATCTACTTCACACCAAATCCATCTATACAGGACATGTGGGTAAGCACCCTGACCAGGAACTGTCCCATATTGTTCCTCCTACTTCCCTGACTCTAGCTTTCTCTAGGAAGAAGAGGAGGCTGTGAGTAAAATAGGAAAAATAATAATAATAATAATAATAATAATTTCTCCCCACCAATATTTATTTTTGAATTTCTTCCCACCAAAATTTATTTTGAATTTGTTTTTAAACCTTTCCTAGAAAATGGCAGCAAAAAGATGGAGTGCCCTTGAACATTTTTCTTTGGGAAAAAAAAAAAAAAAAAAAAAAAAAGTTATTTTCCTTTAGATATGATTCAAAAAGCATTTACAGAGTGATATTAAAATCAGCCGCTAACATCCAGGAATAACACAGCATCCCAGTTCTGAGAAGGAAACCTATATATTTTGCCATCTGAGTTTCTCAGAGTTAATCTTTGATAACTGCCTGGCTTAAAATGCTAAGCGGTGTAATTTTTAATCAAATTTAGTGAATTTTAACCCAGAGACATGCGAATGATTTGATAGTTTTGATCTGTACCACATTTTAAATCCACAGATGACAAGCACCTGCTCTACATCACGAACTACTGCCATCATTAGTGCCTTCAGGTAATAACCTCAGCAGGGAGACCCAAACTTTGATTAATCTTGCCACATCCCACTTGCAACATATTGGGAAGAAAACATGGGTGAAGTACTAATTACACATGGATAATCACAGGGCATTGGTTTCTAGGATTCTTTACATAAGACCCATGAGGAGAAACAAGTACACAGACAACAGGAAAAGTTGCATTAAACAACTGAAAAATATCTACATAACACGATAAATTTATTCAGTATGAGCTGAGCCATTGTGTAGGACTTACCCCGGTTGCTGATGGGGCTGGGGTTACATTTCTACAGCTCCAAAGGAGCACTAGGGTAGGATTATTTTCATAAAAGGAATAAAAGCTTTGACACCGGGTTTCATATTGTAAATTTCTCCTTTAAAATAACTTGCTTGCCAAAGCAGTTCAGCTGCCAGAAAGGGAGAAAAGCAGGCAAACCATTCCCTTAAAAGCAATGACTGCGCTATGCTGCGCAGGTACATGAGGCATTGCTCCAGAACTGGGGAACATTGGCTCATTAGGAGCAATTAAAAAAACTCTGAGGGGATTTTAAAAACAACAACTTCCAAAAACAAAACATGCATATATACCACATGCATTTGTTTATACAGCTGTAATGAGTGATGAAATCCATTTATGAGCTGAAGTCACAAGATTCTAAGCAGGTCTTTGTTTAATCTCAGTAAGTCATGACATTTCCCCACTACTTATAATAATGTGATTTGGATCAACATTTTCAAACTTATGCACCTGGTTTTTAACAGTGCTTACCGATTGCACTTCTCATCTGCTTCACTGGAGACTGAACAGCCAGTCTACTTCTGAGCCACCACTTCCATTAAGCATCCTAAACACAGATATAGAAACTTTGTTTTAGTTTAAAATATGCATGCAATTTTTGAATTCAGCATATATTCTGCAACTCTCACTCCAACTGAGACTCTATGCAACCTGCAAAGAGTGTAGACAAAAATCAATGAGACCATTAGTGGGATGAATACTTACAGCATCAGCCTTTCTATAACCAAAAAGTCTTTCTTTCTGTAACAAAAAGTCTTTTGGATGCCCTTAAGAGACTTAAGAACATTTGCTCTAGACAATGGCTTACCCTGCAGCATGTTGCTGTGACTTGGAAGAATAAAATGATGAGAAATGCAGCAGATAGCTGCTTACATCAGTGCAGCATTAGTGCCCTGAATAACAAAGGCAGGACAGAGTATGCAGGGAAAAAAAAAAATAACCCTAATAAGTTACTTATATTTCAAGTGTTTATAAACCATGCTAGACTCTAGATGACATAGCTGTAACAGTACAAGAATCAGTAATACTGCATATAATTCAACACCACATTTTTAGCTTTGATATTAAGAAAAGCAATAACAAAAAATCAACAGCTTTTGCCACCGCTGCTTTTGCCATTGCTCTTCTGTTACCTTTCCAAACATGTCTGATGTTTTGTGAAGATCAGATCAAAATGAAAAGAATCGAGTTCCATGTTATTATAAACAGACTGACCTTTTAAAATCTTTCTTTTAAGGAAGGAAAAAAGATTAGACTTTTGATCTGAACAAAAAAGAATCTGACTAATGCACAAGAGCAGGACATCCCAGACACAGAAAAAAGTCTCTCAGCGTTTAAGGTCTCAATGGAAATGTTGTTCCCTACACCCATTTCTCTATTCTGTTTCTCATATTTGGCCTACTCACCTATTACTCTCCAGAGTCCCAAATTAGCCGGGAAAACAGGTAGATTTTACACCTTATCATCAAATTAAGATGGCAGAAGAATATAAGGAAATGTACAGATCTTTCACCTAGAACATTGCGCTCCAAGCAGCCTCTTGTTTATACTCATAAAAGCATAAAGCACGAGACAACTTCAGCAGCTTGGACCCAAACTTGGGAGGGCTCTAAAAAGCCCAAAGCCAAAGATGCACAAGAAGCAAAATCAATCTATCACCTAACTGGCAAAAAGGGAATATGTCCCTGTACCTAGCATTTTTTTACGACCTGTTTTGTTTATTTAGGAAAATAATATGTACCATTGTCAGTGTTTTTCCCAATGTGGAAAAAAAATAATCCTCAAACAACTGAGCATGAGGCAGCCAGGGAAGCATGGGGACTGCTGAGATGCAAAGGGGCACCTTTTCTGTCATCTTCAGATACACATTGGATGTGTTTTTACGTTACACTCAAGTACTTGGAAAGAGAGACAGTATTTTGCAGTAGAACAGTAGAAAGGCTTTGTTGGCTTCCATTTCTTAGGATGGTTGCATCACTCCAGTAAAAAGGTATCAAGAATTTGTAATATTCTTACTGCTACATCACTGGATATATGCTAGATTATTTTCATGGGAAAAAATAATCAGATGCAGTATTCCTAGCTAATTTGGGATTATATTTTATATTCCACTTTTTCCAGTGTCCTCTTCGTTTTCCTTTAGGTCTCTGGGATCTACTGTACCAGTCTCCCAGAAAGAAAATGACTGTAACTGCTCAAATCAGAGTGCCAACTGAAAAACATGTATCAGAAGAAAACATTATTTAATACGCTAGTCCACATGAACTAAATCCAGCTGAAAAGCTTCGAAAAGGCTCATGAAAAATAACTGTAAGAGCAGTAAGTAAACAGTTCCCTTACTGGATTTGCCATAACCGACTAAAATCTTTCTTCCCCTTTCCACATTAAAGGATACCCCAAAAACCACATTTTGCATATTTTATTAGCTCAAACCTTTTCTAACATGGTTCCCAGGGCAGACCAAGTCTAACAAACTTTTAAAAATGCATCTAGCATTGCTCTAAAAAAGCAGAATTAGAATCTGGTGGAGGGTGAACAACAGGGCTATCAGTCAATAAATGTCTACTCTTATTCCCAGACCCTGAAAGGAATTCTAAACAATTTTTAGCCTCTGAGATCCACAATTTATTGAACCTGAAGTGGCACACTAGCTTCAGTAATCAATGTTGCCCATCTCATCCTTCTGTCTGCTTGCAGAGAGAATTGCACATTGGGAGGAGAAAAACATTTTTGTGACTGTTTAAATAAATCACAGTTGAAAGTTTCTTGAAAGGTCAGGACGCTAGGAGGTCTCCTGCTAGAAACAGGATAGCAGGCAGAGGGCAGGTAAGATGGTCAGAGGTGTATGGAAGTACAATCTATCAGACTGATAGCACCACTAAGTATATGGTACAATTATATCTTATCTTCCCAGCCCTGCAACCAAAATAAACCACATCGAAGTCCTGGAGTCTGGTTCTGTTGTCTTTAAGCACACACCCCTTAGGGTGGTGACCCAGGACACACCACACATCTTTTACTTCATGTAAGACAAAATCAAAACAAATATAATCAGTATTTTTCCTTTTAGGACTCTCGCAGAGATTCTTTGATGTGTTTTCCCTAATCGTTTTCTCTTTTTAATCATCACACTCAGGGGTTTCTCTGAGATTATAATGGTCTAGTTTTTATGTAACCTCTTCCATGCGGGCGCGTTCCCAAACTCCCAACACAGCAACTGCTGTAACAGTACACAGCAACTCTACACCGAAGAATACCTTGTCCAAATGAAACCAAAAGGGAAATTTAGATGAGTACATTCTGCTTAGGTTGGAATTTTGGCTCAGACACAGGAGTTAACACTCCCGGCCCTACAAAAAGCAGCTCTAATGGAGATACTGAAAATGAAAGTATCTCTTCTAATTCAAAACTGAAAATCTGGCCACTTCGATAGCACGTTTCTCTGCTCTGGGAAATTTTACTTATCTATATGCATTCACGAAGGGGAAAACCTTGGCTCTGTGAGTTAAGAGGGGTTTGCCATGCCCTGACTGGACCTGAGAGTCGACCAGCAAGATTTAGGAACCACGCTATAAAACCAGTTACATTTCTAATTCCTACCCAGCTACTTGCCAATTTGTCTTTGGGGCAATTATCTTATTTCTCTTTAGCAATATCTCTACTTACACAGAGTATCTTTAAATACATCACACCCTTTTCAGTATCATCAAGGAGCTTCATTGGCGTACTACAGTTCTAAACGTTTCCAGATCTACTATTAATAAAATACCTACATTTAAAATGGGCACTATGCAAGGCCTGCACAACTGGATCACCTATAAAACGCCCGGCGAGCAGCTGCCAGCGGATCCATGAGGTTTGAGGGTTAATTTCCATTTATCAGCTAAGATTCAGTGACACCACTGCTACTCGTTTCTGTTGCTCTCCGCTGTGCTCTGTCAAGATACTGCACACGGAGGAAGCAGGAGCTCAGACAAGAACTGGAAACATCTCCTTCACGTGGGAAGGTGCCCTGCTAAGAAACTGCTTATTGAACCTGACAGTGAGTGCGTAAATAACATTAGAGGGAGCGTGCGCACATGTACTCCCGATAAAGGGGAGGACAAGGCGGTGAAAGTCAGAGCTATTAGGAGACAAATACAAATTAAAGATCCTGGTTTTAATCTCCGGGGTACTAAAATATTTTTGAGAGTTCCCAGTATTAGGGGGAAGAGGGAGGGAGAGAAAAGGGAGTGAGAGAAAAGAGCAGGGAGCTCTCCTGAAGAGTTTCTTACAGTTTGTATCACCTTTTGTGGTGGAAAAAAAACAAACAACACAAAACATTCTAGAAAAAGCAACAGAAGATTTTTAAGCTAACAGCAAAGCACTTGCTTGGTAAAGCTTTCTAAAAGGTAGCTTGCTCTTTGCTAAAACTTCCCAGGAGGCCTCGAAAAGCACTCTGGGCATGTGCTTTAATAGACGGCTTTGCATATGAAATGCTGTTTGGTTCAGAAAAGTTGTGTATTTTTACCAGTGTGGTTATTGCTGTCGATTGTCCCCTGATCACTGATCTGTGAGAAGCAAAATCGTAGTCAGAGCTACCACAAAGATAAAAGCATAACTATTGATGTTCATGGGATTTTCTGCGTCCCCCCTCCTTACCCTGGAACTTTAACCCCTTAGAGAGTGATGACACGTTTGCCTGTCCCGTGGGTCACCTGGAAAGCATCAGCACTCAGAGCAGAAAATTGCTATTGTGATTTGTGCAGAATTTCCCTCAAACGAAAGCCCGCTGTCCACTACCACTTCCCAGCCAGGGACATGGTTCTATCGCCACCCATATCAAACTGAAGCGCAGAGACGTGTTTACGGTACGTGCAGCGGCTCAGATAGGCTGGGCTGTTGCAATCCTGTCGCAATCCTGCGCAGAAAACCGACCGTTCACACTGGCATGCTGCTCCCACGCCCTCCCCTTTTCAGGCTTTGCATTAACTCGGTGACACCCTGCTAGGCACAGGGTTTATTTACACAACACCAAGTCCTGAGACGAGCCTTTGTTTGACGGCCGCGCTGACAGGCTTATGAAGCACCACTGCCTGTAGTAAAGGTGCACTAAGACCCAACCGAGGACCACGTATGAATGAAACGCTTTGAAAGCCGCCTGATTGAGTTTCCAGCTGCAGCACAATTCTCTTTGAGCCAGGAGCTGCTGGGACAAGCTAGCAAAGCTCCTGGCTCTCAGAGAGACCAGCGAATTGCACTAACGTGGTGCTTCCACGAGGACTTTAATCCAGCATATGCTGGCGACACCCCGCATAGGAGCCAATCTCTCCTTCCCCAGCCATTCAGGCTTTTTGCTGGGGTAAGATTTGAACTGGATGCATTTCCCAATGCGTTTCACCTCATGGTTGTGTCAGCGCAAGGGAGGGGACAGCGTGGGAGCAGGAAGAGGGCAGGACTGCCTCTTTTGTCAGCAGAGCCGACCCAAAGCACTTGGGGAACTAATGACGTAGTAAATTGTGCTGATTTACATCTGTTCCTCGGATTTCCTTAAATATCAGTGCTATGCATTTTAAAACATAGCACAGACGTAAAAGCACGCAAGAAAGTTTAGGTGCAGATGTGCTGATGCAGGTGTCAAAGGGGGCTGGGAGCATCACCTCTGCAGTGATGCCCAGTCATGAGAGCAGGGAGTGGCTGTTGCACTCACCCTCTTCCCCAAAGGGTGTAAAATTCAGAGGAGTTCCTGTGTTTCACATGGTATCTTCTCGTCAGAGTTTTGGACTAAGTATCAAGACCTTTTCTTCAAAGACACTGCGATTTTGGAGAGGTGTTGATCGTTGTACCTCAGCTACCCCCTTCTGGGAAACTGACATGTAATACTTCCTCCTACACAGCATTTCTGGCATTAACTCCTGATCATTATCAGAACCTCTCATAGCAAGGACTCTAAATGAAACGGGGAGGGGAAATTAAAATAAATAAACAAATAAATAAAAAGCAGATCCATAGCAGCAGGAAGATAGAAGATATTTGGTTAAAATGTCAAGAGTGACCAGAGAGTGAAAATGGCATAAAACTGTGCCAGTGTATGCTCTGCAAAGTTCTGGGTCAGATTCAAAATGCATTACAAGGCTGACAAACCAATAAAAATGTCAGTGGTTGATACCCTAAAGAGCCAGCAGGGCCAGTAACAAATATTTTTTACCAGTAAGTTAATCCTAGATATTCTTCCAGATGAAATTCCATTCCTTTTCTGTACCTATTTTCTTACTGCATTTTTAGAAATAAAAGGAGTTCATACCACTCGCATGGCATTTTTTTCCACACAGAGCTCCATGCTTTACTACAACCTCGGTCTCGTTATACCCATTTTACAGGCAGACAAACCAAGCCACAGAGATCCAGAAGTGACTTGAGGTCATTCAGCATGGAAGCAAAACCAGGGAAAGCTGCGGTTCCATCCCATTTGAGTTTACTGGGCTCTCCTGTTTTTCTCTACTGGCATACAGAAAATAAAATTACTTCTCATTATGCTTGTCAGGCAGCATTAAAGAGGTGAACATATTTTTGCTTCACCTTGTAAATTCTTTTGGTTGTCTTGATGGGATACATATTCCCCACCACTACTGCTACAGGGTTAGGTAAATGCTTTGCAGACCAAGAACATAAACGTGAAATATATTACTGTTCTTATTAATATTTATGTAATCATCATGGGCTGGAATTGGCTATCGTTGAATTGACCTCAGCTCTTTGACATAAATGCCTATTTGAAGCACCTGGCAATAGGCTGTAAGCATCCACACCCAGAACTTCTTTGTCCGGGCTTGCAGATTTGCCAGCCACACGCCTTTTCCTATACTGACTGCAAGGAACGCAATAGCTGGAGAACATCGGCACAAAACATGCTTATATAGAACAAGGCTACGCTGTACCATTAGTTCTTACAACACGTGTGCTTAACCTCTCTCACATGACTTACTTGAGTCCACAGCCCGTTCTCAGCTGAACAGAAGTCTCTGCAAATATGTGCACGTTACAGCTGGTGCCCAAATCTCTAAATACCGTGCAGCCAGTTTTGGAACGTCTTTCTAGTTGTGCTCCCTAAAACAAACAAACAAACAAACAAACAAACAAATACAGCTGAATTTCAATTAGCCATCACAGCCCTTAGGCATTTGCTTTATTATTGTCCTTTTATCCTCAACATTTTCCTTGATCTCATGAGCTTGTTCCTAATATATTCAAATGTTATGGCTCTTTATATGTTTCATATGTTCTCAACAGACTGTGTAAACAGTCCTGTGAGCTGACCAGCGTGTCTGCCAAGTGCACTGCCTGCTGTTCACGCAGCGTTTCCTCTAGCATGCATGTGAGCAGTGCTCCTGAACCCACTGTACAAACCAGGAGCTCAGGTAGGGATCAATACCAGAATGCTCTCTGAAACAAGGGAAGGAGGCACTGCAGTGTCGGCAATTGCCTGTAATTTTTACTGAATGAAAGAGGCAAAACTGCAGTTCTGAGGGGTTTAAGTAGCCTGGTTCTTCTCCTGAGGGGAGAAGCTACAGAGCGGCTGCTGTGGAGAGGACCCTGAGGGTGTTTCCACCCTGAGGGGACAGGGTGGCCTGGCCTGGCTGGTAGCAGCTCCGCAGCCACCGTGTGGTATGTCAGCTGTGACCAGAGATCAGGTTGTTTATTACTAATCAGATGGAGGTTGAGGAGGAGGAGCAGTCTAGCAGCACCCTCTCCAAAACCAAAGTCTTTAATGCTGTTTGTGTTTTCAGGTATTATCCTACCTTTTCTCCTACGTGCCCTTTCCTCCCTGCAGTGCCTGCCTTCCTTAGCTCTTTGGCAACCCACACCATGACTCCAACTCAAATGACTGTCATCCAGAGGGAATGTTTCCGTTTGAATGACATGAGCAGGCACTCTAAACTTCCCCACAGGCTCTGCCACTATAATCCCTAGGAAGGAGCAACCTGCAGGACCTACTTTCACTGTTCAGTGCTTTCTCTGTTTATTGCTGCCACTGTCAGAGCGAAAACCATCACTCAGATTCAGACAGGAATCCTTACATCTGCCAGCCACCCACCACTGGTGAGACTCAGAAACTTGCTGTCCACATCCAGCCCTGAACCCACAGCACTGGGAAGGAAAGCCTGATTTCTCACTGGAAATTCCTGTGCTCTGTGGTGCTTTACGCTAGGCATTTCTGGTCTCACGCTGACTTGCTTCCTTTCCTTCTCCTGTTGCAAGCACTGCTTTATCCCAGGTTGCCAGGAGCCTACTGTTCCAGCAGCTGCTAAGACAGAGTGAGGTGTCAACTTTGACGGGATGCCAGATTGTTTATTAATTAAAAGGCCAGGCATTCTGTATCGTTCTGAGACCCAAATCAAAGCTGACCTATCCTAGCAAGGGCTCTCAGTGGTTAAATCTGGTTATTCTGAGGCATTCAGTCACAATTGGCAACCGTAAAGCAATGCATTTTGTTGTCCCTGCTGACTTTAATACGTCTACAAAAACATCAAGATGCCAGAAAGCCATCTTCAGTTCTTCACAGTGAAACTGCCTCAATTTGAACCTGAACAAACACATCCTTCCAGTGGGATCTTTGTCCTCAAACACAGCAAGTATCTTTTCGAAGGTGTTCATCTGCCTCCCCAGCGCTCTGCATTAGTAGGCTTCTATTTGTATGCTACATTTTTTTTTCGTGCTGCCAGCCCACAACGCTGAGCGCAGCCGTCTGCTTCCCATATGCCACACGTCCTCCCTCCTCTACTGCTTACCTTCAAACCCACTTCACTCTTTGGGCTCCCACTGCGGATCAACTGCCATTCTGCCAGCCTGGGTTGTGCACAGAGGATTTTTCGGGCTTTAAGCTCCACGGGAGGGGAACTTTGCGCAGCTCTCCATTTCTCAGAGCACCGGGTACACTGTGGTATAGAAGGAATGAAGACGGAGGCATTAATGGTGTGACATTTAGGTTTTTAACACCCTAAAATGCAAGGGGAACAACACCTTAGGGTCCCGTTCAGACTCATCTCTAAACAATGTAGCTAACTTCCATTCGGACATTTTTTTCATCACAAATTATGCAAATACACACAGCTGTTTGAATAACATAGTTCATTAATTACTTGGAAATATATTTCTGAGTACTTGCAGTGACGACTCCAGTCCTCTATAGAGCTGCCTGGGAACGTGAAAAGAAATAATACCAAGCAATCCTGTATGGATAACTATTGGGTCAACAGGAGGTCACCCTCCCCACTTCAGAGACAATCCCATTAAATCTTTCACTCGTATTTTGCTGCACATAAAACATCCAAAGTTTGTTTGAATTGCATTCTTAAGAAAAAAAAAAAAAAAAAAAAAAAAAAAACACGTTTTTAGTAGTTCCTCCCTTACTTGTGCACTCTCTCTGTTTACAGTCAGCGTGGCTGTCCTGCCCCAGAGGTAACCCAACAGGTCTTGCAAAGTCTCCTAACTGTGCCCCACCTCCATCATTCACAATCTTGTCTCCCTAACCTACTCATTTTCCTCCATTCCACAAACTAGTAGTTTCAAAGAAATTCAGAGATTAATTAAAATGATTGGTGGGATGAGTAGGTGAGGGGGACAGGCTAAAGGGCTTGACAAGAAGAAAGATGAAAAGGACTGAACGCATATAGCTTGGTTATGCGATGACTAATGGAGGGTGGAGGAGATGGACACGATATTCATTTACAAGTGCTTATGGTTCTGAGGAGCCTTTTTCATGTGCAAAGGGAAGACCGGCTCAAGACGAGCCTTCTGTTTTAACTGAGTTGGTTTCGGTGTCCTTCACTTCAAGCTCAGAGCCTCCTTTTTGCCCCAGCCCATACACCCCCTCCTCTCCCTCGTATCCTCAAATCCACGTTTTGAATTGGGCTCAGCTGGCAGCCAGACCGCGTTCCTGGATCTCCACCTGGCCACACGAGCCCCAGCGAGGGCAAAGAGCAGCAGGAGCGGCCGAGGAAGGCGGAAGCTGGGGGCGGCCGGCGGGGCACCTCTGCCACACCTCTGGCGCTACAGACGGGGAATTTGAACCGGCTCTGAAAACACACCTTGAGGAACCGGGGAGGGACTGGGAGCACCAGCACCTGAGAGTTATTTTTCCTTCGCCTTAACCCTAAGGAAACTCTGCTCCTCGTGCCCTCGCACTCACAATGTCTTGTACTGTGCTCTGAGATAGTAAATAAAACACTTTTTCCTTCTGACTCCTCAGACCCTCCCTTCCCTCGGCAGGGGAGACCTGCTCCGTAGCAATTCCTCAAGCAAGCGGAAAACAGCGTGAGAAGGTTCACGGATTCCCACTCTTACTCACTTCGTGCAGAGGCGAGGCAGGATATCACATTTGAAAGCACGAAGTGAGTAAAAAATAAATAAATGAAGAGAATCATTTGTGTAATAAAAATATTGCGGAAACTCCTCTAATGCTGTAATACATTTAGGTTTAAAAAAAGAAAAACTGCATGGAAGCGTTTTCCTTCTGCGAGCACTGTTTCCAATACAAAAATAGTAAAACTACCATTTATCCTTTTTTTTTTTTTTTTCCCCCAAATGGTCTAGAAATAAGCCTAGAGCACTTGATACGGGCCTGAAACAAAACCAACCTATTTATTCCTGGACTCCAAAAATAATTTAGACGGACGTAGCATGCGTAAGTAATTTTAATTTGTCCCTGAAAAGCCATTTAATTATTCAGATTATCTGATTGCCTCAGTCAGTCTTGTATTGATTGATTGGAGAACTTTATAAATCAAGATCTGCATTACCGCTGCTCAGAGCATCTGCCTCACAGAGACATGGGGCTAATTCCCAGTCCCTACCCACAAGTTAGTTTATTGAGACATGTAAATGGCTTTGGTTTATAGATGGGTCGGTAAGTGTTCCTTCATACCACCGAAGGAGTATTTACTTATGGACATCAGGAAGGGGGGCAAGAGCCCTAAAGTAATAGCTGATTAATAAATCAGGGCATAGTCACCAAAATCTCCCAGCTCCCTGGCTAAGGGCCGTGAAGGCTTGCTGTCCCCCCGAGCACAGGGCCAAATCCTGACGAACTGTCTGCTGCACCTGGTGACCCTCAGACAGGGAACCCAAAACCTGATCCCAGCCCGCTCACCACTCATCCCCCTGTTGGGATCAGAAGGTAGAAAATCCCCTAGGAGCAGTGAAGAGCGTCTGTCTTTGCTTTCAGAGCTCTCCTGCTACGCTCAGCCTCTATGACCAACCTGTCTGCCTGTTACAGCCTCAACCAAGTAACCTCTAAGGGAGTAGCAATTAAGGTAATGAGTGGACTGATGGCTGTCCCCCATAGCTATGGGCCTCGGTAGCAACACGTCTCCGGCAAACTGGAATGTCTAGTCCTGAAACTGCACTTCTGTAAAAGGAAGGAAGTAAAAAACTAAAAGGGGTGGGGGATTAAAGAAAAAAAAAGGGCAAAACCCACCCCACCTAAGTGCCTTCAAGCGCTATCTCCAGCCCAGTCCGGCTCTCAGCGAAGTAACGAAGAACTTGGGCTGGCAGCGGAGGGGCTGCATGGGCCGGGCTGTAAGGGCACTCTGGGGTTAGGGTGGTTCAAGGCGTGCTGACCGTGCTCCTGAACGTGGCTTTCGAGGACAGAACGGAGCGCAGAGAAAACAAGAGAGAATCCTGAGGAATTGAGGATGTCGGCAGTTGATTGGAACTACTTTGGTTGGGGTCATTTGTCTGAGGGGAGTTTATACAGGACTCCCAAGTGCATGATTTGCCACGGCTTCCAATGTAACAGAAACAAGGGGAAAAAAAAAAAAAAAAAAAAAAAAAAAAAAAAAAAAAACCTTTTTTATTTAGAAGTCGTTATTGAGAAGCCTCCGTGCAGCAACTACTTGTGATTCGGGCCTTCCTTTTCTCCCAGGGTTCCTACTTGGGCAGCCAGGCCCTTGGTAGACACCAGCCCCGCGCTGCCCGGCGCCGCCCGGGGATCGGTGAGAGGCTGTGCCGGGGAGCTGCGGCCCGGCGGGCACACACCTCCCACGGGATGCTGGGGCCGTGGGGAGCCCGGGGCGGCTCCGGGGCGCTGCGCCGGCCACAAATTCCTGTCACAAATCCTGGAGGGATTTCTGCGAACCCACGTGTTCGTCCCGTGTTAGACCCCAGGAAGGAGTTAAACACCACGCAGCGCGCTGAGGGCTTTCAGAGGTTTTATTATGCGCGCTCCCCTTCCTCCCCCCCCCCCTTCTCCTCCTCCTCCTCCTCTTCCACCCCCCCCCCGCCAGGCCCGGGCGGGGGGGCGGAGCCTCCCGGTGCCCGCCCCGGCCCTGCCCGGAAGCGGCCGCGGCGCGGCGGGGAAGTCACGTGAGCGCCCCCCTCCCCTCAGCGCCGCCCCGGGGCCGTACCACTTGGAGGCTCGGGGGGGGAAGGGGGGGGGATCGGTGTGGTGTGTATGTGTGGAAATGCCGGGCCCCGCGGTGCGAGCGGCTGCACCTCGCAGCACGCCCCTCGTAACCGGCGGGGGGTCCGAGCGAGGCGGGTGGAGGGAGACGAGAAGTGAAAAGGGAGATGGAGGCGCCCCCCCAACCCGGTGGTGCGGTTGGTACGCTCCGTCTGAGGAGGCGTCCGGCGGCGTCCAACCCGTGCGGCGCGCGGGCGGGCGGCGGTAACCAGATATTCAAACGCACTACGTCAGCCCACAGTGCCCCGCGCCGGCCGCCAGCATTACCTCATCCCACAGTGCCCCGCGGCGCGCGCTCCGAAGCTTCTAGGGGGCGGGGTCGCCATGGCGACGGGGCCGAGGGCCCGCCCCCCCCGGGGAGAGGCGGCGGCAGCCAATGGGGAGCCGGCGGGGTGACATCATGGGCTATTTTTAGCCGGCGGCCGGCCGCTGATAAGCCAAGGGCTGCACGCCGCCAGCGGGCTCAGAGCGCGGCGCGGGCGGGCGGGACGGAGGCAGGCAGAGGCAGCAGCAGCGCGGGGCCGGCCGCCGTGAGGAGATCGTGAGGGGACCGTGAGGGAGCCGGGGCGGGCGGCAGGCAGGCAGGCAGGCAGACAGGAGGAGCGGCGGCGGCAGCAGCAGCAGCGGCGGCCCGGCCGGGCGTCGGGCGGGCTCCGGGAGAAGCTGGGCTCCCGGCTCCGTCCGCGCCCCGTTCTATGAGCGCGAAGATGGAGCCTACGTTCTACGACGACGCGCTGAACGGCGGCTTCGCGCCGCCGGAGAGCGGCGGGTACGGATACAATAACGCCAAGGTGCTGAAGCAGAGCATGACGCTGAACCTGGCGGACCCCGGCAGCAACCTGAAGCCGCACCTGCGGAACAAGAGCGCCGAGCTGCTCACCTCGCCCGACGTGGGCCTCCTGAAGCTGGCCTCGCCCGAGCTGGAGCGCCTCATCATCCAGTCGAGCAACGGGCTGATCACCACCACGCCGACCCCCACGCAGTTCCTGTGCCCCAAGAACGTGACGGACGAGCAGGAGGGCTTCGCCGAGGGCTTCGTCAGGGCGCTGGCCGAGCTGCACAACCAGAACACGCTGCCCAGCGTCACCTCGGCCGCCCAGCCCGTCAGCGGCGGCATGGCACCTGTGTCCTCCATGGCTGGCGGCGGCGGCAGCTTCAACGCCGGCCTGCACAGCGAGCCCCCCGTCTACGCCAACCTCAGCAACTTCAACCCCAACGCGCTCAGCTCGGCGCCCAGCTACAACGCCAACGGCATGGGCTACGCGCCGCAGCACCACCTAAACGCCCAGATGCCCGTGCAGCACCCCAGGCTTCAGGCTCTGAAGGAGGAGCCGCAGACTGTCCCCGAGATGCCGGGGGAGACCCCTCCCCTGTCCCCCATCGACATGGAGTCGCAGGAGAGAATCAAAGCCGAGCGAAAGCGCATGAGAAACAGAATCGCCGCGTCCAAGTGCCGGAAAAGGAAGTTGGAAAGGATTGCCAGGTTGGAGGAAAAAGTGAAAACTTTGAAAGCCCAGAACTCAGAGCTGGCATCCACTGCCAACATGCTCAGAGAACAGGTTGCACAGCTTAAGCAGAAGGTCATGAACCATGTCAACAGCGGGTGCCAGCTAATGCTCACACAACAGTTGCAAACGTTTTGAAGAGACTGGCTTAAAAACGCGAACTGTGATATTGTGGTATAACCCAACGACAGACCCGAAGCGGCAGATGCGTAAAGCTAATGGTAAGAGCTGAAAGGCTGAGTCCTGCCTGTGCTCTGCAAAGCGCATGTGTGGAAAGACTGGCAAGCCTTCAGCCCGAGTTGGTGAAGCAGCCAGCACCGCTCCGAGAAGTGCTGTTCCTGCTCAGAGACGTCAGATCTTCGTTTAACATTGACCAAGACCTGCATGGACCTAACATTCGATGATCATTCAGTATTAAAGGTTAAACTGCAATAGAAACTGTAGATTGCTTTATGTAGTATTCCTTAAGAAACAAAAAAAAAAAAAGTGGGAGGGAGGTTTTGTGGGGAGGCTGATAAACAAGAACTGTTCTGCCTGCCTTCAAGTAAATCGTGTATGTACATATCTTTTTTTATTTTATTTTATGAAAGTTGATTAATGTCAATAAACTACTTCATGACTTTGTAAGTTATTTTTATGTTGTTTATTTGGGCGCTGCCCAGTATTGTTTGTAAATAAGAGGCTTTTTTTTAGCACTCTGAGTTTACCATTTGTAATAAAGTATAATTTTTTTAATGTTTCTGTTTCTGGAAAAAAATCTAGAAGGTTCTATTATATTTAAGAAAAAATAAAATACTTAAAATGCATTTCCTCCTCACACTTTTTTTGCCAGTACCTGAGTTGGGAAAATGCCCTTTCTGCTGAACTCCAAAGGGCAGGGATTATGTTAAATTTACTCTGTAACTACAGGCATGTCCTGGAGAACGTGTGAGGAGGAGAGGGGGGGAAACCAGATCCCGGGCGCTACACAAATACAACTTTTTGAGTTGTCTTGAAGTTGTAGTTACTAATCTTAACCTGAGCGGATCGCCTGCTGTATCCCGGTGGCCCAGCTGAGGCAGCTGACTTAAACTCCAAGCGGAGCACGGAGGGGCGGCCGCTGTGGGAAGCTGCTCCACAACTCTTAGGGGCTCCTTGTGCTCCCGCCTGCCTTTCCATTAAACTACTGCCCTCAGCAGGATCAGGCAGGAGGCTGTGTTTGTTTTTCTTCTTTAAAAAACAACACCACACGCTTCGACTTAAAAAGCAGAAGCGGTCACCCTTATCCCTGTATATTCTTTCCAAGGTAAGAGGTAATCTTTGTTAATGTTTGTGACAATGCTGTTGTCAGCAGTAACTGTAACTCTCTGTACCTTGAAATCCCTTCCCTTCAGGTGTTACTGCAACTCTGAAACTTTTTAGCACTAGGAAAGCTGGGAAAACTGCCTGGCAGGAAATGAAAAGACACCAGAGGAACTTTTCTGGCACTTCCCATGTAGTTTAAATAAAAAACGTGGGTTTTAGTACAATGATGTAAATATATACCTTAGAAACATCCTAAACTCTTTGGGGAAATGATTTGGGTGCCAGATTTTTTTCAAAACACCGTACCCGTTTCATGAGTATGTATTTGAGGGGAGATCAGATGTTTTCCTGCTTGGTGCTGATGGCCAAGGAAGTAAGAGAAAAAAAGATACCATCAAAAGAGAGGCAGAAAACACTAAAAATTATTAGAGAAGTAACAATACTAACTTTTCAGGCACTCTTAATGTCTTCTTTTCCTTAAAATATGGATAGGCATAATTTCAACCAAAGAGAGTCTTGCTTAAGGTCACTTCACCAGATGACTGGATAACTGTGTATGTTTACCTTTACTGTTTCCAAAATGATGCCCTGAAACTTGGAGCTACTGCGTGTCCAGAGACCCGTTCCTTACAGGAAGCACAGAGCTATCTCCTCTGACAGATTTATTTTGGGGGGGGGGGCATATTATATGAACTTTATCATGTGAGGGGTTGTTCTAACGCTTTAACTGTCTGCTGGTAATATCCTTCCACGTCGTGGCCCAAGTGTCAAGGTAGGCGAGCGTTCAGATGCTGTTTGCTGCTGCCAGAGGAATAGGCTTGTAACAACACCAACCAAACAAAGGGTTACTAGGAGGATACTGGAGTTTGCCAAGAGTACATTTTGCTGATGTCAGCAACCCGGAAGGTAAGTTGATTTTGACCATATGTAGGAATAGACAGCAGAGGGATAATACACAGCACTGCTGGGTGTGGTTTTACAGGGATTTAGCAAGTGCCAACTAGCAAAATAAGCAGGGCAAGGAGATTAATTACCTGCAAAGGTGCCTGCTTAACTCAACAGTGCTGGGTTATGGAATAGATGTTACTAGCAAGCATTTTGCTTAATCACCTAATTACGCAAAAAAATAAATACATTATATAAAATACTATGTTAATTAAATACAGCTGAGTGACAGTCGGCTCCACCCCGTCCTAATGCGCACACAGACACTTCGCGTTGCGGTTACGTCTTGTCCCTCTCCAGCACGACGCTCCGTGGCACCGGCACAAAGTCACCGAGTAGCTGCGCTGCTCGCTACGTGGGCATCGGCCGGCTGGTGTGACGTGGGGTGCTGGGCTCGGTCCAGCCCAGCAAAAAATCTGCCAGCAAGCAAGGTGGGTTTTGGTGCCAACATGCAAATTCGCAAGGAGACGAGGGGCACCGTGGCACAGCTCCTTTCTTAGACCTCGTGTCAGGATCAGGCCCGAGACGAGGCAAAGAAAGTTTGCATCGCCTCCGTCTGTTTTGTACACAGCGTGGTGGGCTGTGAGCCCGCTGCTGCCTGGTTCACTTCAGCAGAGATTAAAATTCAGCACTCTTCGCGTATTACTAGATGGCTCGGTAATCAATACACATGACCGTAATGGAAGACATGCGTGCGTTTATATGTGGTGAAATGTAAAGTTTTAACACCTACTTAACTCGAGATTAAAATTGCCTAATGCATTGTGCGCCTCGCTTTTCTAAGGAAAAGTCAGCTCTCTTTGAGATTCAGAAAGAAACTCTCTTTTTGTTGCCCCAGCTGTACTCACAAGGGAATATTTTGCAAATAACAGCATTGTGAACATGTATTTTGTTTGGCTGTGAGTGTTGTCAACGGATTCAGGAAGTGAAGTCAGAAAAAGGCAGGGTTTCAAACAGGGCAGGCTGTGCAGAAATGCCTAGGCAAAGAGCGGCTAATCAGAACAACATGTTTGGGTTACGGAGATATTAATTAGAGTTTGGGTCTGTGCTAACAACAGCGAGCACCTCACACTTCTGTCCCAGGAGCAGAGGTGAGCTGCACGGGTTTGACCGTGATTACTGCTGAATACTTTTAAATCCAAGTCACTTGTCATTCCAGAAATAGCAGTAACGATCTAACTTATTCTAGTGGCACGGAGTTGTGTACCAGCCAGTTTTAAGCTCCGAGCACAGCAGCAGAGCCTTTCATTGTTGACTTGTCCGATTCTCTGCAGGTCTGACCTCAAACCGTGGCACTTCAGTACCAGGTGGGTATGTGCTGCCTTAGGCTAACGGCAAAGCCCAACAGCCAAGAGATGCTTTGGCTATTTCACAGGAACCTGTCACAAACTGCAGAGCATCCCTCCAAACCTGTGTGGAAAACAGACTGACAGTTTTGTCCCATGCAGAAGCCTAGGGAACATTTATCTTTAATATCAGCCCTCGTGCCTTCTCTGTTCTCCATCTCTTCCTCCCAACCCGTCCCCAGGACATAAGGAAAACTGGAGATTCACCCACACCATGAAACTATAACTAGTTCAGGCAAACTTTGCTATATTAAAAAAAGTTGCAATCATACAAAATATTGCTAACAGGCAGATGGACAGCAAGGAAATATTTGGAATTATTGTATACCCAAACCCATTGCAAAGCACAATCTACCTCAGTAACATTCGCTATGGGACAGGTAGAAGGTGGTATTTACCTTCCAGCTAAAGAAAAGGACGGTGTAGGTGGGTTGCTTTTCAGGAAGGGATCATTCCAGAGAAGTGCTTGTTCTTTAGAATTACACGCGCTGCCAACACCGGTGCCTGCACCCAAAGACTGGCAGCAGTCCTAATTCTGCACATATACATTATTGTGTGTATCAAACAGAACTGGTGCTTCTCACAAAGAGAACTTGTAGGAAGTCATCATATAATTTACCATGAAAGCCTCTGACTACTTAAACAGTTCTAAAGTGGTTTTGCACAGCAGGGCCCTCCTTTCCAATTTTGCACATTCTTCTTTGCAGTACATTTTTGTTAAGGAACAATGGAACTCCAGAAATCAAATTAGATGTTTATCGTGGTCCCTTCTGTCCTTAAATATTCAGAAATACTAGAAACAGAGTTACAATGGGAAAGCACGACAATGGGAAAGCACGGCTTTTTAAAAAGTTAATTAAATATTGAAAATGCTGCTAATTTTCTCAGTTACAGAGTAACAACAGACATTAGGGGAAAAAATAATTCAGAAAAATGAGTGAAGTACATAACCAATTTTGAAATCTTTACTAAGACAGAACTGAATAGGTCATGAGCTGACCTAATCAATCCAAATCGCTATAAAATACCTAGAAACTAACTCTGTAAACAAAAGCAGAACTAACGTTTATCCTCCTCAGTCTCAATCATTTTGTGTTTTGAGCCTTGAATTCTGCAAGCAATTTTTAGGTTCATTCCATAAACAAAAGGACCAGCAACTCGCTAGCAATCCTCCCTGCTGACCTTTGTTCTTTATTCTCTTTTAAATCTAAGACAATTCCTGTGAAACCTGGCAGCTTAGTAACACCAAAGATGTGGGAAAAAGGACATAATTCCAGCAGATGGAGCTCAAAAACAAACAGTCCTGGAACAAGCTGTACAGATACCTGCAACACGAGCTTTCGCTTAGATGGTATAGTAGCCAGAAAACTCTTCAGAGGAAACCTGCTAACATGCAGATACTAGAATAATAATAATAATTTAACAGCTCCACTAAATTCTTAATCACTGCAGTGAGTAGGGAGATCCTGCATCGTTGTAATCACAGAATAACCACAGTTATTTCAGAGGACCCAAAGAGTTCAAAACCCAGTACCTCCGTCTGTCTGTCTGTTTTTCTGAACTCTCATCCAGGATTCTAATTTAATGGGGATGACTCCTGTTATCATGCCTTTTACATCTCAGATAACAAGTCACAAAAACACGCATGATGCAGGTATGATCCAGTGAATGTCACTATTCAAACTCACAGAGAAATTCACATAGCACCCGGTACTGAAAAGAGTTAAATTCAGAAGTTCTGAATGCCCACTAGCTGGATTATTGGCAGGTTTAAAAGCACAGCTTAGTACTACAAAAATTGAAGCCTACCTATTTCAAGTAATGAGATTTCAAAGTTGCTGACCTCTGCATGACCACAAATCACAGCGCCTTGGCAGCTTTTGAATGAAAAGTTCATTTTTATCCAAAAGTAGTTTTGGAACTTTTAACAATAGTAAAAATTGTTGGCTGCTGCACCCACCTTGCAAGGTCTGGTTGTTGTTTTACTTTCACCTTGAAAAGTCAAACACAAAGTTCCTCTTGAAACGAAGCCATAACAGTTCAAAGATAGGGGTACAGATTTATTTAGTTCAGGATTTATTCAGTTAGGTTATCAAGGTTAGGAGGCACCACGGGTTCTCTTTATAATCAACAGAAAAGCACGTGCATCTTCAGAGAGGGGCTCGAGTAAACTACATGGCTAATGGGAAGTGCCTCTAAGTCAGCTGTCTCGTTCTTTAACTTAAAAGCCTCCAGTCCGATAGGATGAAACCCGGGCCTAATGATTACCTGATTAGGATCAGGAGACACTTCCTTTTACTAAACGGAAAAGTTCTGTAAACATCCAGCATGTGTTAGCAATGAATAACTTTCCACATGCAAAGTTCTATCCTACTTCATCACACATGTAACGTACGCTCTTTTCCCTATACAAACAATAAAGTATCCCCAAACAGTAACTGTTCAAAACTCCTTATAACGAGTCATTAAAAACAAGACTCATTACGAACCCTCCAGTGGTATGTCTGGGCCCCAATCAAGATATGATCCTTATCATGCTGAATAATCACTAACTGTCTGACCCAAATACCTAAAAGGGAGAAAAGGAACCCAAAATCTCAAAACGCACCTTTAGTTTTCCTGTTTGGCTTTGCTATCATACAGATCGCCCATTCTCCCTCCTGTCTGAACCAGTTAATTTCTAAATATTAATATCCTAATTATTTAACAAATTGCCTTTATACGTCAAATTACAAAAAAAACTACGTAAAGCTATGCTCTAAGCATAGCTGCCTTTAGGAGAATTTACAGTTAGTCTGCAACAAGATTACTGAACAAAGATAGCCCTTGAAAAGCTAGCAGCAAAGTTTCCTTCTTTAAATGATGGAAAGTAAGCAGAATTTAGTGGTCTTTGTCCAGTTTCCTTCTCCTTTAAACAGAGATTTCTAACCAGTATCTTTCCAGTGCAGCACCGCAGGAAGCAGCACATCTTTATCTAACTTCCCGCAACATCAGGTTTCAGGGCTGTGACCTGTGAAAAAGCAGGCCACTCTCCTCTGCGCACATTCAGCTGGGCTTTTAATATTTTAGCTTGGTTAGAGACTTCTGAATTTTATTTGCCACTTCTGCACTGCCCAAACCATTTAAGCTTAGTGTATTTAGGGAAGTGCTCCTGGCTGAGCCTCAGTGCTACTTAGCAGCTTTTACTTCTGTTAATTTTGCAAAAGTAACAATAAATTTTATTGTTATGATTTTTTTTCCCCTCAAAATACTGATCAACAGTTACCAAAAAGCAGCACAACTCCTAACGATGCTAGACATAAATACCAGTTCTGGAAATCGGGCCACTGATACATACTGGGAAGGAAACACGTTTAGAAATCCTAGTGTATTCTCATGTTGGGTAACAGCGATGTCAGAATCTCTAGCGTAGAAGAAAGGAAAACAAGCAAGGGCAAAACATTTTGTCCCAAGAGACTTTTTCTCTTATCAGGAATCCGCTGAGCCTCAAACCAAACTTTTATCTTCACCAGAAAGTTACATGTCTCTTTAAAACTGATAGCTTCAATTAAAACATTAAAAATATGCACACTTATTGCACTGATCTTGATACAACCTGGGGCTTTGCTGCATGACCTTGGGTAGCTTTAGCTGCGGTGTTTAAATATATCAACGAAATAACTTAGCTTTACCTGCCAGTTTGTGGCCTGCAGTAGCTGAAGGGTTGGCCACCACTGTTGCAAGGGCTGCAGCTGCTAGTCAAGCAGGGATGATCAGCCCCCGGGCCTCAGGGCATTCAGTTTTGATGCACACAAGCACTTTTTTCACACTGGTGCCAGCTTGAGCTTTTCCCTCCTTCTTTGCCTCTTCTTTTCCACTTATTTATGCTGGTGGAACTTTTTAGAATATCGCAGGAAACTGATCATCTAGAAATAACCTGGCCAAAAGGAAAAGAAAAACACACTATAGTTTCAATCTGCATTGCTTCCCTTATTTGATTAAGCAGGGAGCTCCACAAACAGCTGAAGTGATGGGGGCCATGGAGCAGCAGAACCTAAGTGCAGGTAACCTGCAGTAGGGATGTGGCATCCTCTGAAAGAAATGCTCATTAGCAATCTCCAAATTACCAGAAATTGAGTCAGAATTCCTAAATTCACTCTTCCCAATTTAAACTGCACGACAAAAATGCCCAGGCAGCTCTTGCACCAGTTTTAAATAACTTAATTTGAATTCACACTTTGGGTTAAACAAACCCAACTTCCATATGGACAAACCTATAAAACGTGGTTTGACTTTCACAGCGAACAATTTTCATGCGCCCATTAACTTGAACAAGAACTGGGAGTCCTTAGTGTACCTGCTTATGAAACTGCTTTGTGTGAGGTGACTAACTTGGTGCATATATATTTAAAATTATTTAAGAGGGCAGCGAGGTTATTATTCAAAGTCTTACAAATGGAATTTCTTGCACACGCTCCTGATGTTGGCTTCCCTGTCTGTTTTGAATTTACTTACAAAATATACCAGCACACCCCAAATTAGTTACAAGCTATTTCCTTGCCCCCCTCCGTTCACTGTTTATCATTCTTATGTGCAGAAATTGCTCCTGTGTTTTTCACTGGACAGGAAATGCCAGACTGGCAGTATGAGAAAGGCTTGGTTTTTAACTTCATGTCAATTGTTGCTGCTTCCACGGTTATGTGCCTGTGGGTTGAACGGGCATCTGGGTTAATGAAATGCTCGTCCTGTTAGCATCTGCTGCAGCTATTTGCTACTAGCAACGCCAGTTACATTTCCAATCAAACTCTAAAGGTAATCATGACAAAGTGCCAAAAGGAACAGAGTAACGAGCGCAGGGAATGGAAGATCTTACTCCTTCTCTGTTAGAAACAGCTCAATTCCCAAATCTGTTGCAAATTAAGAACACAAGCATCTCAGTTTAGGAACAGTACTGCCTGATGTTCCATAGCCTTTCTCATGGTATTCTCTCTTGAATTTCAGTCCTGACACGTCCACAGCCTGATCTAAGAAGGAAAAGCCAACGTGATCCCCTTTGGGAATACGCCGTGCAGCCCAGCCACAGACATGCAGGGCTGGCGACCTGTGAAAAGCGCAGTGCTGCTGGCCTCATCCTTTCCCTGCCCCCTTAGGAGGCTCTAGCTCCTACGGTGGCAGTAATGCTCCGAGGGCAGTACGAAGAAATAGAACTCCTTGTCCTGTACCACTGTGCAGAAACAGGAACAAGCGAGAACTAGCAATTAACATCCAAAAATAAAACCAGATTCCTCACTGTTCCAAGGGTTCAGCTGGTCTCGCATCAGACAGCAGCACTGTAAGTAATGAATCTGAGCTTAAATCCCAGGTACAGCTTTACAGGGGACTACCTCATAGTCACACACGAGGCTTCTCACAACAGCTCTTGGTGTGAAACACAAGGAAGATCTACGGTGCAGTCCAGGTCTTAGCTTAAAAAGGAAGACCAACAAGAAAAAAAAACAACAACAACCCAAAAGCCCCAAATCAAAGAACTGTTTCTAGACCTAAATCCTCTCTCTGGTTCAGATCTTCAGAATGCTGTGGGCTTCATGGAGATCTGCACTCTGACTTGAATTACTTGAAGACTCTGGGAGTCTCAGAGTTGAAAAGGAGTTTTATGAGTAGAGGTTAAAACAAACAGAAGCCATCCATCCAGCCAGTAAAAATGCTCACTTCTGCCTATACAACCAAAAATGATCATTTATAATGATGAAGCCCCCCACAAATAAACCAAAGGCTGTTTAGATTCATGAGAAGAGTCAGTCTGAGAGCTTTACTTCTATTCTATTTTAATACCTTTTTATTTCGTTCATTGTCAACCATCAGTTTTTACCTAATCTAAAGCCTACATATTTTGATTCATTAATTAAACTATGTTAAACTATATTTAAACATTGCTACACTTTGATCTAAAGCTGGAGTACTAGGAAAGGCTTCACAGCACTGATACTTCTTTTATTATCATTTGCCAAGTATATGCCTGCTGTGCCCAACATCATGAGCCTCGTCCTCATCTTGAGTTTAGGTATTATTTGATACTTTACGCTCTGGGATTCCTTCCTTAAGTCTGAAACCTCAATTTAAGCCAGCTGTTAAACAATAACTAGACATGTGTGGAATTTTCCCACTCAGTGAAAATGAAAACTAGATTTTTATTTTTATTTTTTTTAAGATTTAAAGTCCACTGTGGGATGGCTCCTTCTAAATAAACACAAAGAAACCATCAAAGTTGGTTCACCTGTGTAACGTGAAAGTGATCCTGTGCGACATAGCTGCATATATTATTTCCTGCCTCATCCACGTTCTGGTTTAATTTACAAAGCTATGTTGCCTTTTTTAGCTTACCATTTTACTGTTACATTATATAGTTTGCTTGAAGCAGATAGCTAAGTCTGAACATATTTGTCCTCCCAGCACCACGGCACAAGCCCGTTTTTTAAGCTGTGACATCCTTCAGCTGGCACTGAAGGCTGGGTGCAGTAAGCCTTCCCCCCTGCGCTGCCATTCGCAGACAGTCACCTAGCATCCACGTAAGGGGCACGTGGACGGCTGCCTGTGCTCCCTTGCTCCCGTGCCTCACTTTTACCCAGGACAGCACGTGTCCCTAGCAATAGGATGGAGAATGAACCGTGGTCCGTCCGAGCGCTGTGTAAGCTGGTATTATTAAAATACAGGAAATTGTAGCTTTCAAATGTAGAGATTTTCAATACCACTTCAATCACAGGAAAACGGGCTCCAGAAAAACACGCTGTTCTACCAGATGTGATGGCACCTGAAGGGTTAAAAAATTACAAAGTGTTCAAAACTAACAGAATGTTTTCCTGTAAACTCCTTCTATGGTGTGATCTAGGGGAAGGTCCAACTTAAGCGCTGGATGTTCATACAGGATTTCCTATGACTAATGCTGTCAGCATTCAAAACTTTTAATTTAAAATGTGGGCGTTCTACACAGATAGGAAATTTACCATTTAAGATTTCTTATTTGAAAATGAATGAAAATTACTCCGATTTTCAGATTCATTTGCTGTACATGGAACGACACATGAAAAAAGGAAGTCACTAAGTGGCATATGCTGGGATCGCCTGCCAAGCTTTTACACAAGTCTTTTATATCTGGATAGGATCCACAGGAAGCTTGTACAGGAAGGCCTTTTCCTTCCTTATTTTTGAAAAGCTTTGTTGGATGGAAATTATGCCAGTGAGTAGAAGAGGAGGAGGAGGGGGGAGCAAGCTACCATTCTGGTGGGTTTGGTGCCAATCCATGCAAAACTGAAAGTCACATTGAGATAACATTAATGCATCCTGTTGTAAAATAGACCAACAACAAGCAAACCTGCAGAACACAGGAGATACTTAACAGTTTTTGATTTAAGAGACTCAAAGAGAAGGAACAGAGGTACCAATTCAAAACAGCATAGGAAGTAGAACTTTGGGATGTAATCTGCCAAAATCAAGCTAAATTTGCCAATATTTCTAGAAAGTAGACCAAGGCCTTGTATAGTCTCCAGTAAGCTTGCTCTGAATTCTGTTGCAAGCTCTGACTAGTTCAGATAAATTTAATAGTGAAATTTTATTGAATTAAGGATGAATTTAATATAGCTTGAGCTGTCACTACAATATCCGTTCTTTCACTTCTTACTGTTGTGCCGATCCCATTCTCACAATGCTACGTTAACACTTAGCTCAAAATAAGTTTTCCCCACGTCTTGTGACAAAAGGGACAAAGGTTGATTTTCTAACTCTTCTCTTTACTCATTGTAGCTAGTTCACTGTGCAAGAACTTGTTAAAAAAAAAAATCATTCTTTTTTTCCTTAATCTGAGTCTTTTAAAAATCCCTAGCAGACATACTACTCCGTGTACTATTATGGGATACATATTGAGCCAAAGACTGCTTCACTGGGAACCGTAACAGCAGCAAACAGACCTACAGGTAGGCTACAATGGCTCTAGATACCTCTGCAGCATCCACCACGTCAGCTGGCAGGAGTCCCAGAAGTCTCGGAGAACAGAAATTAACCCTGAGAGTCTTGTAAACCCAGAATGGCTATTTAGGCAGGGAAGGAAAACAATTCTTAAACAGGGAATGCTCCTACTGCACAGCAGAGGAGACAGAAGCTGCAAATTAATGGGTTTGATGACAGAGGAAAAAGGGGAATAGGAGACATTAAATGTCTAAGACAGTATTCAAAGGAAGACGAGTAAAGTAGTACACAGGGTACAATGGAAGACATCAAAAGCATCATAAAGAATGACGGAAGAGTATGCAGCTCTTGCACAGGCTTTTGGTGGAGGTGTGCAATTCTCTCCAGCTGGACATTAGAACCAAGCATTCAGAGCATGGAAGCTATTATTAAAAAAGAAAAAAAAAAAAAAGAAGAAGGATGCTGGTATGCTGGTGCAATGAGTCAGGCGTGGGCTTTGTCCTCAGAGTAGCTATGGCACAGGTAACAACCGTGTGTAATCAGCTGCTGTGAGAAAAGGCTTTCCTAGAGGAAAGAAAATCCAGGCTGATGTGTTTTCCTTGCTCTTGTGACCAAAGGCTGTTTGTGCAGCCAACATTTCTCTGCTCTCAGGGTTTTCTACAGGAATAAAGAATAAAAAAATAGTTTAAGGAAAGGGAAGAGAGACGTCTGAAATGAAAGCTCCGGTTCAGATGGGACTGCACATGATTTGCAAAGCGATGGAAACTGAGGGGGCAGCTAGGTCATGCCTTTCCCCTGCTGGATGAATCACTCTTTGAATGGAAATGTGAGTAGGAAGACATAATGGCTTGGGAACAAAGAGCGCTGCTGGAATATCACAGGTGCAGCTGAACAGAGAAGGATGTTTTGGGATATGCCAAGGAAAGCAAACGCCATGAATCTGGAGGAGTTGTCAGGGCTTTGTGATTTAGGGAGCGACCCAAGTCAGCACGGGTGTCTCACGTGGAGTCAGACAGGAGGAGGGCTGAGGCCCTGATCCAGAGCAGCAGCTAATCACTTCCTCCATGCTTCAGCACAGTTCTGAATTCAAAAAGAGAGAAGCTGCTAATGTTTTACTGAAGTTTTGGGGAATCAAACCGGCACTCCACTGAAGCACCTCTCTATAGTTGAATATGTACTTACTTTCTGAACTGGAGCCAAGGTGAGGCACGGGAATCCAGATGCTGACAAACAAGCAGACACAGACAGTCTGGGGAACCAGCACAGTCAGCCAAAGGATCAAATGAGGGACAGGGGAAGCAGTCAGAATCAGAATGAGGAGATAACATGAAAGAATTGATGCTCTCTGCCTCAGAAAACACTGTAGCAAGAGAAATTCTGTGAAACATCACAAAAGCCACCAACCAAATTACATTTACCAAGGGTAAATGGGAAAAACAAACAAACAAACAAACACAAGAAAAAAACACAAATGCTTCCATAAATTCTTTTCCGGAAAAAAAAAAAAAAAAAAAAAAAGAGGAGGGGAATCCTGATTTAAAAAGGAAAATGTATAAAAAGCCCCTTGAATAATATGTATTGTCCAAAGACTAGAAAAGTGCTATAATTTAGAGTAGTAAAGATCTAATGGTGATAGATATATGAAGGCAGGTAGAATTTAAGTGAAGCTTAGATTTTAGCCATTTAACACGAACTAACTGAAAACAACCTACTAGTTTTCTAAATATGTAATGCTAGTCCAAAAGAGAAAAAAAATAACGAAGACAAGCTAAACCAGCATTGCCAGGTTCTCTCTTAGCCCTGAGTTGTCTTGCCTTTCTATACAGTGGTGAACAATGCTACTGAAAATCTGAGAAACAAAGAAATAATAAAAGCATTATTTCCACTGAAGATTCAAAAGGTTGCGCTGAATTTTTGACCCAGTGCTTTATCACTCCTCTGTAAAACAACATCAGTAAGAAAAACCTAAAGGACTGACAATGAAATAGCTCCCTCTCCAAGCTCAGGGAGCAGGGAGTATGGGGACCATTTTCAAGGTAAACAGGGAAAGAGACAAGAAGCAGAGCTAGAATATTAAGAAAAATAATAATAATCAAAGCTTATGGAGGCCTGGATGACAGCTGTGGAGAAGGCAACAGCTGCAGGGAATCTCCTCCAACATACAAGTCCATCAGGAAAACCACTTTGACTCAGCCAGGCCCAGTTGCCCTCAGACAGCTTTAAGGAGGGAAATTATCTGAGCCCCCAGTCCCTACCGTCTGCTCTCCCATTTACAAGACTACAGTAGCTTTTTCCTGCTTGTTACTCAAGCCTAGAATTTACCACCACTAACACAGAGGGCACGCTGTGTCTTTTACAGAATAATCATAAAGTAGTTTTTCTTACCAAAATAAAAAGAAATATTGAGATGGTTTTCCACACTGAATTAAAAAGTTTTATATTTCTTCATGTTCAGAAAAAAACAACTGTGGAACTAAAATAAATGGATTTGAAAATTCTTGACATAATAAATAAAATTTATATACATAAATAGATTCCTCAGAGAGGGCAAAATTTCCTTGGGAGGGGGGAGACTTCATTGGCAAGACATTGTTTAGGTAAATGTCTGTACTATGTCTGATGCTTGACATCGAACTGTAATACCTTAATAAATAACAGCAATTAAAGCTGGTTTATGATGTGCCAAAACATTATTTCCTTTTAAAGTCCCATTAGTCTCTATTAATCTCTACAGCATTTTATAATCAGTAGGAACAAAAACCTGCTTGCCTACTGGTTTGAATTCAGAGCAGTTTTCCACAAGCTACTGTAGCTCTGCAAAGCAAATCAGGCCAAAGGCTGCAGGAGATGTGGTGGCACCACCACGGTCACCTTCTGGGAGCAGTGCTGCCTTCAAGGGGAGCACAGGGGCCGTGGGGAGGGAGGATCCTGGCCTTCAACAGTTAAAGAACTTTAACGAAGTATTTCCTTCTGTAAGATTTCACTGACAAAGTGTACGTTCCTGACTCAAAACCACAAGGGCTTGTTTGGTTTAAAATGGAAAAAAAAAAAAAATCTGCCTGTTCTGGAAAAAAAAAAAAGAAAAAAAAAAAAAGAAAAAAAGAAAACCAAAACAAACCAACTAGCCTGCTCTCCATTTGGTTTTGCTGATCCCTGAAGATGCCTCAGCGTTTAGTAACTTAATACTCGTACATCATTTACATTTCATGCTAATGACTTGAGGGCTAACATCTTGCCATAACTGCTTTCTGTTAGGGTTGGGGTGAAAAGATGCACTTAAACACCTAAAATGATAAGCTAAAAAATCACAACATTGGTACAACTTCAAGCCAATTATTGGAGAATGGTTTCTCCTCATTAGTGAAATCAGTATTAGTGTCCATATGGGTTTAGGAATTAACAGACAAATTAGTTCTTAGACATAAATTAAGCTTGTGACAGCAAAGATTTCTGCAGAACAAATGCGTATGGAAGCAGACAACTCTTGATAATGACCAGACATCAAAGTAGTTATTTTTCATTTTTGGCCTTTGCATTATGTAAATTTCAGTAACTAAATGCATATTTCATCATATCATCACTAACAATGTTTCTGTTTGTTTCAGGGTGACTTTTACCCTATTTATTAAGTTTTGAAACAAGCACCTTGCTTTTCCTTAGCTGCGTGAAGCTAAATTAGAACGCTTTTTTTTTCCTTCTACCTCTGCTACATTGCTTCTGGGAAAACTACCTGGTGAGTAATTCCATGGAGAATTTGGAAAAATACCTAAATCTAATTACTCAAAAAACCTGAACGGCAAAAATAAAGCTAAGTAGTTTGGTCGCTCTTCTAAAACCTCACTAATACGTTCACAGTGAACTGAAAAACAATCCTAATCCTCGCTTCAGATGATTTATGTAATGGTGGGCCTCACTTCTGCAGTTCGATCCGGATACACAGTCTGCTCTCACAGCGTTTACAGCCATCTGTGGCACTTCACCGATGGGTATTACCCACTCACAATAGCCCAGGACGGAATCTCATAAAAGGACATACTAATCTTTGGAAAATAACATTTTGCATTGCAGAAGTGCAGCACTTAATGGGATCTTCATTTGTTTACTCTTGAGGAAATAGTATGGTAGCGTTAGGATAACATTGTTTGTGACCTGCATTGTAAATAGAATAAAATACCTGAGTTATTATATCAGCTGTTGTATTATTACTTAGTATTTTGAAGGCATCCATGACTTTTGGAGGAGGATGGGGAGCCGTGCTGTCTGCGAGGCAGCTTTTTAAGGACAAGACCTGGCACGGGACACTCGGCAGGGGTGGTTCAGTGCTGCCAGCATGCGAGCTGTGGAGAGGATGAGATGGGAGCCCAGTGCGCGGGGTGAGGTGCAAAACACGAGGCTGGACAGATCAGCTTTCTCCCCTCCAGGAGGCCCCAGTTGGGCCCCCGAGGGCAGGCATGTTCTCCGTGTGCCAGTGCCGCTGGGAGGATGGCACTGCTCCTGGGAATACCTCGCGTTTAAATACCAGCCAGGCAGAGACTTCCCAGTACCAGGAAGGCCCCAGGTCTGCTCTGGGCAGAAATGTGACTAAACACAAACAGGATCGCTCCATGCCAAAGCTCCCCTTTCGACTTCCCTAATTTATTGTCGTTAATCTTCAGGCTAAACCAAGCACTACACTTTGTCTCTCTTGCAGACGTTCTGACTAGTCAGCTTCTCTTCCAGTGTTATAATAAGTCAAGTACGCTCTAATCATCACCACGAACACTTCATACGCTGCTGTTTCTCAATCTAACTATACCTAAATATAGTTCAACCTCAACCAGCCAGGCCGCACTTAGATTTCTGGTTATCCAGAACAAAGCTTTATTCCTGAGCCATGTTTGTTAATGACAATGCCTTGATTACCCAGATACGTTTCCCCATCCCTTATGTTTAGATAATGATGATGGCTTTGCTATCTCTTACAAACTGGTTATTCTACAAGTGAGATATGTTTCCAATAAACAGCTGGCATTACTACAAACAATTGTCTTCAGTGAAATTAAAGCACACATTGGGAAACATAAAAATATCACGGTGAGCGAAACCGTGTTATTAATGCTTGGCTTTCCATCAATTTTGTCAAGAAAATGCTCAAGAGAACCCAAGAAGTTACTGGCAGTCACTCACTCGGCTGCAGTACATGCAGTTTCAGCAGAAGGCAGTAACCGCAGCTGGAGGTTCCTCGCTGAGAGGGGAAAGCCTCGGTGGAGAAATGGTGACCTCTGCAGGTCCCTCGGTCCTCCTCGTCGCAAATGGTGGTTGAACAGCATGCAAGGTGTAGTTTTGGTTGCTTTCATCCCTGAGAAATTAAAATAAAGAAAATTAAACGTCTGTTTGATGATGGCATTGCAACATAAAATAGGCTCGAAAACATGGGCACGTGTTAATTTAAGAAATAAATGTTCATCTCTGAGAAGGCAGAAAACAATACTTCAAAGGACAAAAACTTCAAAGCGCTCTGGAACTTCAAAGCGCTGCACCACCATTAATAAACACACAGGACATGTCTGTGAGGTAGAAAAAAATTTCCTTTTTTAATGCTTGTGTAAACAGGGCGCTGAGATTAAGTGATTTGCCCAAGGACACGAGTAGCAAAACTGAGATTCCACGTACGAAATAACTGGCTCAAGCCTTCTTCTCCGACCAGCGACAGCTGGGTTAAAATGGTGATTAGATGCTCCCTAACTGAAATCACTGAGCAGAGGCCAAAACACAGACCCTCCCTATCAATAGCATCACCTGCCCTTTTCCAGGCCTGCTCTAAACTGTATTGTGTTGCTCTCAGCTGGTACCCTCCCACTGAGTATACACAGATCTATCTGAATTATGTCTTTTCTAGGTAAACTTACATTTACACAGTCTTGCTTCTGCATTTAATAGTGACACAAGAGCTTATGGTGAAGAATGTCAGTGTATCTGTCAAGATAATCTGCTCACTACAGGCTTCTTGGCCACACTTAATTAAAATACCAGCAGCACTCCTACTGCTCGGAGTTTCTCTGATGATCCCCCTGAAGCTGAACCTGCCCTAGTCCCAGCCAGAATTGTATCCCATGCCCTTCTGGAGTAAAGCACAGAAGTTCCCCAGCGTTTGTGTGCTGATCTGCTACATCTCCATGCTGCTGAACACAAAGGCCATGAAGTGCTATGTTACAAAGACAGAAACAAAATCTATCATTTCCCTTTCTTTTTAAAATAATAAGGAAAAGCCCTTGGATATGTGGACCTAAAGATCCCAGCAGAAATCAAACTGACCTGTGAAGTAGTTAGCAAGAAAAAAATCTCCTTATGCCTCTTGGACAACAAATACAAGTAAAAGATAATAAAGAAGGCCCAAGATCTGCCTTAGTAATATTAAGTTTTGCCATTCTAACTTTTAATGAAGAGCTTCCTGGTGATCCTGCGCGTGTGTGGTCTCATGCACTTAATTAAAGGATGTGGAGATGTGGAACTTTAATATAGCTTCCTTCTCTACAACATTTATATTTCAAATAAATAGGGTTAATAAGTTCAAAAGATATAAACAGAACGTGTGCTTCAAATAGCCCATCATGAATATATTCTCTTCTCAGCTGTTTGGGTTTTTATGTCTTTTTTGAGGTCATTGCTGACACAAAGACTTAATTCTAAAAGTACTTAAAACACTAATTAAAAAATAAAGGATTTTAAAATATAATTTCTGAAAATTAATCCGTACAACCCGCTTCCAAAATTTTCTTGACAAACACGGTTCTTGTTCTAACAGAATTTCCTTGTGTCACATACATATAAAGAACTTTTTTAAAAATATGCAAAATTATGTTTGAAGCCCCGGATTTGCATCTGGTAACAAGTAATTTACTGCATATTATTTTCCAAAAATAAAGTCTCAGAGTGGCTCTAAAAGAGACCTTGCACACATATATTGTTCAAATGTTCCTCCTCAAGGCCAGTGAGGAGTACTGCACCCTGTAATTAGCAGAGTTTACTAGGACAATTTCTGTGCTCAGCGCATTAGGAAATTACTGCCGTAATACTAGACTTAATACTAGACTCTTAAATAATATCACAATTTCTGGTTTTAATTTTTTTTTTCCGGAGTTCCACATTTTTCGTGTGCTTTCTTTATTAACGATACTGCTTAGCACTCGCCTAACATTTGCCATTGATAGCGCTCAAAACTTTCCTGTGAAGGAAATCAAGCATCGCTACCTCTGTTTTGCACTGGAACAATAATAGTGGAGGAATAAAGATCCCACTCCAGCAACCTTTGAGTAAGGACTATTAGTTTACTCAAGACATATATCTTCAGTACTCTGTTGAGTCAGGCCTGAAGATTAAATAATTTGCAGATCACCGACTGAGTCATTAGCAGATTTGGGAGCACAATTCAGACCTCTGACTCCTTACAATAAACTCGACTTTTCCATGTTAAGTGTTAACAATGATTAACTAAACAACAAAAGTTTTGCTGTTCTTGGTGTAGTGCCCTCCTTTGCATTTCAGAGGAATTATTGGGCTCTTAAATTGGCTGTCAAATTTGCTGACTTGGTCACTGGCTGGCTTTCAAAACATATATGAAAGTCTTGCTTTTCCTGGCTATTTCTTTAATAAATCATTTTTTAATAGAATAAATTTTGTAATCTTATAAAAGTAAAATAAACTTTTTTAAAAAATTCTTATCAGTCACACTGTACATGCTATTAAAGAAAATACATGCAAAGGTAGCAGGACCCAACAGAAAGGGCAAGGAAACAGACAGCAACATTTCCCATTTGCTTAAATAAGGTCAAGCTGTCAGCTTTTCAGCTCATTTTACTGCTGTCAGCTTTTCAGCTCATTTTACTTCTTGCTCCTACAGATCCCTGTCATCTTAATTCCTCTCTCAATTGTTTTCCAAATATGCAGACGATTATTACTGTATTTACCTCTGTCTGTGAGGGATTTAAACACCAATAAGTTAAATTAATTACAGCTAGATTCAAAGGTCCTACACCCCTACTGAAGACCATACATATTCACAGATTTGAAGCCTTACTTAATTGTACTTTAAACGTTGGGTCCTGAATCACACACCTTGATCCACCTCATGTAAAAGAATTATGTTCCAGGCAGTTTTAAGAATGACAAGCTAAATAACCTTACAGTCAAACACACCTCACAGACTGAAGTTGTAACTCGTAATAGAAAGGCTGGAACGCTTTTTATAGCCAGCTGCCTTAGACAGCTTATTTTTATCTCGATCTTCATGTTTTCATTTCATTACATGATGGGGCTTTCACCTACATAGCTGGCAACGTGTACTCTTTCATTTAAGACTGTACAAAGTGTGCAATCATAGCAACTGTAACTACGCTGCTGATTTTCTTTTGTCACGTCTGAAAGACTGGCCATGGAGGCACCTACAAAAAACAGCTTGGCCCAAAGGAACCTGATAAACCCAAACCTTCTACGAAAATACCAGCTTCACAGAAGCATTTTTCCTCCCTTATTTTACATTAAATAGTCTGGAAGAAGTCTTCCGAGTGCAGTGTCTATAAGTCACTGATTATTGTTTGGTTACTAAACGTCACTTGTTGCTAAGGAAGAACAGAGAAGATCAAAGGACTTCTAACAAAACTGGAGAGCTAAAGGTGAGAGTGCTTTGATTTCTTTCTCATTCTTTAAAGATTTATCACTGAGCTACAACAATTGCTGGTTCATAGTTCTGTAAAAAGGACTGCATGCAGTGATGTGATCCCACTTTGCTACTTCGTACTTAACTCCAAACCTCAAACAGCAGCTCAGTTCTCTTTGCTTATCAACGTGAGCATGCATTCAACCAGCCTGTTCACAAATCCGTATGCAATTGAAGTCCTACGAATTAAAAGAGAGGAGCTAATAGAAGGCATAAATGACCCAGACCACCTGCTGAACTGGCTGATAGACAATGGTATTTTTTCCCCAGAAAAAAAGATGGTCATGAGTTTCTACAGGACACGAACCGAAAAGAACTCCCGAGTTTTAGACATACTGATTTCTCAAGGCGAACGAGCCTGCAGGCTCTTTTTTTATCCTTGTTTAAAGCAGGTGGAGCCAAAACTTTATAACGAGATGAGAAAATATGTCAGCGAAGTTAATGAAAGCATCAGAGATGCAAGAAGACAATTGGTAGGATACTTACTCGAAAAAGACAAGGTTTTGTTTGAAAACAGCAGTGAAGGGTACCAGGAAAAAAAAGAGACTCCTAGAAGAAAAAAGCAAGATTGGGCTATTAAAACCAGAAAAAAAGAAACCCAACTTTCAGGAGCAGCAAAACCTAGAAAAGGTCATTCTGACAGAGGCATCTTTGGGGCAGTTGCTAAGGGCTGTCTTTCTGAGTTAGAGAAAACACTGAAAGATAATGATATGAACACAATGAGCTCCTCAAACGAAACCCTTCTGCATGTTGCAGCCACTAATGGACACGTAGCAATAATGGAATATTTGATCAGCAAAGGCGCTAAGCCAGATGTGAGGGACAAGAAAGGAAGAACACCACTGCACAGGGCTGCTGAGAAGGGCCACGGTGATGCAGTGAAAGTGCTTCTGCAGTGCGGTGCTTCCATGGACAGCTTGGATAAAGAAGGCAAGACGCCGCTTCATGTGGCCGCGCAGAACAGCCACAGTCACGTACTGAAGGTGCTCCTGAGAGAAGAGGCAAGAAGCGACAGGAATCAGCACAGCTTTTTGCACAGAGCAGCCCTTAAGGATGAAAGCAGTCTGGTGAAAATGCTTTTAAAGAGCGGTGCCTCCATTGATGGAAAGGACGAACGAGGACAGACCGCTCTCAGTTATGCTCTTTCTCGTGGGTTTGAAAACACTGCAAAAGTACTGCTAGAGGCTGGAGCCAGGGTTGATTCCAGCATGGCTGAAAGAGCCTTCAACAGCAACCACCCGTCCATCTTCAAAATGCTGCTAGAATATTCTGCAGATCTGCCATCTGACTTGATGGAGTCAGCTCTTTTTAAAGCTGTACAGAAAAATCTGCACGGCATTGTAGCGGCTTTAGCTGACCGAGGTACAGATGTGAACGCCTACAACGAAGTACAGTACACTCCTTTACTCCTGGCATGCGAAACAGGCAAGGCTGAGTCCGCACAAGTTCTAACTGAAAAGGGAGCAAACTTGGGAATAAAGACTCCTGCCTCAGACACAGCTTTGCACTTGGCCGTTCAGGCCGGGGCTGCCTCCATCACAGATCTTCTCCTACGCAAAGGGATGGATGTTAAACTCACGAATCAGGCTGATGAAACCCCGCTCCATGTTGCTGCGCTGCATAATAAAGCAGCATTAGTTAGCCTGTTAGTCCACGCTGGGGCCAACGTTAACGCTGTCACTAAAGAGCTGGTGACTCCTCTGCATGTTGCAAGTCAGAGAGGTAACGCTGATGTTGCCCAACAGCTGTTGCACCACAAAGCCAGTGTTAATGCTAAGGACAGGCAGTCAAAATCACCTTTACATTATGCTTCTGAAAAAGGGGACAAAACAATGGTGGAGACGCTTCTGAATGCTAACGCTGACCCCAATGCACAAGACAAAGAGAAAAGGACCCCCCTGCACGCTGCAGCCGAGAGAGGACATCTCAGCGTCCTCAGAGTACTGTTGGCTACAAAAGGAAGACCTGGGGTTAAGGACATGGACGGATGTACTCCAATGCACTATGCGGCCATCAAAGGAAACACTGAGATTGTAAAACTTCTTCTGACATCAGGGAAAAATAAGAATATCGATGACCGAAACATTTGGAGAAAGACTGCGCTGCATATTGCAGCGGAATATGGACACAGCGACTTGATAAATGTGTTACTGAGTTACGGGGCAGCCATTAATGCCTTAGACAACAGCAAGGACACTCCACTGCATTGTGCTTGCAGGGCTGGTCATTTAAATGCTGTGAATTCCCTCATAAACTGGTCACAAGGAGAAAAAGCCAACCTGCTAGCTGCTAACGGTCTCAAAAAGACCCCACTGCAAGTAGCAGAATCTAACGGAACCGAAAATCAGGCCCAGATTGTCACGCTTTTGAAAAAGAAAATGTTAATAACAAGATAAATATGTAAAGCAAATATTTTAAATGTAAATGCAGAATTATTCCTTAAAATAATTTGGATAGTGCTGTTGCCCAGTATGACTGAGAATTATGTTAGGACAGGCAGAATTAAGTCAGTAATCAAAAGAGGCCATGGAAAAAGCCAAAAGCCATATCTTAAACATAGCGTTGGTCACGTTCGGATTTACTGCAGCTACTTCTTCATGCTAATCCTGTCACGAGGCTTGATATAATCCAACCAGGGGAGTGGTGGGGCCCCAAAGCTTTGCTACGAGAGTGTTGCTGTCTTCAAGGCACTACTGGGTGCTGCACTAACGTTCAATATTGGCCTGGACCCTCTTTATACGAGTGTTATACCCTGTCTCATGACTTTAACATAACCTGGGACTCTAAAAAATCGATTTTCTGTCTTTCATTACAGCATTTGGTTAGTTTTTGTATTTTTTAAGCAGAGGGAATGAAATCAACCTACCACATTTTCTGTTTATTAATTTCACTTTCAGATTGATTACAGCACAAAGATGTTCAGAATAAAAAGGCTGCAACAGAAATTATTGGTTCAAGGCAAAGTATTTGTATTGCCATCTCTTGGAATAGAAACATGTTCTTGAGTGTTCTGTGGTCATTTTCTTCACAGTGACAGTCGGCCTTTCATGCTTCCCTTCACTACACGAACAGGAGCGCCATCCCATGAAGGGCCAAATGCTTCTTGCAAAATGGAACAAGTTTAAAAGCATGTGGGAAAAAAAAATGGGATTTTTATGGCCATGTTACAATGCTTTAAGGAACACAACACCCTTCTGCTGCCATCTCCCAGATGAGAGACCTTATTGCTCTCTACAGCTACCTGAAAGGAAGCTGTGGGGAGCTCGGGGTCGACCTCTTCTCACAGGTAACTAGTGATAGGACTAGAGGGAATGGCCTCAAGTTGTGCCAGGGGAGGTTCAGGTTGGAAATGAGACATTTCTTCTGAGGAAGAGTGGTCAGGCACTGGGACAGGCTGCCCAGGGAGGTGCTGGCGTCACCATCCCTGGGAGTGTTCAAAGGAAAAGTTGGACGTGGTGCTTGGGGACATGGTTGGTAGGTGACATTGGTAGTAGGGTGATGGTTAGACCAGATGATATCGGAGGTCTTTTCCAACCTTAATGGTTCTAGGATTCTATTAACAGACGTGACCGTGGGGCTGAAGGCAAAAGGCACCTCTGCACCACAACAAGGTCCCTCAGCCAATTCATATTCCTTCGGGGCCGGGGCCCAGGACCGGGGAGCCCGCCTCCCCTCACGCAGAGACCTGTCCGGCCGCCACCTCGGCCCCACAGGCTTCCAGCCGCACTCACCCCACCGCCAGCTCCCCGCCTCCGCCCGGTTTCTCCTCAGGGCGCGGCTTCACCCCGGGAGCCGCGCGTGCGCCGCCGCCATGCTGCCCCCTTCCCGCCCCCTCTTCGCCTCGCGAGAGGTCGGGGCCGCCGTGATGGCGGCGGAGGAGCCGGAGGTGGACGTCGAGGGGGACCCGGCGGCCGCGCCCGGCGAGGGGGCGCCGGGGTGAGCGAGGCGGTGCCCCGGGGGTGGGCTCCAGGGGGCCAGGGCCGCCTGTGGCGGCGGGAGGCAGAGCCAGGGGGCCGCTCGTCCGCCCCCATTCTTGGCCGGGCTCGGGGGCTTGCGGGGTGCAGGAGGGGATTTAGGGTCCCCTGAGGGGTGTTGGTGGTGGTGGCACGGGGCTGTGGGGGGCCGGGGGTGGGCTTCGTTTTGGTGGCGGGGTAAGGGGGTAGGGCCCCTTTCCTGAAGGGCGTTCAGACTTCTCTGTGGAGACTTTGATAGCAAGTGATTACATAAATTGCCAGGGAGGTTTTGTGCCGCGTTAAGGTAGAAGGCAGTCCGTCAGGGGTGGTCTGCTCAAAGTAAAAAACAAGTATTTACAGAAAAATCTTAATCTGGACGAGGTCTGTAAGAGGAATAACCACACTATATGCTAAGGTTCTATTACACCTTATGCGCATATGAGCATTCCTCTAGAAGGAAACATTATTTTCATTGTAAGGGGGTGTGCTTACCTTACGAGGGGAAAAATGGAGAAATGTTAAGCGGAGGTGCCACACATCAATGGTGCTATTAAAAGCATAGTTCTCTAATTGCCCATGAAATCCTGGCATTGTTCATTGCTGTGTAATTTGCAAGGTCCCTCCTGCATGCAGATATTTCTGGATGAGACTTTACTGCTTGGGGTTTCAGCGGTATCTCATGCAGTTTAGAGGTGAGATGTTGCTACTGAGAGCTCTAATAAAGATGCTGAGGTGGGTTCATGCCATGTGTGATCGTGGAATCATTGAGGCTGAAAGAGACCTCTAGGATCCTCTGGTGAAACCTTTAACCTAGCGCTGCCCCTTATCCCTTGGATCTCATGGAGTATTATGAAAGAGGAACGTTATACAATGGTCTGCAATGTGTGGCTTTTAGCTTTAGTATCTCATTCTGCCATCTTCTGTTAATGCTTTTGTTACTTAGCTGTACATTTATTTTAACTCTGACAGCATTCATTTTGTTTGAATATATTTGCATTGTTTTTGAACACCATTTTTTTTTTTTTCCAGAGATCATGAAAGTACAGCTTCGAGCTTGCTGCAGGACCACTATCTTGATTCATCTTGGAGAGCTGATAACAGTCTTGTAAGTAATTCTAAAATGAACGGTACTTCTAGCAAGGTTATCGTTGCTTGTTTTCTCTATTCTCTTACATGCTACATGTTCTTGTACGTGCTCTTTTAGAAGCTATTATATATTGATTCTTGGTACTCAAATAACAGCATGGCAGAATTCGAAGATTAAGAAATATTTGTATTTGCAGCCGTGGACGTTGGACAGCAGCATTAGTGAAGAAAACAGGGCCGTCATTGAGAAAATGTTGCTGGAGGAAGAGTATCCTTTTCCTGACATGCTTTTATGTTTTTGTTTTGTTTTGTTTTGTTTTTCTGTGTGACAACAGAAAACGTCTTGTTTCCAAAGGAAATTGACAAATTCACATTTCCTTGTGAGTGTGACTGAAATACTGTCACCTTGTATGCAGACTACAGGAGTCAGAGAGGATTCCTTAATTAAATGATGCAGCTACCCCTAGCTCGCACTGATGTTGATAAGTCTTTGGCTTCTTCACAGTCTATTGACAATACCTAAAAATAGTCACAGTTACATAGTTTACTGGTTGGAAACGTAATGTTCTTGGGTAGTCACTTGAGAGGGAGGGAGGAGGAGACAGCTGGAAAGACATTGAGGTAGGGGCAGGAATGACTTAAACTACAGAATTTGTAGGCCTTATATAGGTAGCACAAGTTCTTCTGACTTGTTCTTCACTTGCATTGGCTCACTGTCTGTTTTTTTTTTTTTTTTTTTGGTCTTGTTATGCATATAATTTGACAGTATGCAAGATGAAATTAGTGGAACGAACAGCTTTATTTTTTTTTAAGTTTTGGCTGAAATATTCTTATCATTAGTAGTGTTTCTGGCATAGGTTGACCTCACCAATCAAGGGTGGTGATGGCAGTACTACTCAAGGTCCAGTTTATATTAATGTTCTTTTTGTAATTGGGTAATACTCAGTAATAAAAGAAACATTAACATAAAGCAACAGAATCAGTTATTGAGGATTAATTTGAAAATGGATAAGGTATCAGTACAAAGAAAAGTCCTCAGTAAGGTTTCTACGTCAGAAAATAAAAATTCTGTTGTGGAAGCAGGATACCTAATTTGCTAAAAGAGAGCATGTAGATTCAGAAATCAAATACCCCTTCCTTCATTGCTACTAGGAGCATGTGAAATAGTGTGTATCTCAGTTTTGAAAGCCGTATGTGCAGTATTTCTACAACTGAATGATTATGAACCAGTGTAATTTATACGATTTTTAGAATTCTCACATGTACAGCTATTTTTTATGCTTTGAAAATTTTCTTAATAACAATTCCAGATATTATTTATCTAATAAATCACTTTCTGAGAAAATATGGCTTAATCAAAAGGAAGCAGAGAAAAGATCTATGAAAAGGTAAGCTGAGTTCTAGAAAAAAAAATCTCAGATGATAAGAAACTGAAAGTCCTTCTACAGTAAGGTTACTTGCTGAGATATGCAATAGCATATTACTAATTACACATAAATACATATTACAATTACTAATTTTAATTTCATTCTGTTTTGTATTTGCAGTCCACATAAGAAAACTGGAAAAGTCATGTACGTACATTTTAATTAAATGATTATTTTTTTATTAATTTTATAAATGTTTACACTTTGAGGTGCATTTTTCAGTGTGGCTTCTGATTTGTGAAGATACTATACACAAAAAATAGTTAGTTCCACAAGATTAAGTTGTCTGTACAAAATTATTTAAGGGATATTTCAGCACACAGAAATGTGTGTAGTAAGAGGCCTGTAGTAAAATAAACACACACACACACACACATACATATATATATATATGTGTGTGTGTGTTTTGTAGCACAGTGGTCCTTATATTTTTAAAAAGTGTTGATTTAAGTTGGCTTTCTCACCTGAACTTCTCTGTTTACTTGTTCTATGTACTTCTGCATTGTTAGTTACTGACAAATGTTGTGTTGTTTAGAATCTTCCTTTGTGTTGGAGAAATTGACATAATTCTCAATGTTCAGCCACGTTCATGCTTAAAACAATACCCTGAGCTTTACAGGAGATGATTATTATTCCTCTTGTCAGGAGTTGTCTTCAGTTACTGGGATTTGAGAATGTTTTTCAGAAACCACTAACTTTGGTTTCCTTTTTGTCCTAGGGTGCGATCACCTACAAAATCGACTAGCTACTCAGTGAAGTGGACGTCAGAAGAAAAAGAACTGTTTGAACAAGGACTGGTATGTTTATGTTTAAATGTAATATCTTGTTTAGATATTGTTAATTTATCTTCAGTAGCAAAATAATAATAAGTAAGCTTGTTATATTTATCTGCTTTTGCACTTCTAATTTGTTAAAAATAATTGCCTCGTACTAAGGGTGTAATGATAAATCAGGTTTATACTGATGAATTGCCAAAAATGGTTCTGTTTGTTTATCAGATTTTGTTTGTGTGAGGTTGATTACGATTTGAGATCACAAAGTATCTCAAACATACAGCTTTATGAATTGTATGATCGTATCACTGTAGTTAATTGCGTACTACATTCTCTAGTTAAATCAGCTAATAAAGTGAAATCTGTTAGCTAGCATTGCAAGATCTTTAGAGATGGTATGTTGTACAGTGTTGAATGTAGTAGGGTTTGATTCAGCAAGTACAAATTTATTTCAGCAGGATTCCTCAAGTGAATAAGCAACGTAATTTATAGCATGTCTGCACTGAGTGAAGAACAGCAATAATTCTTACTGCTGGATGCGCTTTTTTTTGGTAGGATACAACCAGTGAGATTCTTGGGTTTAGTCGTACTGTTATTGTGTTTGTGATGACTGAGTTTTTAAATCCTTCTTGGACATGAATGTTCCAGACATTGCACTTTGAGGCTGGCTAACTTCAGCGTGCTCTGTACTAGGTGAAATTTGGCCGCCGGTGGACAAAAATTGCCAAGCTGATTGGAAGTCGCACTGTTCTACAAGTAAAGAGCTATGCTAGGCAGTACTTTAAGAACAAGGTAAGCAGCATCTCAAATATGTTGTTGTACGTGTAATTTGGTTTTAGTCTATGTTTTCAGGATACTGCTCTCAAAGTACCTAGTCTATTTATTTTCATATTCAGAAAAGTAGAGCATACTTATTTGCAAATTTAAATATGAAGTTAGACAGGACTTCAAATTCCTAGGAAGACTCCACTATTTTTATTACTGGTGTATCTAAACTATGTGTAGTATAACTGTAAGGGGTATATAGTATATATAGGGTGTAGTATAACTAAGTGTAATGAACGTGTAATGAACTACATGTTCACTGTAGTTTTATCTTTAGTTGCATTTGAAACTTTAGGGGCTTTTAAGAAGGAATTACTACTGTCTGGTTTTGAACTAAAGTAAATGGTAGACTTTGGCTAGTATTTCTATATTGTTGTGTAAAAGTTGATTTTAATGGATTAAAGTATGTTAGAAAGTAAAATTTCATTGAGGAAGAAACACTTCAATATTTTTCTTGATTTTTCTGAGATGATGTTATACATAATATTGAGTCAGCTTGTTTACCTGCTGACAGTGCTGATTGTGGCTACCTGTTTCAGTCGTAAATCTTTGTCAGTCTATCAAACGCCTCTTTTCAGAACATCTGTCTGTTGTTCAAGTAAAATAGTTCTGACTATTTGGGTGGCAGATGGGGTTGTTCTGTTTTTTTTGTTTGTTTGTTTGTTTTTCCCTCCTAAAAATATTTTATACTTCCCTAAGGCAAAAAATGATGACTCTGAGAGAGAAGAGCAAAATCAGTGTGGTAGCAGTCTTCCTTCTGAAGATGGGATAAGGGTAGAAGCATGGTCATCTGGAAACTTGAGAGGCCGTGCAGACCCTAATCTGAATGCAGTGAAAATTGAAAAGCTGTCAGATGATGAAGAAGTAGACATTACCGATGACATGGATGAATTATTTTCTCCTACGTTCCAGCAAGATGCTGGAAAACCTGAATTATCTGTAATTTCAAAAAGCCCAGTTGAAGAAACGAAAGGAATGGAACATGTTTTTCCATCTGTTGGACATGGTTCTGCTATTTCTTTACCTAAAGAAGATTCCCAGCATACCAAACAAGACACAGCGGATGTGTTACTATTTCGAGGTGTCGCGGCAACATGTTCTCAGCACATGAACGGTGATAAATCTGTGAATTTAGATTACCAGCAATGCAATAATTTTATTGAGAAAGTTGAACAAGGCAGAACAGTAACATCTCATGGTTCTAGGCAAGTTGCTGGTCAAGAGCATAATGAGGAGCAGAGAGACCTGGCTGATAACGGATTGCTTTTTCATTCTCCCTGCCAAGCGGATGAAGATCATCAAGAGGAAGCAGAGGAGCTTAAGCCACCTGATCAAGAAGTGGAGATCGATAGAAGCATTATTCTGGAAGAAGAAAAACAAGCTATTCCTGAATTTTTTGAAGGGCGTCAGGCTAAAACACCAGAGCGTTATTTGAAAATTAGGAATTATATTTTGGATCAATGGTAAGATGCATTAATTTTGCTTTCTGAAATAAAGAATTAAAATCATAGAATCATACAATAGTTTGATCTGGAAGGTACCTTAAAGATCATGTAATTGCAGCCAGTTGTAATATCACTTGTGTCCTCCTTTGCTGTAGCTAAAGCAGTACTTAATAGCAATAGCTTGCTTCTGAAAAGAACAAAATTAGTTATATGGTAGCATTCTAAAGATTACCAGTGAACAGCTCTGATTATTAATGCTGCTTTTAACTCTTCCCTTTTTTTTTTTTTGTGACATTCTGGAAGCTAGGCAATAGAAATACTTCAAAGCATTACAGAAATAAGCATTTTGTGCTGATACAGTACTTGGTCTGGCTACTGTTTGGCAATGCTTATTTTCCTTTCAGTTTTTGTCATCCAATATATAAAAATGCATATATGGCTTTAATGTTTCTTCAAAATATCTGATTAAACTCATTCCATAATGGTGTGTAGCACTGCCTTCACAGAAGGGCAGCTAGAAGAAAGTCTGCACTATAGAAAAGATTCTTTATCAAAAGAACTTCAAATTAAGAATCAATTTGGAGTAGTGCTCGTACATTTGAATATTTTATGTTCCATCTGCAAAGAATCAGTTTAAGGAACCTTGATGATCCATGGTAGCAGGCTAAACATAGCTTGTTACAGTTTTGGTTTACGTGCTTGTTGGCGGGTTTAGCTTGCTTTTTAGTAGAAAGAATTACCAAGTCTAACTGGGTTCTCGTTGAGTGACCTTTATAACGGCTTATTCTAACTGAAACTCATTTTGTGAAACTCGTATTTTTGCTGCAGTTTCTCTGCGTGGTGCATGCATCAGCGAAAAAAACATTTTGGTGTCTCATCTTAACCTCAGAGAAGTCACACGAGTCGTCCCCATCGATGGTTTGTTTGGTTTGATGATGTGTTCTACTTTATTTTAGGGAGAGATGTAAACCCAAATACCTGAACAAGACCTCAGTGCGCCCGGGCCTTAAGAACTGCGGTGATGTTAACTGTATTGGACGGATCCACACGTACTTGGAATTAATAGGAGCAATTAACTTCGGCTGTGGTAAAAAATATTTTTATTGGAATTGATTCAAAACTTAAATTTTAATTCGTGCATCCTGAGAGCATCTATTGTTGGCTGTCAGCTTTTCTATTAAAATGAATGTTTTCATGGGAAGGGTGAACGTGAAGGTTGGTAGATAAGTCTTCAAAAGAAAGTCAGAGTTCACTGAAGCACAGATGACCATACTTTTGCAGAACCAAGTGTCCATGTGGATAATTTTCTAAGTTCTCTGCTTCATGTACTTTAAATGTCTTAAATAGTTGTTTATTTAGGTTCTGTAGCAGAGAATCTTAGTACTTCGTGTAGTGTGAAGTTCTGAGACCTACTGTATCTGAAATTCTGCCTTCCTTCCCCCAAAGATAGCATAAGAGTTACTGTTTCTTTTCCCTTCTTTCCCATATTGAAGCATTTCCTAAATAAAACAATGTCTTTGCCCTCAACTACCTCTTTTTAACAAAAATCCAATACTGAAGTTAATTGACACGTTAAAAGGATGTATACGCCTAAAAGTTTCTGTCATAAATGCTCAGTTTGAGAGGCTCTGTATTGGGTTAATTTTGGTCCAAACCTTTGGTCCAAGGACACCTAGGAAGAGAGGAATTTCCTACGATAAATTTTGTCTAAAGCAGAAGTTACTAGAAATGAATTAACAATAAGGAAGATTTTCTGTCTTAAAAATGCTCTGGTAGTGAGAGAAGACTATACAATCAGTCAGTAATATGACCACCAGGAGATGTCATTTCAGAGTGTTGGGTTCTCCTTTATTGCATTTGCTTATCACTTCATGCTTTACTGACGTACAGCGCATATCTGTTTATCTGTTCTGTAGAACAGGCTGTCTATAACAGGCCCCAACCAGCTGATAAAACACGCTCCAAAGAAGGCAAAGACACAGTGGAAGCATACCAGCTGGCTCAGCGTTTGCAGTCCATGGTACGTTTTTGGGGTGAGGGAGAAGAAGGTGGTGGTGGGGAAAACGCTTAACTGTAAGTTTTTTCAGGTTTTTATTTTCAAGTCAGGGCATCTCAGGAAACTTCTCTTGTTTGGTTTGCTGTTTCATTAGGATGCCCTGCAATTCAAGTGTTAGTCTTATTAAGTCCTAAGTTAGTCTTAAGTTTTGCTTTCTGACAGGAATCTGTCCTAATTTTTCTTCTCTTGGACAGAGATAAGTACCTGAACAGAAATCAGAGGTTATGTTTCAGTCTTTTCCATGTAGCCCCAGCCGCTTTTCTCCATCTCTCTATGATTTATTAGTCTAAATTAGCCAGAAAACAGCGGAGTGTATTGGTAGTGTGTGATTAAGTTGCTTGTGTTTTAATCATTAAGTATACTGTGTTTATGACATAACTTCTGTGTGCATAAGGCCCTCAGTTAGGCACAGTAGTAACTCATTCATAATTACACGAGTTACAAATGTTTGCCAGAATTAATTTTCATATTTGCGTTTAATGTAGCATTTTTAAGTACTTCATAGCAGAGTAAATCAGTTGATGAGAAGAAAAATATTTTATTTGTAAGTGGGATTGATTTAATATGAAGAACAGTAGCGTACACTAGACGTAAACGTACTGGTTTATAGCTTTGTGTTGTCTGTGCTGTAATTTGCAGTTGGATAATAATGTGCTGTTGCTGCCAAGGATATTGATGTTCCGTGGAGCGACATCCAGGTGTTTTTCTTTACAGCCTTAAAAACTGAGAACTTCACTGGTGATATTTCATGGCAGATTGCAAGCTACTTAATTCTGCAGAACTCCAGGGTGTTTTTCTTTTCTGGAAATATGTCATATGTTAGTAAAACTCATGCAGCAGTAACCTTTTGGATTATGTTCTTATGATTGATTAAATGAAGCAAATGCAGTTTTTTCAGAAGTTTGATCTTTCACTCATGTTGATTTGCTTGCGGCAGCGTACAAGAAGACGGCGAGTGCGAGACCCTTGGGGAAACTGGTGTGATGCTAAGGATTTGGAAGGACAGACATTTGAGGTAACCCATTTTTTAAACTGTTTACAGAATAATTCTTGGTAATGGCTAGCAGGTGATGTTGCATCAAATATTACACAACCATTTTCCTCTTATAGGTATTGAAATTATTGGTTCTGCAACAGCAAAGCTAAAAATAATGTAGCAGTTGTTACATCTGCTGATAAATACAACTGTACTTTGGTGTTTACAAAGGCGTTCATGCTGTGAGTGTCTATGGACCTCCACAATTTTATGCCTGTAAAGCTCCTTGCCTTGTTTTGTAGGAGACTTCATGACCCTTTATTTTCAGTTACAGAAAAATTGGTCTCGTTTCATGTTAAAAACTTTACATGGTGGGGGATAGTGTTAAGGCAATGCTAAGGTTAAAATATTAATCATCAAGGATCAGAAAAACCTGAAATGAATTTCTGTACTGATTCCTTTTGCTTATAACTTAAAATAAATCAGTCTTATTTCCTTACAAAGTTCAGTTTTATTTGATTTGAAATTACCATGAATCTGGCAGGAAAATATTGGTTCACGTTTTCCTTAAAAGAAAAAAAAAAAAAAAAGTTACCTGATTCTTTTTTTATTATTCTGGATATTTGAAAGGATGACTTCCTACTATTATTTAAAAAGTAAAAAATAAACAAAAAATCACATACTACAGTTTCAGAGTTTACCTTTCTTCATAGTTTTGCTTTCTGCAAAATATAGCTCTGGGTTGAAAGAAAAATCTGAAAATGTTAATCCCTGAAAAGGTGTCATGATAACCTTTTCTCCTTAATTACCAGATTTGCATTTATTTATAGTTTGGGATTGGGCTGTGATAACTTTTTTATTGAATTTGGTTGCCTTGAGAAATGTAAGAATTCTCTCCTCAGTCCTGCAGACTAGGTCTCTAATTATCGTTACTTTCACACTGTTTGATTCTGCTGTAGCTGTTGCCCTCTATCTTGAGTAGTCCTGTAACACAACAGTTGGTAGCATATCAAGAGGACACTGATAGCAAGAATTCATTTTGGCCTCTTCTTAGAATCACTACTGAAAGAGCACATAAGACACTGACAGATCAATTTTATTTTTTTAGCATCTGTCTGCTGAAGAATTAGCAAGAAGAAGAGAAGAAGAAAAACTGAAACCTGCAAAATCTTCTAAAGGTTCAAGACAAACTAAAAGGTATTTAAAGTACATCATGTTCAAAAGTAGGTCCAGAAATAAAACAACTGGCTTGCGTGGTGTCAGGCTGATACAAATAACGTGTATGCATGTCAAACGTTTGGTACTAAATTCACAAGTGTGGGTGGTGAGGTTTCTATACTTGGTGGAAGCCATCCTAATATGGGATGAACAAATCCAGTGAAGAAGACATTCTTCCTACACTAAGGAGACAGTGGGAAACTAGGAAAGTTTCCTGACTGTCCTACATCTTTAGAGAAATTTTCTTTCATTTTATAGTTCCTTTGATCCCTTTCAGCTGATACCATGCTGTTTATTCACTGAAGAAAAACAGGTATGTATCTATGAGCAAATAGTTGAGAATGCTTTGTTTAGTTGTATTATTTTTCTTAGACTCATTACTGTGTTTATCATTTCAGGAGCCTTTTCAGGTGAAAGTGTCTTCAGAAGCACTTTTAATAATGGATTTGGTGAGGATAAAGTTTTATGTTTCAGAAAGCTATGATGTGTGTGGTTTTTAGTTTTGTTTTATTTTTAATGGGCAATATAACCTAAGTACTGTGCTGCTAAATATTCTTCTTTCCATTCAGACCTAGAGGTGACAGTCCAGTATTAAAGCCCCAAAAGATAAATACATTTTCTGTACTGTGCTCAGTTTTTCTAGAAGGTAAATGGTTGTGCACTGATAAGAGTGTTAGTACTTTAATCATAACTTACTAAAAACTACTCTCTAAAACAATTTGCCAGTTTGAAAGCCTCTTGGTTTGTTTTCTGCTACTCTGGGTGTTTATAGAACGACGTGTCTTTTAATATCAACACATTGCACCAAAGTTTTGTGCAGTTGTTGAGTACATCACAGCACTGTTCAGGCTTTGGTGTTTGAAGCTAGCTCACTTTATATGTGGAAGTGTAATAAAGACACACAATATCCACGCGTATAACAAACGAATGTAATCTTTCCTGTTTGTTTCAAACTGAAACACTATTTTAGAGTCTTTATCTGTCCTAAGTTTTCCTTCTAAATGTCATTGAGAAATTACTGAACTGCAACTGTGAAAGCCACTGCATTCTATCATGTGCAAATCAAAGCTAGGAGAAATTATACAACTTTAATAATTGTTTAATATCATTTTAGCACTCTCATGTGTCTATGGCAGAAGTAATAGGGTTACTAGGTGGAAGATACTCTGAAGCTGATAAAATTGTAGAAGTAAGTGTTTTTTCTTTTTTCCATTTTCTCTATGACATTAAAACTGTTTTGATAATATGTTTATTAATTTCATAGAAACGTAGAGTCATAGAATGGTTTGGTTTGGAAGGACCTTAAAGATTATCTAATTCCAACCCCCCTGCCATGGGCAGGGACACCGTCCACTAGACCAGGCTGCTCAAAGCCTAAGGGCAACTACTTCAAGTATATTGAAGTTGCTCTCCGTTACTTTAATCTTCAAATGTTATTTATGCTTCTGTTCAAACGTTGGCTTGTCAGCTCTTTCATGAGGAAGATCTGGTATTGACTCTTAAGATTCTTTAAATGAATTTTATTTAACTGATTAAGATTTCTTGCATTTATCCATCTGGAGACTTTTTTAACAGGTTTGTGCAGCGGAGCCGTGCAATAGTCTCAGCACAGGACTGCAGTGCGAGATGGATCCGGTATCGCAAACACAGGCCTCAGAAACACTTGCTGCCAGAGGATACAGTGTTATAGGGTGGTACCATTCCCACCCAGCGTTCGACCCCAACCCTTCTATACGAGATATTGACACTCAAGCTAAATATCAGGTACTTACTGGTTTGTACATAGATAATAACCAAAAAAAGCCGACAACCCTAAAGCCCCTCTGGTATTTACAGTGTTAATGCACATTACTGCACTCATGCATATTGAAGCTGTGTTCGTAAATTGGTTTGTAGCTCTGCAGAGCATGCTAACATACAGGTGCTTTAAATGAGGTTGAACAAGTGTGAATGTTTGCCATTTTTTCCCAGTATTTTCTGACTTGTCTATTCTGTTTTTAAAATTTCAGAATGCTGTTGTGAAAAAGACTTTCTTACCTGTGTGGTTTGTTTGTTCTAGAGTTATTTCTCCAGGGGTGGTGCCATGTTCATTGGAATGATTATAAGTCCTTATAACCGAAATAATCCTCTTCCGTACTCTCAAATGACTTGTCTAGTCATTAGTGATGAGATCAGTTCTGATGGTTCCTACCGTAAGTACTGATAGTTTACCCATTGTTTTAATTTTCTTTCGGATACTAAGGGGAAAATGTTGTGTGTTCTTGAACTGGGGCTTGAGAAACAGCTATACGTGTGGTGCTAAGGGAGGATTTCTACTGTGCAAAAACCAGAACTTTCACCTAAAGAGTAATCCTGAAATCCCTTGCTGTTGGGACAAAAATTTACAGCTATAAATAGATAGATTTTCCTGTGTGCTGACATCATAGTATTACCCCCAATCTGGTAAGGAAATAAAGAGGTTGGGGCAAGGGTCACTATTATTTACATGCAGCATCCCTATGAATAGCTGGGAAACTGTTTCACGTGTATTGCTAAGTTTAGCAAAGCAGCAGAGTTTCTAATCCTTTGACAGAAGACACAGAAGAATTATAGCAAAGACTCCGCTGCTATAGTGGCAAAGAACTTTTACTCCACTCCTTCAACATACAGAAGGTTCAAAAGTCAAACTTGCCAGCTGTCCACGAAAAAACAGATATGAAAGACAAATTGTCATGCAGATGCTAGAAATGGCGTGCTGGCATGAATCACAACCTAAGATACAAGGTATAAATTGTTGCTTAAAAGTATCATTGGTGTTTCATGAAAACAGGATGTCTTTCTTGAATAGTTAAGAACACATCATATAAGTTGTATGGAGTTTCAAGTGTTGATCAGATACTCATTCCCTGATGTTAATCTGGATAATTCGCAGGATAACAGTTTGTGGCTGTAGTCTCTGCCTCTTCTCTGTCCTCCCTTCCCCTGTTTTAAGTCCTGATTTTTGTGTTCAAGCACAAAAGATTCCAATATTTTTGGCAAGGCAGTAGAAGAGGCCACGTGACCTGAAATTCCTCCTGTTTTTTTCCTGTGGAAGTAGGCAGAACAGACAGTGGAGACTTGCTTCATAGCTGTAGGGGAAGTGGTGACCACATCTGTGCAGTAATTCTTAAACTACAAAAACAAAGTGATACTAAATTATATATAAAAAAAAAAAAAACTTGATTAATTTTGCTGTTTTTCTGTTACGCTGTGGATTTCTGTGTGCTTTATGGCACGAGGAATTGTGGAGGATAAGGAGGAGAGCAGACTTGTAGCCTACTCCCACCAAAACTAAATTTGCAATGAAAAATGTCATACTTCTACTTCAGCCTCCTTAATGTTGGCAAGTAATGGGGCTTACAAATAACACACATTATCTATAGGAACATAAAGAGTGAATATTCATGTTCAATTGATTACAGGCCTGCCCTACAAATTTGAAGTACAGCAGATGTCGGAGGAACCTCAGTGGGAATTCATATTTGAAAAAACAAGATGGATAATCGAAAAATACAAATTCTGTCACAGGTATTCATCTGTTTAAACTACAAAGATAGTTTAGAATTTCTGCATATTTGTTAGTGGTGTTTCAATGAAGACATCAGTCTGCTTTCTACCTTTCTACTACTTCCTTTTCCTCTTTCAACAGCAGTGTCCCCATGGATAAAATTTTTCACAGAGATTCTGACCTGACTTGTTTGCAGAAAGTAAGTTTTTGCTTCTTTGACTTTTCAATTGCAGTGTTTTGTAATTTTAAATACTGTTTAAAATACAGCTCTGTTTGGTATCATGAGATGTCCCATTTTTAAAAATCAGAGGTAGACTAATAGCTATAAATCAGTTTTAAAGAACTTAATTGACACATTAATACACGCCTTGCAGAAAAGAGGCTGTTTTAATCCTTTTTTGTCATAGCCAGTTATTGAGCACTGATCACAAAGTAAGATCTTTAAGTATTGCCCCTCTTTGTACAATTGGTTATAACTCATTGCTACAATGATTGGGTGTGGCCCTTTTCCAATTGTGTAAGGGGGGAAAAAGAGGAGCCAAAAGGCCCAGGCTAGAAGAATCTGGAATTTGTTCCTGTGTGGCTGTTCTTTTCTAAAACTTAATGTTATTCAGGTAAATGCTTTCTGCAGTGAGAAGGGGAAAAAACAATACCTATGAAATATTTGTCAGCTAGAAGGAAACAAAAAATCAAGAATAATAACAATTCTAAAATTGCCTTTTCTCTTGACTAGCTTTTGGAGTGCATGAGGAAGACTTTAGACAAGGTAACAAACTGCTTCATTGCTGAAGAGTTCTTGACTCAAATAGAAAACTTATTCCTCTCCACATACAAGAGTGAAAAAAAGAGTAATGCTGAAGAAAATAAGAATGAATGTTCAAATGAATCGCCAATGTGACGGCTTAAACAGAACAGAACTGGACTTTTCTTTTTTTCTTACTTTCCTTTTTCTTTTCCTCCTGGCCCCAGTTATGTCAACTTTCAAAATTATTACCATTTTAATAGTAACAGTCAAAGAATCCTGCGTCCTTTTATTGTTACGGCTCAAAGATACCTTGAAAAACCGAGTGTGATCTGACTACATGAAAAACGTTTAGCAGTTTGCAAAGCCAGGTATGAGGGTTAGTTAATTACCACAGTCTGCCATTTGGGAAGAAGGAGTTGTTGAGTGCTGTGATTCAGTCTTCGTGGAGAGTGAATCCTGTCTTCTCTCAGGTCTTCCAGTTTGGGATTTTTTTTTCTGATTTTATGTTAATCTGCAGGTACACGTCTTATGCTCAGTGAATTTGTTCCTTAATGCTTTAGAGTTTCTAAGTTGGAATGAATTCACAGAAGTTGACCACTTCACTAAAATGAAAAACTGTTAGCTCACTCGTTTTAAATTTTCCTGGTATCTGAAATTTTATTCAGTTTTGCTTTACTGTATCATCCGTTGTCATCCCCCCAATGATCCCTATTGTCAAGTAGCTTTTTGGCATATTCTTTGCCACCTTGCATCCATATTTGCTGGGGAAAGGCTGGCGAGTTTTTGACTTCTCATTACTAATTGTGCTCATTTCCAGTGGAAATGGTAACTCCTGTTTATTACAGGTTACAGTCTTTCTGATCTTCTGTTCTACAGGAAGATACCTTGTTCTGTTAGATCATTGTGATTTGTCCACATCTAATTGCCACTGTTTCCTGTGGAAACGAGCTCTTCATTGATGGCAAGCTTAGTGCAACAAGCAGAAAAGTATTTGTCTTTTTGAAGGAGGGAAAAAAAAAATAAACCAAGAACAACAAAACAAATCCCTACAACTTTTAAATTTAGTTCTCTGCAATGTACAGGTCAACAAGAAAACGTGCTGGTTTTATCGGTTCTTCGATTATGATCTCATATAAGTGTAAATTCAGATAAATTAGTCACAAACAGATTGATCTTCATTTGGGAATTTTTCTCGATTGTAACTTGCATGAGCTCCATGAGCAAGTTCCATGAGCTATATCACTGAGTCTTCACAGAAAAATGTGCTTTACGTTTTGTTCTCTAAATCTCTAAGATGAAATGTGAACTGTATACAGTTACTGCTATTTACAGAGGCTTACCTGGGACAAAGTTTCTTGGGTATGTCTGAAATATATTTGAAAACGTGAAGCAAGAAAGAACTTGAGTTTATACGTAGAGGGTATAAACTTGAGTTTGTCCTAGAGGGGATGAAAACGGACTTGATTCTTATTTGAAAAATGTAGATATATGTATTTGCATCTACTTCGATATATATAAGTAGAATTTTAAGATTTTATATGTTTAAATCTTTAACTTCGTCTTTTCATTTGTATAAAGATAAATAGAGTTTGAAGAGCTTTAAAATTGTAGAGTTGCATCCTAACGAGGGAACTCCTTTGCAGAAGTTGAAATTATTTTTTTAATTGTGCCTCACGTTAGTCTCCTGATTCTAAATGGAATTGCAGAACATGATCATATTAAAATGAGCACTTGATGGTTCTCTCAATGCGGATTCAGGAGATACGGTCTTAAAAACATTGGTGAATGTTCTACTTTCTCTTCACTGTCATATCTGCTTGTGCACAGCTTTAGGTCCCACTTCTCTGTATGATTTACAGGCTTGGTGCATCCCTCTAAAGCATGTTGGCTCTGTCTACGTATATTCTAAAGCATAATCTTTGAGACTTCCTAACGAAAAATACTGCATGGCTTTCTGTATTTCTCGTTTAGCCTGCACTCTTGTTGACAAAGCATTCTGTCCCTACTTAGTTTTGGAGCATTCTACAGTAGTAAGGTATTCTGTTGCAGTTTTGCAGAGGGTACTGTAGAAAAATCACACGGTGTTTATGTACTAAAAGCTGTAATTAGTTCCGATTTGTAGAAAGAGGAATTTAAACCTCATGTGTAACAGCAATGTGAAGTAAACGTTCTCTGTCCGTATATGGTATATTTCCAACCATTTCAGGATGTTACCGCTGTCTGGTAACACTGACATCCAATGGGCCAGCTGCTTTTCTGTTTACTAATTAAAGTGAGTTAAAGTAATGCAGTTGTATTAATTGGATTTAAGTCATGAAAAGTCAGAAAAGTGGAGCAAAGCATACTTCTGAAGCAGTTAGCTTCTTTGAGAAGAGGATGTTGTGTGTGTATCAAATGCTCAATACTGCACAAAGACCCCAAATTTCCCAAGAGTGATTCTTGTACCTAAGGTTATCCATTGACAACATCTCAAGGTAGAAGTGGGGTGGAGGGGGAGAAAATAAACTGCTTGGATCACCATAATCCCATATTACCACACAATACTGTATGCGAATTGAAAATACCGTATCTGTCGTGCTAAGTACTAATTTTGTGGGCAGGAGACCTGGTAAGAAAATAACTAGTCTGCTTTTTATTTTTTGACTGTGTGACTAATAATATGAGTTTGGAAGTCACGTACTTCTCAGAAGATAAAAATCTGTATTACTAATACTGTCAGTTCTGCTACAAGATGTATGTAAGGAAGGCATTAAATCTTTTTCTTGGAAAACTCGGGTTTTTTTAACCAGATACTAAACCAAAGCTAGCATAAAAAAGTATAAACATTGCGGGCTCTTACGGTTGTTTATTTTTTTTTTTGATTGTTTTATATAAGACCGCTTGTTATTCCCAGCCAAGCTGTTCCTCAGGAGAGGGGAAATGGTTGAGTAAGAACTGGAATGATGAAATTTAAACTGGAAGAATCAACAGGTGTGTGTGTGTGTGTGTATATATATTGTGAGTGTGTGTCTATCTGTGTCTGTGTATATCTTAGGATATATATTTATTCTAAGATTTAGCTTCAGGCAAACAACATTTATAGGCATTTGTTGGCCAAGTCAAGTTTTGCTATTCCCATTATTGGCAGTACTTTTTCACAGGTATTTATGCCCTGTGTTCATGGGGAGGACAGGAGCCTTGCCCATACTTTTTGTTCAAGTAATTTTCCAGGAAGTGGTTGGTTGAAGGCAGAGAAAATTAAAATTGCCCATAATATTTTTTCCCCCTTTGCTCACTTCTTTGCTATTCCTCCCTGGTGGTATACAAAGGTCTACTAGTAAAGCCTGTACATTCAGTACCTCAAAAGATGTGTTCCAAATTTGTTATAGCTTCTTGCCCCTTGAGCATAAGATCTGGTATTTCTTCATCCCAAGTCAGTACCAACAAAAAAGTGATCGCCTGGTACCACTAGAGGGAGCTTGGTCGCAGCTGATAGAAAGCAGTAAAAGTAGAGAATATACTAAGTATGATCGTGGTCTTGAACTGAGAGCTAAAACTATTCTTACTCATGCATACAAACTTCTAGCTCATCATTAATATTTATTTGGGGCAGTAGCTGTGTATCTTGTTGCTTTCATTAGTTCTTACAAACCCTCTGCTTTGGTCTCCTTCAGAAAATTATCCAGTGATATCTCTGATGCTGAGATAGTAATTGGTACCTCCCAAGCTGTTCTCAGATCAAGTGATCCTTCAGCCAGAATTGTGAAGTAACATGGTATGGTTTGGGGGTTGCTGTCATGTCTTCACATTTGGGTAATGAATATAGCGGTTTGGAACATCACTGGAGCTGCTCCAGTGGCCACAAGTTGATTCTAAAGGTGGTCGTGAAATGATCTTTCAAACCACTACATTAGTTACCCAAGTTTGATTCACGTAAGTTGGTTCCAGCTCTATTTCTGCCAGTAGCAGGAGCCAGATTAACTCATTCCTGCTGTGCTGGCAGAGAAGTTGGCCTGCTAGGAGTTTCTGGGCTGTATGTGGAGAGACACCAGCTGTGGAGGGACACCAGAAGCTGCAGGGAGGTGGCACACCATGCAGTGTGCCACACGTGGTTTGTCCCTGGCGAGTGCCAGGGGAAGGAAACTTGCTGTGCTGTCGCTGTGACACCCACCAGAGGAGTAAGGGTACGTGCAGGGTGACTTTGTGTGGCCCCAGAGAGCCAGCGCATGGCAAGTAGCTGGTTGTTCACATCCCAGTGAACACTGTAATCATATTTGATACTGAACAAAGTATTTAATGGCCTAGATAAAAGCATTCTGGTTGTTTAATTGGAAATGTCTTGCTGTTTTACATAGACCTAGTGCCCTATTTTTATGAGATTTAAAATTGTGCAGAGAAATTGTTTCCATGGAAGCAGAGATCACTAAAGAAATAACACGCTCCGTGTTTCCTACAGGATTCCTTTTACAGCCTGCTGTTCTAAATAATTAACTCCTGTGTCATTGCAGTTTAGCATGGATTAAAGGAAATGCTTTGTTTTTAGTATCAGAGACATTATTTTACGTATATATATAAATGACATTACTTTTTTATTTTTCTGCCTTGAAAATAAGACTGTTCTTTCCTCATTTACAGAGGGGAAAAAATCCATCAGTGTAAAAAAAAGTAAATGGAAAAGTGCATTTTGGGGCAATTTGTACCATTCCATCAGGGACACTTAAAACTATCCCTTCTTTCCCCTTCTTTTGCTACCGTTCTATGTTACTTGCTTGGTGATGGTTATGTTCTAAAACTGCTGTCGTACTTCTGGCCACCTTTGAGGGAAGCAGTAATGAATGCAGTTTTTAATTAAGGTAACAGCAGTGAGAATCTTCACCAGCAGGGAAAACAGACCATCTGTTTTAGTTGCCTGTGGTTTTTCTTCCATATATTACTTCTGACAAACCACTTAATTTTTCTCTACTTTGCTGTTACTTGTCTGTGAAAAAGGGGAAACTGTCGAATAACTGTATGAAGCAGAGACCAAGGCTGAGTGTCTCTAAATGTCGTGCAAGCCAAGTAGTGTTACCCAAAAATCTTCATTAATTTGGTGCTTTCTAAGCACAAGGGCAGCTCAGCTCTGCTGCATGAAATTGCCACAGCTCCCTCAAAGCTGGTTGTGAGCTATACCCGCTTATAGCAGCTCAGGATCCGTCTTCCAGTAAAAAAAAAAAAAAATAGATCAGGTTTTGGTTTTGTTCTCTCTGAAGTTCATAATATCAAGTAAAGATTAGATGGGAACGCGTAGTTGATAGTTAAATGGATTTTGACTTTGAGGGAAGGATACGGAACTAAAAACAAAACCATCCGGTCATTCATTTACCTACAATAACCTGGAAATTAAAAATGGCGAAAGAGTTAAGACACTAAACTATTAGCAAAGAATCCACGAGGTGGAAATTTGAAACACCTAGTTATTTTATAATAATTTTAGCTGTGGATTAATTATTTTCTCAGACTGGTAACTGCTGTTATTTTTATCTGGAAGAAGGGTAAGTGGAGAGGTGCCATAATGTGTTGCAGGTCTGAGAAGGAGGCAGTAATCATTTGAAGAACTTCCTTTGTCCTTAGTCCCTGAAGTACCGTGCATTTCCGTGGCTTATTTAGAAACAGGAGTATCTGCAATGTTCACATTCTGCCCTTTTCTAGTGGTAGGAGTTGTTTACCTCTGCAGCTTTAATTTTAAGTCTATACCATGTTATAAATACTCGTTGGCAGCCAGTGTAACTTCGCACTGCTCACATAGACACAAGTCATCGTCACAAGCAGCCCTGCTAGCAGTGATTTAAAGCAGGGCAGGCCCTCAGGAAAACAATGGTAGAGGCAAAAAACTGGCTGCGAGGCAGCGTGCAAGTTGTGTGGCTGGGAGAACGGTGCTGTGGTTGGTACTGGTCCCAGAATGATGATTTATAAAGTGTCTGACTGTTTGACAAATCAGATGAGTGGGACTTGTTTAACACAAAACTGGAAAATATCTTTTGGCTGCTGCCAAAACACACGGAAAATGCAGCTTGTGCTTTGTAGACCGTTAGGACGCTTGGGAGCTACTGGAGTGTGCTGTGAAAGGCATTACTCAAAGTTCAGACTGAAAAAATTCATCAGAAACTGCTAACAACTTTGTAAGGGTAATGAAAGCATGAAAATTGTCGTTCCTAGTACTGCCTTGGGATGAGCATGTACCAAAGGAAAGGGGGGAGAGGAGCTTTCTGTGGCGCACGCTGAGATTGCACTGCTGTAGTCTCCAACTGAAAGAGCCATCACCAAACTGATGAACTGTCTTTCCGCCTGTCACCTGAATTGACAGCTACTCCAGCGTTCTGTCAGAGCAAACATAAGCCCCAGAAGGCTTTATCTCACATAACTGTGTGGAAGTAGAAAGGAGAATGTCCATAACTAATAAACATCGAGACAGCAGAATGCTGCAGGGCTTGTGTGATGGAAGAGGTAGGGAAAAGCAGGATGGAAGTGGAGTAGGACTGCCTTGGACAAGGAGTGGGGTTTCCTCCAAAAGAAATGGGGAATTCCCCAAAGATGGATACTGTGTAAAGATCCTAAAGGGTAGGACGGCTAGGTGAAGGCTTGTGCTTTAATTCGTAAAGGAAGCCCAACATGGCTGTGCTTCAGGTTGGGTTTTGCATCTTCCCTGTTGCTTCCTCACTGAGAGGGCTGGCAGGCATCTGGGGAATCAGTGCTGCTCCCTTAGAAGTAGTGGATGGAAGTGCAGCTTGTTGGCCTCTCTGGCACTTGGGCATGAGAGACCAGTCGTTTTGGAAAAAGAACTTGTATGTTGGGTCTGATTTTACCTTTGAACAAGGGAGCAGCATGCCAGCATGTAGAAATTAGACTTCCCGAGCAGATTCAAGCTTCAGATACTGCTTGCTGTCACTTCAGCCTGGACCCACGCTTTCCACCTGCACCATGGAGGCTGTTTGGAGTTTTGCTGGGTCTGATTCTGGTGGTAGCTTCATCAGGGCAGAATTGTACGTGTGCAACCAGTAAGTGGACAGAATGTGCCCAGGATGTGTCCGGTAGCTGCACCTGCATGCTGGTAGGTTCAAATTGTGGGGTGGATTGTTCAACATTGACCTCAAAAGGCAGAACTGACCTCCCTGAAGGAGAAGCACTTCCACGGACATCCCCATGGGCTGCTAGATACTGATGGCATTTACAATCTAGACTGCAAGGCTAGTGATAGCGTCAAAGCCGGGCGGTGCAAACAAGCTGATATTTCTGGTGTGCAACCACTGCCAGGGTAAGGAGAACTGCAAAGGCTGGCGGAAACCTGAGGTGCAACAAACTGGTTAGGAGAGATGGATCAACATTGAACTGGAGCATAAAGAACCATCTGGTTCCAGTTTAGAGGCTACAAAAAGAGAGAGCACAATTTAGAATACTTCTACCACTACTGCAGGCCTGGTTCAACTTGGTTAAATATTAAGCTTAGGCTCCCTTTCTGTTTTTACAAACAAACAAAAGTCTTTAAAGATGCTGAAACTTCTTTCTCTCAATAACTCATTTCATCAATATCTCTAACTAAATAAATTCTGATAAGACACTCTACAACACCAAAGGCTTTTATGTGTTAGGAAACAGTACTGCAGTCACTTTCAGCTGCAGAGGTCCCAAGTCTGAGTCTGTATTCAGGCAGCGCAGTGAGCTATGGCCCATTCTGCCTTTTTAAAAGGCTCTGACACTTAAAAGGGTCAGCAGAGATCTCTTGATCCCATTGCAAGTGTAAGTTAATCTTGGTGTTCTGCTCAAATTCAAACTCTGGTAATAGCATTCTGTCTGCCTAAATTCCCGTTGCAATTTTAATCAGAGGAGATGTTTTTTAGTGTTTAACAGCTACACAGAAATACTGCACAATGCCGCAGGAGAAGCTGAAAAAGGCTTTATTTTAGTAGAGCTGTAGGGAGAATTTAAGCAGTGTAATTACTGAAGTTGGAATTCGGCCAAGACACTAGAAGTGGACTTCTTTGCTACCTATTCATCTACTGCCGTCCTTGTTTGGGAGGGCATATTCACCACAAAGGCTATTTGAAGGAAAATAATGCTAGTTAGATGTAGAAATATTGGCAGTTCTGTTGCCCGTGCTGTGCATGGATGTCTGATGTCCCGATCAGCCTCATTTGGTTACAGTTAAACTGAGAATACTACACACAGCATCCAAGCAGGGTCAGCTCTTTGTTCTATTAATTAGTCTCGGCATCACTCGTTTGTCATTTTGGTAACACTGCGCCACTTCTGGGGCAAACTGTTAAATTTACATCTCAGGTAAATGCATCGCTATTTCATCTCATTGTTATTTACTTGCTGGAAAAACTTGTGCTTTGGATACTTTGGATCCATAGGATGGGCAGATGTGTTATGTTCCCCCCCCAGATGAAATTTTTATGTAGCTGTATTAGCAATATCAATACCTTCAACTGTTCTTGGGCTAGGGTTTATTATTTATTGCATAACTTATGGCAACAAAGCTAATCTGGCTGTCTTTCAGTCAGGAATATACATGAGTACTGATCAAATAGGTGAAGTGAGAATTGAGTATCTAGGCTGAATTCTCCCAGGTCATAGGAAAAATCCTTCTCTTATAGAAGTGATTAAACCAGAAATCTGGAACTGGGTATTCCTCAGTGCTGGAGACTCTGTCACCCTCACAATAAAGATCCCAAGTATGTTGCTTAGCCACTTTCTTAACTTACACAGAACTAATAAAAGCAGTGTCTGAGAGGGGTTGGTGCTGTCCTTTCCTCAGAGATCAGGAGCTGTGCAGTCTTTTCTGGGGATCTACTGGGGCTTTCACCAGTCTTTTAACACCACTTCACTTTTCTCGTTTCTGTCATAAGAAAAAAAATCAAAGCAAAGAGCTTTTGTACCAAAACGATATACACATTAAGCAGAAAGCAATATAAATGTGGGCATCATTTTGACTAGGCGAGGCAGAAGTGACAAATTGTTGGAGAAAGTTCTTAACAGGTCCCTGTTTCAGCATCGTGTTTTGGCTCCTGCTTTTCATCTTAGAAGCTGAGATAGAGAAGAGAAACAGAAATAAACCCATAACCACTATGAATGAGGGGCTGTTTGCTACCAGGACTAAGTAACCAAGGGTTTTATCGCTTTAATGAAGGTAGAGCTATCTGTTGCCTAAATTACATCTGCATTTCCAATGAGGGAAGGGCTGCTGTAATTAGAAAGCTCAAAAGAACCATTGGCAGAGAAAAAAAGCCCTGGTGCTGTGATAGAACCCTGAAGAGACTAGTGCTGCCCTTTCAAAACAGTGCTGCTATCTTGGTGCAACTGCACAAAATGAGTTTTTGGCCTTCGCTTTTAACTTTCGGTTAAAAAAAAAGAAAACAAAACAAAACAACTAACTTTCTTTTACCCCTGGAGAGCTGAGGCCAGTGCCAGATGCAATGCCAGCAAGAGAGCAGGGAAATGAAAGATAAGGATTCATGGAAGGATTAAAAGCCTCTTCAACTCCGTTACTTCTATCTCCCTGGTGAAAATCATGCCTGCTTATTTATGCGAGTATGTACTCATTGGCACACAATCCCTGCATTAGTTTGCAAATGATTGGTGTGTTTACACACCCATGCATGTTCCCACACCTACATTAAACATGCATGTTGCTATTTTTTTTATGTTGGAGCAAGCGAGCCCTAGGGAAAGCTGCGTGGCAGCAGGTCCTATGCCTTATCCAGCCAGCCTGAAGCCTGATCTAGCTCTTACCAGCAGTAAAGTGGCCCAAACCTGCTGTTCTTCTGGATGGCAAGGAGAATCCTCTCCTGTCTCATCTTAATTAAGAAAAATCCCTTTACGGTTGCCTAGGCTGGGATTCTGGCCAGGTTGGTTTAACTACGTGAAACAAAACGCCACGCCATGTAAAAGCACCCCACTCATCTCTTCTCGTCTGGATGGCAAAACCCTAGCACGTTTGTGATGCTTCTGTTCATGATGACTACATACAAGATCCCCCCCAATTGTCCTTAAAATGTCCCTAAAAAGTATCAAGGAGTTACCTTAGAAAAAAAAATAATAAAACGTTTTCTATCGCTGGGATGTTGAAACCACTTTTTCAGAGAGTAGTTAAAGTAACAAATTGGCCCTTCCTTCATTTCCCCTTAACTGGACTGGTTAACGCTATTACACAGATAGGCTTCCTCGTGCAGGTATAATTATCCTTCCCAAACCATTTTGATTGATTGGCCTCAAGGCTGTGAGTACTAACGTTACCTTTCTTTCTAAGCTAAAATTAATCTCGAGTCATCGCAATTACTATCAGAGCAGGAAGAGTCAACTTTCTGAAGTTACACAACTATTCAGCAGCTCCCAACAAAATTCCTTCTTGGAATTTATCTGGTTAAAATTTCATACGCACCAGGCAGCCTGACAAGATTCACATCTCATTTTCATGCCGATCCCTGCTCCCTCAGGGGTAACACTCTTACAGTCCTCCTCCAGCACAAATCAAGTGCCACAGAAACAGTTAGGGATACTTCATATTATATAAATGAAAGACTGAATGAGAATGTATTTGTAATTTTCCAGAGAGACTTTTACGTATGGGCTCAGTATTAGTTTTGTTTGAAATAAATGTCCTCATAAGGCCTGAAAGGAGGAATCTCAGTGTTTTTGCTCGTGTCGTTTCACCCAGAAGAGCGAAGTGGAGCAACTGTAAAGTGTGTGTGGCGCTGCTGTAGCCATTGCAGAAATGCTCAGCGCTGTTTCCCCAGTCTTAGCACAGGGCTGCTGAGTTCTCCTTTTGTCTTCCCGTCTTGTGCTCTTTTCTGTTGTCAGCAATATGCTAGCTTTGTAATTGTCTCCATTCTGCTGAAGGACTTCCATGAACTCTCGAGTACAGAAAGTTACTGTTCCCTCTCCTAAGACTCTAAATAAATTTTGCATTTTAGAGATCCAGGAGAAGAATTACGTGGTGTCTTCTATTTTAACTAGGATTTTTTTTTACACAGCCTCTTAACAAAGGCATTGGGAAAAAAAAAAAAAAAAAAAAAAAAAAAAAGGACTATATTCAATTTAAAAGCAACTTTCATAGAAACAGTCTTGTAGTAGTTTTCTATTTAGTTGATTAACTTCATCTTCTGGATTGTGATTATACTTTTTTTTTTTTTTTCAACAACTTAGATAATAAGTAGTAGTTATTACTTATTAACAAAGATTAAACTCCTAATAGCATCCACGGACTGGTATGTCAGCGGAACAAGGAAGGGTTAGTTAATATGAGTTAGTACGCTCCAAACATTTGGAAAACCCTTGATACTAATGAAGTGTTAACTACTCTTTTAAGTTCATGTGAACTCCTGGGATTTCCGCTGGTCAAACAAGCGTAAGTGGCATTAAATCCAATTTATGACTCGCAGGAGGCTGAGGGAGTGTATTGTTTCTGCCAAGATTTTAGCCTGACACTTAATGAGCAGATGTGAGCTACACTGAAACTTGAGTGACAAAACTGTCACTTCAGCTAATATTTATTTTTTGCTTAGATGTAAAGCCTAAATATTTTATTATTTTATAATATTTTTTTCACTTAAAAATGAATACCATACATTTTAACTGTCAACTATTTAATTGTGATTATTAAAATTGGTGCTAGGGAGACTTTAGTACAAACAGGTTGCCACCAGAATATACAGAAAAATCTTTTATGTTTACAGTTACTCTGGTTTTAATTATTTATACTGGATTTCATATTTGGCTATTGGATCTGTCTTTGAGGTTAGCCCTGTTTTGAAGAGGGGATTGGACCAAATTTTCTCCAAGTGATCCCTTCCAAACTAAATTACTCTATGGTTCTGGAACTCAGAATAAAATAAACTACATAGAATAGTACATGGTGTGAAGAGATTTGTAAGTTTTAACATTTCTGTGTTCTTTGTAACACACACCCTCTCGCTAAAAATTGAACAAAAGCTTCAACTCTATGAGACGAAGACTCAAAGCATCAAAAAAGACACTGTGGTATTGCAACTGCTTGTGTGAATAATTTCATAGGCATACAAAATCTCATTCAGTTCGGTATGAGTACTCACATACAGTGATGCACCAATAGTAAAGGACACATCTACACAGGTCTTCTGGTCTCCATCCGAAATTCAAATTGCTGAATTTTCTTGAAGAGATGGGGTTAATAACCAAAATCTCAGCTGCAAAATCAGTATTAACCGTCTCTTTAAATCATAGAAGTTTCTGTCATTTCTTTTAAAAAAAGTTATACGCATATGTACTCATTAAAATTCAAGAGCAACCATGTATAAATGACTAGTTGGATTTTTATTTTTATTTTTTAAACTAGCTCTCTATTTAGGGGAAAACACCACATTATCCAGTTGCTCAACTGTTCACCAGATTTTCATGTAGAGAGACATTTTGTGTTGGTATCTGATAAAAGGATACTATAATTGCTTGTGCTGTATTTGTTGCTTGACTGCTTTGAAATCTTAACTATAAGTGATACCACTTGTGGAGAAGTGCAGAATACAATTTTTAGCCCCATCCTTACACACTCAAAACATCCATTGAGTTTAACAGCAATTTAGGAGAGTCAGGAATGCAAAAATAGCTCCAATACCCTCTATGCAGACACTTAAATAATGTGATTGGAGAAAAAAAAAAAAAAATGCCAAAAAGAAGTATTCAAAGAAAACAACAGCAACAAAATACACTCAATTTTCAGCTGATTTGAAATAAAGTGGAGACTCAGTGGGGTGGAAGAATGAAATTTGCTCCACAGAGCAATTGGTAGAAAAGTATTCATTTCTGGCTTAGGAGTGGAGAATTCTAGGTGAAGAAGATAAGAAAAGCAGGCAAATACGAAGTCTAAGAAATGAAGACATTGAATATCAGCTGACAGCCATGAAAGCTTCCATCTTGGCTCTTTATTTCTTAACGGCTGGGACATACACAGGCCTTAGGTTAGACTAAGGGCTCTTCCTTCTGCTACAGCTCATCTGCTTTCATGACTGGAGCTGACAATCACAAGAATTAATGCTGTGCTAATTGACAGATTTTACATATTATGTACCTTACTATAGTGGAGGCTGGGCAGTTTTTAAAGGAAATGTGTCTACTGAAAACAGACTTTCTACCTGTCACTACAGGAGATTCCTTCCTGGCCTGGACTCCAAAATCTGGTTATGATCTATTTTCTCAGGCAGCTGAAATAAATGGTTAAGAACTGTCACAGTAGAGGGCCTCAACAGTACAAAGGGATGGACAAATGGAGATCTCAGCAAACACTGAACGATACCTGACTTTGTTCAGTGAGTGGATGTCAAGATCTGTGCTTCTTCCCTTTCCTCTAAGAGGGCCTTTAGCAAAGCCCCAGGACAGATAGGAAGCCTGGGTGTCCAACCCTTACCATCCACATTCCAGCTTCACCCCTTCATTTGTCAAAGAACTTGTTTTTCACATAATTTGCTTGATGCATCATTTAAGAAGTGCTTCTGTCAGCTAGATAGGTAGGCCCCAAATTACAAAGTGTTAGCAACTGGGTATTTTCTTGGGGTTGGTAATAGCCAGACCCCACCTCCCACTATGGTAGCAGAGCTCACTGCTCCCTTCCACAGGCCTGTTAGCAGCTCTCCTGTAGCAGTAAGTACTTTGATGCTTCAGATTACCAAGAACTGCAGCAAACGAGCCCAAGGCACACCTCACGAGCTCAGAAAGCTGAAGGACAGGCTTGGGACCACCACACTGTCAAACCCAGGGACCCAACAGAGAGTGGGTGCAGGCAGGGACGCACACAGGCTCTACCACAGCGTGGGGGAGCAAAGCCATGGGAAGGGAAGGAAAGTTGGCATGGGGCTGCCCCAGCTCCCCTAAGGAGCCCCCCCCCGGGTCGTGGCCGCCTTCCCCCAGAGCCCAGCGCCCAGGCCGGGCGGCGACACCGCCACAAAATGGCGGACGCAGGCGCTCGAGGGGAGGGGGGAGGGGCGAAGGCCGCCACCGCCTGAGGGAACGGGACGGGGACGGGGACGGAAACGGGGCGGTGCTGGGTCGGGCCTGTCCCGTCCTGTGATGTCCTGTCCCGTCTCCTCTCCTCCCGTCTTCCTCCCGCCCCCCGCCGCGGCCCGGCATCGGCGGCATCTCCTCCTCCGCCTGCTGGGGTGGTGAGTAGGGGAGCCCGGCGGAGGAGGTGTTTCCCGCAGCGGATCCTCAGCGCGCCCCCTCCCCGGCCGCCTCAGAGTGCCACGTTCCCCCTTCTCCCTGCTCCTCCTCACGTCTGCATTTGTCACGATAGTCGCGATAGTCGGGGGGGAGCCGCGCACTGAGGGGAGCGGGGCAGGGGCTGGGAGCTGGGGCCTGCCCGGCCGGGAGCCGCTGAGGGGCCGCTGCGTTTCCAGGCCGGGTGAGCCCTGCGCTGAGGAGAAAAACGTTAGCGAAATGCTCAATAAATCCCGGTTTTCCTCACAGTGTGCGAACGGCACCTGTGGTGAGGAGCCCAGGGTGGAAAGGGGATGGTGCACACAGATCTGTTCCACGAGGAGCACCTGCAGTCGTTCTGGTCTCTTTGTAATTAAAGAGCAAGAATAAACAAGGATACTGTTTTGTTCTCAGCGATAAAATGTGAGGCGCTGGTCTTGTTACAGTTGAAGGCAGGGTCATATGTTAGATCTGCAACAGGATGCAGTTGTAACTGTGACTCTTTTTGCCTGGGCAAAGAAATAGGAGATACTCGCTCAGAAGAAATGAAGTAACGTTTCAAGGTTTCCTGCTGGGGTGACTTTCTTAATACCTTTTTTCTTTGTTTCAGCTTAACCAACCAAAGAGGTTATGAATATCATCTGTGGTCTGAAGTTGCCGGGCAGGAGCTGTATTTTCTTTCGTTTGGCTTCTTTGACCAAGCAGGGGAAGTACAACAAGCTCTACAGGTCTTACACAGGACGTTGCCAAATCCAAGTCAGTTCTATACAAGATAGATGCCGAAGGCTGGATTTGAGTGGAAATATTAGAAACTGTTTTTTGACTGAAAGCCCTGACTATTGTAGAAACTTTCTTGGTCAAGGACAGAGGTGTCTTTTGAACGTCCCAAAAACAGAAGTATGGAAGAATGCACCTCACGGTTCAGGAAGGTTTTGCTTTCAGTCTTCTCCGCTGCTGGGGGAGAAGATCACGTCCTTCCAAATCAGTTCTGCAGGGCTACGCCCAAGTCATTTTTCTGCTTGGAACATTCAAATCGCCAGTTTTTTTCACACATCACCATTAATTCAGGCTGCACCTGTTCCTCTCTTCTGGATTATTGTTAAGCCAGCTCAGAAACTATTTGCTATCATTCTTGGCAGGTAAAATTCTATCTTGCTTACTCTCAAAGTAAGACTCTGTTGTGCAAAGACATTTGCATATGTTCATCACTTTTTGTAGAGAGTGATAGGTGTATTTGTAGTCTTTTCATTTTAGTATTTATGCAAAATTTTGCAGAACTGGGGCCTAGGCTGACGGTTTGCTCAATAAGAAATTGTTTTCCATTATCAGAGGTGTTAGATGTGTCTTTTGCCCTTCTAATCCTCTACCATGGTAGAGGGTAGAATGCCCCAAGACACTAAGGGGCGTTTCCCCTTCCCTTCCTGTGGGAGGGAAGAAAGGGAAAGGGAGAGGGTGAGTAGGAGTCTGGTAGATTATAACCTTTCTTAAGCTCTCACAAGGTGAGAATGTAATAGAGAGTAGAGCAATGGCAGACGCTAACAACCCCCATTTTAACTGTGTCCTAAGTTGACAGTTGTTTGTGTTTTGCAGGAGCATAAGAAATTGGTGGAAGGCACTTCCTCCTAATAAACGGGAACTTTTTAAAGAAAGTGCAAGGAGAAATAAATGGAAGATACTCCTGGGTGTCAGTAGCTTAGGAGTTTTATTTGTTGTGTTTTATTTTACTCACTTGGAGGAGACACCCATCACTGGGCGTGCCCGGCTGTTGGTGTTTGGAAAAGAGCATTTTAGGCAGCTGTCACAGATGGAGTATGATATGGTAAGATTTTAAAGAAAAATAACAAGTACTCAAAAACTGTTAATGCTTTATATTTTTTTAATGGTCAAATAGGAAAACACACCTACTGGTATTTAACCTATAGGTAAAGGCTATATAAACCCCCAGAGCATCCCCATAAGTTACCCCCTCGTCTTATCCCTATCTTTTTTAAGAGTTACCTTCTCATCAGCAAATCATTCAGGGATATGTGATGGTTGAAGAACACATCCCATGTATGCAGCAAACATTTCTGACTGTGTTATCATAATACAGTAAACACAGAAGTGTGATAGAGACATAAAAGTATAACAGGTACATACCTAGATCTGTCCCACTTCCTTTGCTGGTTTGAGCATTCCTTGGCACTTGTTTAAGGTCCTTTTTTCTAAGCTGTCAATTTGTTTAGTATTACTCCCCACCACTGAGAATACACTCAGTTCTACTTTTTCTTTTTTTTTTTTTTTTCATTTGATCAGCTCCTCCTTCGTTAGTTGCTTTCTTTTAGATTGCCCATTGCTCTGATTTTTGTTACTTTGAGTTCTGTGACTTGCTGTTCTAATGTCAGTGAAACTCGAAGCGTTCAGCCATGAACAAATGTCACTGTATTCCTGAATTATAGAGAAAGTGACACAACATAGCAGAATTAGTACATGGACATATTCTGTTACATCTTTGGTATAAGTTTGTCCAACTTAGAAGATACAAAAAATATAGAGATATAAAGAAATTATAATCCCAAATGGGAATTCAGAAAGATATAGAAATCTTTGCTAAATTGTGATGCCAAGCTTAACTGTGTGTATTAGGAAAATACCAGGTATATGAGGCTGTAGAAGGCGAGTTTTTACTATCTTATTTTTGATCTGTGGTTAGTTTACTTCCTTTTAAGTTTATAAATCCTTAGATAGTGAGTCTGAAAGCATGAACTCTACTCTATTGGGTTGGGCTATATGAAAGAAAAACATATAAAAAATTAGCTTTAAAGAAGTTCATAGCCTCTAAATTAATTTACCAAGTAGTCATTTACTGTGTGTTTGTTCTGTGTGGCAATCAATTAATTCTTTTTTCAGTGGATGGAGGAATTCAAAAGTAAAATGCTGCCTGAGACGGATGCGCGCTATCAGGTTGTGAGGAGCGTTGTTGGTCATTTATCTGAGAGCAACAAGGACGTCCCACAGGTCTCGGCACTCGACTGGGTTATCCATGTGGTAGATGAACCAGGAGTAAATGCCTTTGTGCTTCCAGTAAGTTGAACCCAAATAGAAAAATGATTAGTAATATTGAAAGAGCATTTCATTTATTTGCCTCCTACTTAATTTTCACTCTGTCTTGTTCATAGAATGGTCAAGTATTTGTTTTCACTGGATTGCTAAATGCAGTTTCTGATATCCATCAACTGTCTTTCATTCTGGGGCATGAAATAGCTCATGCTGTGCTGGAACACGCAGTAAGTATTTAAGAATTTTAGACAGCTTTCTTTAAATAATTATTATTAATTATAATTAAGATCTTCCCAGCCACTACCCACCAAAATTTCATTGTGAGTCTTTCTAATTAATGCAAAATCGACTTTGAAATGAGAGTATTCTGATACAATTTATTCTTATAACCTAACTTTTAAGTTATGTCTTATAATTTAAAAGTTATCACTACGTGAATAATAGAACTCCATATAAGAACTGCCAGAAGTCTCCTGTAGTAGTCATTGTTAGCACAAAGTCTATCAGTGTTTTTGTTTTGTTTTAATAAGTGCATGGATGGATTATGGCTCACTATTAACAGTCATTTAGAACTTGGTCTCTAGATGTCTCTCCTCCTATAGTGTAGACTTAAGGAACTGGAGGCACTCAGCAACTCAGTTTGTTACTCCTGGATTTGTTAATACATACATAAGTAGATGTACTTCAATACCTTATTCTGAAATGTAGGGTGTTTTATTTTAGTGGCACAGTTTTGGAATGCAAAACTCCAGAATGCCTGGAGCTTGATTCTGCATTTAGAGATGATTGCCTTCACAAACTTACTGTTTTATGTCCTTCATGTGTTGAAATTGGTAGTTCTTTGCCATTTAAGCACTAAAGAATGGATGTAATCATTCTGTTGTGCTTTGAAGGTACAACTATGAATAAGAGTATGGTGTAGAAATAGGGTTCCTACTGTTCTGGATTGAGGTGATTTGCTTGAAAGTGCTGCTTTGCATACAAAATGTCTTCTATCTGTACATGTAGTTTAAAAAACAATGCATCCATTACCTATCCATCAGTTGACAAGACATAACAAGGACCTTTTAAGCATAAAACATCCTGATGAAGTTACAAAATAATCTGGAAATAGGTAAATATGTTTTGAAGGCAATGAAAATTCAAAACAGTTTTACTGCAACTTGTATGATTTTGGATGAGCAACAATGTTCACATCATAGTTGCTTGGGGTTCAGTTGAGCCAAATTAGACTTGCTAAACCTATTAGAAATATTTTTTCAGAATAAAAACAGCTTACCCTGTTTGTATGGCATCTGTGTCACCCACCTGGCACAGAGAAAAGTATGGCATGATCTGACTTCTCAGTGCTCAGATCAATTTGTTCAACATCAGATAGAGGTCTGGAAAACAGAATCATTTCAGTTTCATTCTTCAGGATTTTTTAGTTTCTAAAATTAAAAGAACGCAATAGACAAAAAAAATGTAGAGTTGCTTACTTTCCCCTTGTTCCATTAGTGTTTCTGTCTAACTGATGTCTGTCTTTTCTCAAGTTAATGTAAACAACAGTCTTCTAGGTCTTTATGGGTTTTTCCTTCCAACTGTTTCATGGCCTTCTTACTAAAGAACTCTATCTGTATACTGCCATCATCTTATCCCAGGCTTTGAATCTTTCCAACTGGGAGACAGGCAAAATATGTTTGTTCCAGCTCTATTTAGGTAGTTGGTGTGGATTCTATACTGAAAGAACCTTGTATCCAACTGGTTTGGGGTTTTATGGTTGTTTTTTTTTTCTTGTTTTGTTTTGGCTCAAGCACGGGAGCTTGTTCCTGTGGCTGCATAGAATAAAAATTACCAATTTTATAGTGTTTTGAAAGTATATTGTGTTCTTCAAAAACAAAAAACAGGCAGTAATGAAAACTGAACCATTTTTGTTACCAGGCAGAGAAAGCCAGTCTGGTTCACTTCTTGGATTTCCTATCACTCATCTTTCTCACTATGATTTGGGCCATCTGTCCTCGTGATAGTTTGGCGGTTGTTGGCCAGTGGATTCAGAGTAAGTTGCAGGAGGTAAGACTGACTATGGAATACTTCACACGACTTATTTGAATACATCTGTTTCTGACATTCATTGCAAACGTGTTGAAATATTTCTTATTATCCTTCTAGAGTTCATGGAAAAACATTTATAGTCTTGGGGAGATTGTACTGCTGAACAGTATGTTTGGGGAAAAAAGCAGAGGAGAGATTATAAGCAAAAATAAATATATCAGTATGTTTTTGAAGGAAATATGTTTTTATAAATATACATCTGCTTTAGTTGATATATATTCTCATTTGTCATCTTGAAAAACTTTAGATCTTAAATAATGATTGGATTTAGTTGGATGGGCCCTTAGTACTTGCTTGCCAATTAAGTTAAATGATTGCCTGTTTGAAATGTATCTCACGTTTTAAAGTTTTAAAATGCCATGTTTTTATCTTGAGTAGTTGCTAAAATGTTTCTAAACAAACTAAAATATATGGAAAGAGTATCTTTAAATACATTTTTGTGGATTTCAAGATAAGGAAGTTGTGAGTCTAAATGTTCTTTTAAAGTAGAAACTATACTATAATAAACCTTACTGAAATAATCTTTACAGACAGCGTACTTCCCATAAAGTAAAATTTAGTGGTTATTGCGTTGCTGTTTTTTCCCTGCTGTCTCGTTTACTGCCTGCTTCTGGACGGTTAACCATTTTTTTCTCTTTTTTTGGAAATTTTCTTTAAATCATAAAACTGGAATCTGGAATGCAGTGGAATAGCTCTCTGGTTTCTTTGATTTCTCTTGATGATTTACCTGATATTTCACCTGGTTCTTCAGAAATTTAAACATAACCAATCTGTTTTGGTAGTTGTTATGGTAATGAGTAGATGTGTGGATTGTGAGCATAAATTACTACCTCTAACGAGCTTGGATATTTCTACAAGTAGCTAAGAAACCAATACATTGAAATACATTGATGAATGCTAGTCAGCATTTTGAACAGCTGAATTGGGAAAAAGCAAAGTGTGAATCAATCCTGACACTGCTCATAATTTAGACAGCAAGATTTAGTTCTCTGTCAGCATCTTTTCTCCTAGGCTATTGCAGCTGATGTTCTGGCATTGTAGGCTGGAGTTGGGCTTTAGATTGCAAATGGAATCTGGCTTTAAAGCCCTTGGTTCTACTGTGCTATAGGAGAGATCTATTGTTTATGAGACATTGTACAGTAATGTCTTGGTTTAAAACAGTGGTTAGACTTACCTTAAATAGAACTCAATGTATCCATATGTAATGCTGAGTAAATAATTAATATTGGCAAAAATGTATTCCGTATACAAAAGATGCTGAATAGGAATTTTTTTTTGCTACTCACCTGTAAGTGCAACACCTGTTTGCTTCCTCCATTCAACATTTTTCTATTGTGCTTACATAGGTAAAAAATCTCTCTACTCATTTTCTCAGAATGCTTCATTTCCTTTTTCCATACCCAAGTTTTACTTTTTAATGTTTTAAAATCCCAGTTTGTCATTATTATCATGGCAGTGCCTGGCTCTACTCTCTGAAATGGTTACTAAGGCCACGCTGTAGTACTCGCTTCTGTTTCAGTATTTGTTCTTCTTTTATGACCTCAGGTGCTTTAGTGTTTTCTTTACTGACCATGGTTTGCTTTTTGTTGTTGACTGTAATTTCTAGTGACTCTTTGTAGGCTTTTTCACGTTAGCTTCAGCCCTGCCTTTTTCTCCAGTGCTAGTGATTGCACTTGCCTTGAGTTTTCTCATAGGATTCATTCATTGTTGTTCTTTAGTCATGTATTTCTGAACAGAAACACGTCGCCTTTGCTGTTAGAGCAGATATTATTTTATATAGGAACATATCCCTGGGAATGCTACGCATTCAATGAGAGTTGTGTGGTATCACATCAGCGTCTGTTTAGGCTACTGCTAGTCTCTGACTTGCTAGTAGCTGATGCACAGAGGAAAAGTAAAGCAAACAGCAGCAGATAGAGGGTGATATTTGCCTCAGATGCATCCTTGCAAAGGTTGATCCTGAACCAGGAATTGCATTAGCAATACAAATAGTTGCATTTATTTTTCAGAACACAACCATATTTTGGGTACAGTTTTGGGATAGAGGTAAATAATAATACCCTGCTGCTTAACTGTAAACACAAAGCTGTTTAAGAGGTAGGAGTTTCAAAGCTGATCTTGTGGCTGTCTTCTTGCTGTCCCAAAGCTCTCTGTTTAGACAGTCTATTAAAATTACACATGCATTCACACCACCAGTTTCCTAGCTCTTAAATTTCCCTTCTCACTTGAAATTGCTGTAAAGCTTCCAGAAAGCGGTTGTAACTGAAGAAGTATAAAACAGCCTGCTTGTGCAGACATCTGTTTCAGTTAATGCTTAGTGTTGTCCTATCGCCCATTACCAGTTTCTATTCCTCATTGGAAAGTGCGTAACAATTAAAAAATAAAAAATAAAATAGATCTGGCTAACTGAGAAAGGGTGTTTCAGGAATATGTCACAGACCAGCTGGGGCTATCTTTGATTCCAGTAGACTTGGAGCACTTTTCAGGACAATTAAAAATACATATTCCACTTCAAACAATGATTTATCTTCCGAGGATTTTAAAAACACTTTTGTAATTGCAATGTGCAAGGTCTGTAAGGAAGTGAAGAGCTTCACTGCTTACTTTTCAATTGTCATTTTTTTCAACGCTTACTGTCTTCAATACTTACTTTTTTAATATTTTATATCAATGTATTTGGCTTGGATAAAACTGCAGAGGACAAGCTCTGATTGCTTCTAAGTTTCTTTCTGACCTAGTAAATAAAAAAAGCACCCGCACTACTTTATAAAGAAACAAAAAGTTAGAGATATCTTTATGTACTCAAAGCATTGGACTGTCTCTTTGGTGCTCTTCATTTCTAACTGTTTTTTACTTTTTTTTTTTTAATGGAACATACAAGGAGGATCTGCTTCTTTGACCAAATAAAGAGCTGATGAAACCTTTTCTTCTTCACTAACCTTGCACATCCCCATTCTTCCGTTCGTACTTCCTAATCTATGCTGAGATCAGGATGCTTTGACACGTTGCTTATCTCGGCAGGAGCAGGCTGTTTTAACACGTCCTGATTTGCCTTTACTCTAACCTGATACACTAGGGCAAGGCTGCCCAAATGTACATGAATTATATGTGCCAGAACATCCTGGGCTGTATGAATAAATAACAGGTTGACAAAGCTACCACTGTCTCTTAGTGCCTGTTAATAAATTGTCAGAACATAGACAAAAGGGAGAGTATTTGGTCATATTTATGTCTTCCAGTCTGATTTCTCAAGGGTAATCTGCACCTTGTGTTGAGGGATAATCATGGCAAATGTGATTTTTTTTTTTTTTTTTCCCATGAAAACGTTCATGGTTGCATTCCATACTGTGGGCTGCTTACCGTACAAAGTAGATTGTACTGGGTTTAAAGAAGGTAATCTTATAAGCCATTGGATTTTTTTTACATGCTGTTGCTACAGCTAAAATCTTAATGCCAATAAAAGCAAAGTGAGAAAATTCTATTTTGTTCATAACCAGCTTGTTTCTTCTGACTCTGAATCTTCCGTACGACCCTGACCAGTAATATATTTCTGGTTATAATGTTTTAAACCAATTAATTTAAAGTTGATGTCAACCCTTCGGCCACTGCAAAATGCGATGATGCTGGCTGATGAGAGGGGCCATGAAAATATGTGTAATTTGAATGGATTTCAACCGAATACAGGATCCATGAATTATATATAAAGTAATTAAAGATAATATCAAGACAAATTAATACTGATTGCATGCAATGTAAACATGATATATAAACACCATTTGTTATGAGGGGGTTAGAAAAATGCTTTATTTAAATGCTTTATTTAAAGCATGGAATAGAGCTCTGTGCTTTTTTGCAGTTTATGTTTGATAGACCGTACAGCAGAACGTTGGAGGCTGAAGCTGATAAAGTGGGACTTCAGTTTGCAGCAAAGGTAACTGCAACTGGTTTGTTTTATTAGCAACTGAACAGACACTTTTCACTTTCCATTATAACCAGAGGGAATTTCATACTTCATGCAGAGGTAAACCGGTTGCTTTTTTCCTTTTTTAAGAATTGTAGATTAATGTAGTGGGAAAAAAAGCAGTTTATAGGGAAAAACAAAGTCCTCCTAGCTAAATTCTATGTAATAAATTGGAATTTGTAAAATTGTGCATTATCAGTGACACAGTATACTTTCTATATAATTTATTACTACTAGAAGAAAAAGCTATGTATTTACAAAGAGGAGAAAGCCAAATAGTGAGCTTTCATATGTAGAATACATTAAATTCTATCTGGAGATATGAATTGTACTTTGAACTTCTACCTTTCATTTAGCTTCTACTACTGCAAGAATTTTTGAGGAATGCTTTACTGTGTTTTCATGCATTTAAAATATTCTTATCTATAACACTTATTTTCAAAAAAATACAGTATAATTTAAGAACTCTGATATTATGATTGTATTTTATATGATTTCTCATAATTATGAAGTATATCAACACTTTTCTGGTACTTAAGTTTATTTTAAGCTATCTTTGCTAAATTAAGACAAGAATATGGTAAGAGACTAGTAAAATCTTTATCCATAATTCATTTTAGAGTCACTTTTTTTTGTTGTTCCTGCGAGTTTTCATTCTAAATTCATCAAAATAAAACAGCAATCAGTTCTAGCTAGGTGCAGTAGAGATAAATAATTCTTAAGTGTTAGATATCTATGAGAGCAGCACCATCTAGCGTTAATATTTCATAAGGAGAATTTCCGTTTTCGTATTACTTATTAATATTTCTTCAATGCAGAATTTTTAAAATGAACTTCAGTTCTGGGACTGAAACTGCATTTATAGTTTAAAGTCATCTAGAGGACTAATGCAATCCATGGAAAAACGTAATTGCTGTGTGGGTAACTCACTGCTTTATAATACCAATGAGGTTGTAGGGATGTATCAGAGAGAAACAAGCCAAGTGCTTTCTCAGCATTTATCTGCTTGTGCAGATATAATTTTGTAATAACAACTTCAAGAAATAAAATTCAAAGGACAAAGCACCACTAATACATTTCTGGGGAGGGGGGTCATTTCCTTACCATATGAGCACTCATCTTTTTCTCTTAAAGAAAACCAACGTAAGAAATCTTGTTATCTTTTCCTTTCACTTAAAGTCAAGTATAAAGGAGATTGTTGGTGATATACAAGTGCCATTCGTAATGTTCCTCAACTTTCTGTAGTTAAATTCATACTTCTGTAGAGAGAGATAGGAGAGTCACAGTCCTCCAGAATTACTACTTTTACCTGTTGTGGATTACAAAAATCACTCTTTTAAAAGGCAGTGTAATCACATGCAGAAAAGCCTTTGCAGCTTGTTTTCAGATATATTTAAGTGTGAATTATTATCACTTGATATTTTTGACTCTTACCTTTAAATTTACTTAAATCTGTGAAGATGATTAACTTGTTCTTCTGCTATATGGTGTCTAGCAAATATAACATGGAACAAGCAGCTGAGTATTTTTTTTTTTTTTAAAGAACAAACACATGGCAGAAATTGTGAATCCTATTATTCCTTCTCCTGAATTACCTAATTCAGGTGTAATTTTTTATTATTTCAGGTGTAATTAGAATGTGTATGATACTACCTTAAAAGCAGTGATGTATACATTTCTTTTGTGCTTTCAGGCTTGTGTGGATGTAAGAGCAAGCAGTGTGTTTTGGCAGCAGATGGAATTAGCAGAAGCCATTCAAGGGCAGCCCAAGTTACCAGAGTGGCTCTCCACGCACCCTTCACATGAAAATAGAGCTGAGCACTTGGACCGGCTTATTCCAGAGGTGAGCAGTTGAAGGAAGTGTAGCTTTTTCTCTGAGGAAGGTTGCCTGAATTACTTTGGCATCAATCCACAAGCAGCTCTCATTGCATCATGCTTATCTTTCCCTTTACCCATACAGAAATTTTCTGTCATAAGAATCTCAACCTTCTTGATAATTCTATTAAAAAGGAAACATTAGGATAGCCCAGGTAAAATGCAATTAATTCTAGTGGCTTATTTCCTGTCTTCTAATCAAATCCTAATGCTTCTGCTTTTTAAAGGCATTTTTACTATGGATGTGAATGAATGAGACCTGTGTCACTATCTTTTCCCTTTTATGCCATTTTGAAAGCCAGATTTTAAGTTGGATTCCGAAACTGTCTGTAAAATGTCTTACCTTTTATTGCTTTGGTAGCTAGCCCAAGGCTGTCAACTAGAGAATGCTCCCTACTATCCTGTCTCTCCCACTGATGTGGAATTGAACACACCTCAAATAACGATGCCTCAGAAGAATGTCAGATCCCCAGCAGATTTCTTAACAGCCCTGGTTACGATAGGTCTCTGTAGATTTTGCAGACTGCTTTTTTCTTCAAATCTCTCTATTTGTTCCATCACATTAGGGAGAAAATTTTACCCCACTCTAAGGAAATTGAGATAATTCATGCAGTTGCCCATCAATCTGCAGTATGTTCTGTTATTTCTTTTGGATTGCCCCTCAGATGAATGCCATGTAGATAGCTGCTTGGGGATTCTCTTAATTTGGTGTATTATTTACTGGTAGATTAAGCAAGAATTTCTGCTGTTAACAGTGCTAGTTCTCTTATTTGAGAACCGTTCCAAGTTTAGTGATCTTAGTTTGTTGACTATTTCTTTAGGCAGATTTTCTTTTTTTCTTTACTACAGTAAAATAACATGTTTTTTTGCCTACTTGTTAGATTTTTTTTTTTAAGTTGCTGCTTATTAGAGCACTTCAACAGTTGTTTTGCAAGCAAGCTAAAGGAAATTTCCTTTCTTATAACAAACTGCCAATTTCTTCTTCCTGTTTTTTTTTTTTTTTTTCCTTTAAATTCCCAGTCACTTACCATCTTTCTCAGTTCTAAGCTGCAGAGACAGTTGAAGATTTGTTGGCAGAGAGAGCACTAAAATGTTGAGGTGTTTACTGATTTCAAAGGAGGATTTTCATGAATCCTTTGAGAATGAATGCAGTAAATATTCTAAATGATAGCATAAATCAAAACAGAGATAAGGGGTAGGAGGTTGGAGAATGGCAGGACTGAATATTTTAAATTAATATACACAAATTCTGTACTTTGCAAAAACAGGCTGTGAGAATAATTTGTTGAGCAATATTTTTAGAGCAGCTGAATAGAAAATGGTGCACATTTCTGGAGCCTTTGTTTTAGTTAGGTTGAACATAAAGTATTCAGAATCCTTTATTATTTTATACAATTATTGACTGGCTTATAACATGGAAATAAATACCTTCTTGTGTTCTACTCCGGGACTGAGCAAATAAGTTAAGTAAATGAGCAACTGTGTAGTCATAGCAGACCTATTATTATTTTTGTCTTACGTCTTGCAGTTTAGCAGGTGGAGTAACCTTTGATCTTTTTATCACTGCTCTCACAAGAGCTGTGGAGGCTAGGAAACTTTCTTTCAAAGTTTCTTAGAGACTGAGATGTTTTCATTTGCCTTTTACCTTGCATGTTTTTTGGATTAGGTTTAGAAAGTAGGGGCTGAAGGCTTCTTTTTAACAAAGGTTGACAGATAGGTGAGGCTGATACTGGAAAAAATGGAATACAAATGAAAGAAGTTATGTAGAAGTGTTGTTGGAGGCTTCTTGTCTGAAGTGTTTACTCTCCTTTGACTGAGAGCTGCCTCCTTGAATCTGAATCTCAGGCGTTTGAAGGGAATCCCAGGGCTTTGCTGTTCAATATCAGCAGATTTTTTTTTTTTTTTATTTCACCATTCACATACTTAAAGCATTTTAGAACCGTATGTTTACCATATATTAATGGCCATTAGATGTTCAGAGCCCAAGAGGAGAAGCTAGGTATCTAAAAGAGCCTTTTTATCTCTCTATGAAGAATCTACTACTTAGACTCAGCATCAGATCCATCATAAGCAAGGAACAAAGGCTGGAATCATAAAGAAAAAAATTATACTGGCTTTTACATTTCTATTTGGTTTTGAAATTGCCCTTTCTCTGAAGATGTGAATTAAATAGACCAGCTTGTATTAAAGATACTGATATAAATGTTATGTTTCGTATACTAGTGGTTTTGAAGCTGTAACTTTTTTTAGGACAAGATAATACCTATTATTAGACCTGCTAGGAAAAATGTGTGACAAGTTTTTGGTCTTCTCAGGATGTGAAGATGTTTCTCTACAGACTTCTGATCAAGCTCACAATAAACTCTGATTATAGAAAATGAAAAATTTTTGTTCAGGTAATGAAATAGCTTGTCTCAAGGAGGCAACTTAACAGTCTCAGGAAATGTAAATTAAAGCAGCAATATCACAAGGATTCTCTTTTCACATAATTAAAAGACAGGGAGCAATCAAATGAGTTTTAAAGATCTTGCATCTGCATTTCTGAACAAGTTGCAAGCTACAGCTAAACTGAGGAATTAATAGAGAACTATAAACAGTTGCAAAGTAGCACTCTCCTGGAAAGGAAAAAGTAAATGAAAAAGATTTGTCATGTTTTTAAAGGATTTCCCCCTCTGCCTGGAACAATTTGGATTGTACACCGGGAGAACAGAATATGCCAGCCAAATGATAACCCTGTTAAACAGGAGCCTGTAATCTCCTAGAATTCCTACATGGAAAGTGGTGAAATACTCAAAGGCCCTATGCATTTCATGTTCAGAAAAAGAAATCTTAAAATGATTTTGTAGTACAGTAGCTTATTGTTGTGGAGAGAAAAGTCATGGCAGTATAGAGCCAAAGAGCAGCTAAAGGATCTGCTGGTTCATCTCTGAACTTTTTATTTTAATGTTCTCTGACTCATTACAGCTTGTCTACCTTTCTCCTTGTAAGTTGTCCAAACTGAACACTGTACATCAGCTGAAGCCTCAGCAATATTGAATAAAGCAGAAGGTTATCTACTGAGCCTTTGCCTGTGACACCAAAACTCATCTTGACATGACATTTGCTTTTTTGGCATCGTGTTGTTCACTCAGATTCCATTTTTTATTTACTCTAACACCCGTTTCCAACACTTTCTTGTGGAAATACCATACTGAAATCATTTCAAGAGTCAGTTACTAAGTTGGGAAATGTCATTTCTACTGCTTCTATTTTGCCTGCCAGGCCAATTAACTTTTTTTTTTTTTAAAAAAAAGCAAATATTTTTTGGCAAGATTTGTTCTTGTCAAATCCGTGTTGGCTGTTTATTGTTTTTCTTGTTCCTTGGGTAGTTATTTACTTTATTCCTCTTTCACGTGTCTATTGGGATATTGAAGATACATTATTTTGCTTCCTTTTTGTTTTTTCTCTTGCTTTTCAAAAAGGGGATGTTATATTTGCCCTTTTGCTAATGATGTGAAGATTACCTGAGATAGTTCTAGCACTAGAGCATACTAATATGCCCTATCAGTGTAAGTATTTGAAGGAAAATAACAAAAAATACTGACTTATGTTTCTATCTTCTCCATAAATTTAAACACTTTGTCACAATTTTCTTTTTCTGTGCCCATAGAATCACTGAAAGATTTGAAGTATTAACGTTATGTATTCCTTGCTTTTCTTTCTCTATCAAGTAACAAATCTATCTACTCTGAATCATCTTTGTACTACTACTTCATTTGTACAACCCGTTGTTGTCTTCTGTGGCTGCTAATTGTAATTCAGCTTGCAACTGAGCTTTTCTGATTTATTTATTTATTTTGCTGCATGCTTGTGCTATTCCTTAGTTTTTGTCCGAGTTGCAAGGCCAGACCCGAATTCAGCTCTGCCGAGGTAATTACAGTTTATACAAAGAGAGTTTTAACCCTTGGCCTTGTTTGTGGACTTCAGAGAGTGACTTTTATCCTGAGAGGTAGGATTTGCTCCAAAAGATTATAAGGGGTCGAGATGCAGTTAGCCTGCTTACCTGTGACAGTGGTGAAAGATGAGCACTGAGAGATAAAACATACTTTTTTTTTTTTTTTTTTCCCTCCTGTATTTGTCTTGCTGTTAGGTTTCATTTGAAAGCATCAGGGTGAGGCAGGCCTCCCTAATTGTTACGCCTTCCCCCCTCTCAGTACATTGCAGGAGATGATTGCAATTATATTGATAAGAAAAACAGCTTCACCTTTGCTACTTACAAGCAGTAGTTTTGATATCGTATTTGATGTCTTCTGAGCCAGTAAGCATTTAGGTGGTCTTTATTCTGAACGGTAATATTTCTTTCTTAAAGTTAATCTGAAAAGAATGGCATTACGGTGCTCTTAATTTCCAGGTGCCTCTGTGTACTCACTCTAGCTAGTTAACCTTGTCTCGGTTCTGTCCATTGTCTTTATTTAGAACATTCTTCAATATACAGATGATGAAACATATTCTTATTGAAGTTGATATGCATTTGCTTCATTAAGAATGCTTTTACTTGTCTTCCTACCCAAACTGACAGAAATCAATTTGCTTGAGCAATATGAAATTATCAGATTTGAAATTGCTGGTGATTTTGAAAGTACAGCGTGAGTGTGGCTGGCCATGGTTGGCTGTTTAATCTTTCAGGCAAAACATACTGTTAGCTCTTCAGCCAGTTATTGGCACGTTAATGATGCTACAGCAGAACTGGCACAAAAGACAAGTGCAGTAGTCAACAGCCAGGGAAAGAACACCTTCTGAATAAGGTTGAATATTTCACAGCAGTCACAAACATACTTAACACATAGACATACATGCAAAGCCTACCTTCATTAGAATGTATAGCCCTAGATGTATTTAACAGTGAGATGGTACGTCAACGCAGCTTTGCATTCTCATAACTGCAGTCTTTTTATTGGCATGTGCGTTGATGGTGTTCAATAGATGCCTCCTCCTCTCTTCAACAGCTTTATGTGTAGCAAGAAAACAAAGACACCCACAGGGTAAAAGTGTTAACTCGGAAGTATTGTTTTGGACCTTTGCTGTTGTGACTTCAGTATTTTAGATAAGTGAAACCATGGAAATAAGCCAGGCGCCATATAGCAAAAACCCCCGTGAGATTTAAAATTGTTAAATTAGTTTAAAAGAGGATTATGTTGCCCTTTCCAGGATACAGCTTAAATCTTTATATTTCCATTTCCCTTGAATAATGCTGCCTGACGTTAATGTAGTCTTGCAGCAGCTTATGTTCTGTTAAGAGAACAAGTGAAAACTCTTGGTTTGTCAAAAACATCACTTTAGAATTTAATTGGTCACTGAGGCAGAAGAGTGTTCAGTGGTATAGTTATACTTGATGACTACATGGACTATCACCTCATAGAAAAACAAATACTGAGAGCTTTATTCGTGTTCTTTACAAGTTTGACAAGAGGAATATTTGCATACCTAATCCAGACTTGCATATGCAGTAATTTGAATATTACACTTAAACAAGAAACAGCTGAGGAAACTCTTCCTACATTCCTGGAATGCATCTTTTTTTTTTTTTTTTTTTCTCCCCCAAACCAGTTGTTACCTTTAAATTCTCTTTGTTTATAGCCATTTACATGAAACTCTTATTAGTTCGCTGTACTAATGTTCAGGAGAAATATGTTTTGGTACCTCCTCATACAAAGAAATTACTTAAGAAGCTCAGTTTTCCATTTCACAATCTGCTGTAGTAAGCTGTTCCCAGTGTCTCCTGTGAAAGAGTACTAAATTGTTTCAAAATGATGGGCAAATACTTATACACAGGTGTACTGGAATATTTGATTTCATATTTCAACCAAATCTAGTGCATATAAAGCAGACTAAAATTTTCCACTCCGTTTTTCAATGCATCTGTGGAGCTGCCATAAAAACTCTTACTTTCTTCCTCCTCTATAACCCATACAGAATGAATGAATTGACACTTTCTCATAGCTGTCCCTAGAACTGGCAGGAGGCACCTGGCCACAGCTCAGGACAGATGTGGTCATTACTTTTCTAGAATACATGGTTATGAAGAAAATGGAATGAACTATACACAGGATCTTATTTTCCCATGAAAATATTAAAAATTAAGCTGAATGTTACTCTGTCACAAGGTTATGCTGCTTGAGGCTAAGATACAGTGAACCTCACATAAAAGTGGCTATCACTGTGACCATTGAGTGCTAAATATCAGGCTAATTTTTGACTTGGTGCTTTATTTGCAGATCTTGAAAAAATAGCTCTCATCGGAAATGTAGAACCCTCTAAAATTCTACTTCAAATTTTCTGTGTAATGTATAGAAGCTTGTTTTATTTGGTAAGGCTATATGAGTGTTCTAGGAGAATCCACGGATACTGGTAGGCCTGTGTACAACGAGTTGGAAAGTACTGCATCAAACTGGTTTGTGTGCTACCCATCTTTAAAATAACCTGCCTGTTTGAATGGGCTAGCTAAAGTACGTTCGGCTTCATTAAAATGAACACCAACTTAAGCATCCTTTAAAACAGCTGACTTTATCCTGTTTTATCCCAGTTCTCCCCAATGCCTTTGAGAAGATTCATCCAGTGTCATTACCTTTCTCAGATTGCCTCCAAGGCAGCATGATCTGTTGGCCAGAACAGAAAGCTGGAGTAAATGTGCCTCTGTGAAATCCTTTGACTCCTCTGTGCCTCTACTTTCTGATCTGTGAAATGGAAGCTCTGACACTTTAGTTATTTTGTAAGCAGGATTAATTAAAGTTTGTCTCCTAGAGCAAATCTCTTAATCCAGATAGATTTTTACATTCTAGAGACATCTGTTTTCTGAGAACACTTGGAAGCTCTGTATTCCAATGTTTCTTGAAGATGAGATCACTTGTGTAACTGGACCTTAACTATGCTGATAAACCATCTGGATTCCTCTGCCAAACAGTTAAATGTCTGTTACATTACTGAAGATTTTTCCCTCCTTTTTTTTTTCCAGCCAGATGCCTGTATATATAATTACTTCAATAATGAAACATAGCTGATGAAGTATGCAGTCATTTTAATTTACATATGAATGTAAATTAGAAGGTAAAAGTTACTGATATGCACAAATAGCACATAAAATAGTTTGAGAACTCCATACTTATTTAAGAGGTACCTTTTAGGTTATCCATTCTTTGGGAGACTGCCTACGAGAAAACATTTTTCATTTTCTTTCCATTGTTTTACCATACTGAAAGATACATTTCTTCTCAGGAAATCTTGGTTTCTGTTGAAAAGTTTTTCAGTGACAATTCTGACTCAATCTTATACTCATTAAGCTTTATATGCAAATGCAGACCTTACTGGAAAGCCAAATCACTGTCTGAAACCATTTTTTTTTTTTTTTTTTTTTTAATCTTGTTTAAATGAGCTTGATTTGTTTTCCTATGTATTCACAGGCTCTTAAAATAAGAGAGCGCTGCAATTGTCCATCTCTTTCTGGACCTGATCCTCGCCTTATTTTCAAACTAAACATGCAACATCTCCTGGAATCGTCTAAAGTTCAAGAAACTCAAAATTCTACAGAGCAAGCTCTCTCAAAACCAAAACTGGATTTTCCTCACACTCAAAAAGTGGAAGACATACCAGTAACTTTTGCAGTTAAACCTACGAACTAATGACGACAATTATTCCATTTTATGAAGCTGTTGGTCTCTGAGGGTCTATCTTTTAGGGCACATTTGTCTTTGAACCATAAAGAAGATCTAGCCGCCTATATTCTGTGTTTCTTTCATGCAGTCTCTCACTCAAAGCAATAAGGAGTTGTGCCCACACAAGAAGATCATCACGTTGGAGCAGAAAGTTTCTTATTCATCAAGGGTTACTAAAATAAATGACTTCTCAGGGGAAAGATAATCTCGTACAATCCAGTCACACAGTGTAATTTTCAGCTTTATCAGGCTCACCTTGATCAGAGGACAGATGAGCCAGAAGCGTCCCTAAAGCAGAGGAAAAAGTACAATTTTCATCACTTAACTTGTCTGGTTTATCTTGCTGTAATTTGGGTTAGATCTGTTCAGCTTCATTTGAGAAAAAATGATGAGAGCTTACTGCCTGTTCCACATATAGAATGTTTAAAAATATTAAGCTGAGATGCAGTAATAGCCCATGGGCTAGATACACCCCCACTTAATTAGGTGGATTTACTGCTGGGATTTTTCTCCTTTCTAAGGCATTTGAGGGTATGGATTAATTCAACATTTTTCTTCAAAGCAACCTGAAAGGGTTGTACAAAGTTCAATTAAAAAAATAAGTTAAATTATTTTCAAGGAAGGCTTTCTTCTAAAAAACATTTTATAAGAACCACAATCTTTAGCCCCGGAATGCTTTGCAAGGATAAGTGTGTTTTAAATTATGAGAGTGCCTTATCAGAGGCCAGTATTACTTTAGAGATAGTTGAGCTGGATAGATCAGTCTGGATAGAAGTGATTGCTGATGTGGAAGTATATTATGTAGCAGACAAATACAATTTCTTGACTGCACAGCTTTAGCAGTTGTACCTAATCCAAGAAGGCGACCACTCTGCAGGAAACCTCCATCTAATGCTGTGCATATATATACATAAAAAAGCACAAAACAAAACTCAGAGCCAAAAACCACAACCACACAAGGAGAAGAACACCCTCCAGCCTCTCCTGAAGCCACACCTTTCTTACTGTGGAGACCAGTATGCACAAGATAGGTAAAGCTCTGCCTTCTGTGATGGAGTACCTCATGTAGCCAGCATGTTAATTTTTATTTGCAACTGTCTGAGTTGTCGATGCTTTGCACCTGATGAAACTACTGAATGTTATCTTACAGAAAGACATAGAAAGAGGCAGCAGAGATTGAAAACAAAAAAAAGGAAATCCCTTTCTCTTATCTGTTAAGATGTATCTGCTGTTCTGTTGTTGTTTCTCCTTTTGTATGGAAACAAAGATTTGTTTCACGTATGGTGGGGTTTTATGTGGAGGGGACATTCAAAACATAGTACAGTGTATGGTTATTTGAAACATTCTTTTTTATACGCGGTGGAGGGCAGACTATCATATTTATTCAATTTAATCAGAATGCAAGTTTTTTAAGGAAAAAACAACCTATTCATCGCTGTCTGTGAATATAGTTGGATAAAAAGGTTGTGAAACAAGTAATTTCTTTACTGACTTCAGCCAACGAACTGGGGGTCCTTGGAGAAATGCCAGCAACTACTTAACTTACTTCTGTTCAGAGGTAAGTCGATGTGTCTGTAACGTTGGATGTTGATGATTCTAGGCCTGATTACATAGGTCTAGATTGGCAGCATATTGCTTACAAGCTGTTTTTAAATCTTGCCAGTCCTACTGGCAAGAGGCAGAAGGTCCAGCCTGACCATTATTCATCCATCCGGTTTTATTCTTAGTGACAGGAGTTTTTGTAACGGACATTCAGTGATGTGTTAAAGCACTTGGACATTGTCACCTGAAGGTAAACAGAAAAATACACCATTTAGATTTCCCTGTGGACCTTATAGTTTATACTGCAACACCACGACCCCAGTGCTGCTGCCTCTTTCTTGCTCCAGTGTCAAAGCTTGTTTCGTTACCCAGGGCTCCTGCATGACATGGGACTTGATGTTTGTGTCTGTTAGGACTAAGGAGAACAGAGAAGAGTTTTTATAGCATTCAGGATGAAGTGTGCAAATACACAGGTTTCTTACTTCTACTGCCTGTTCTAAGTGGGTTAAGTATTGCAGCAGAATGTCGGAGATGCAATTGTAAAGCTCACCAGGGGAGATGTTTTTAAAATTTGTATGTAAATAGGCTTGTAGCCATGATGGTGGTGATGAGAAAGACAAGGTTTTGAGGGAGAGATATTAGCTTATATTAGACCGACAAAGGGCTGTTGTGCTTTTTCCAGCAATACAGATGTAATAAAAGGTATCTTCTGACTAGCCGTACATACACAGGTGCACATGCCAGCACACACATGTACACACAACACAGAGTTAGCCCTCTGCATTAAAGCTCTAGAATTTTACTGTTAAAAAAGGGATGTTGAAGATTTCACTTTTTACTTTACATATTGAATTATTCCTAACATTTTTCTTAAATGCTTTGGGAGGGGTTTCTTCTTCTTTTCTTGACTGCCCAACACAAGAATGCCTTGTGCTCATCTGCATCTCAGTAGGTACTTTTTTCTTAAACTCTTATTAAATACTATACATCGCGTCTGCGTATATTGCAAAAAAAGTATTTTCTTTTTTCTTGCTTGAACAGATAAAAATTAACAAATATAAATGGTGCTTTCCACTGGTTTGAGAAGCCATGGTGAAAATTGCACTTTTAAAATTGGAGAGCATATAATGATTTGAAATTATTATGAAAGTAATTTAAAAATATATATCATAGGAAAATAACGGTGATTGCAAGCATTGGATGATCTGTGGAAGCTTTGCATCGGAGGTGGGTGACTTAGTATACTGCAGGAAAAATAGATCTAGAAGTGTATTTGAAGGAATTCAGTACTTGAAAGATGCCTACCGTCCAAGAGGGAGATTAGTGGCTAAGGTGACAAAAGGTTAGATGGATCAGTAAAAATGCATCTGTATTTCTACTGCCAGCACTGCATGCTGTAATTCACTAGCTTCCTGTAGAAAGATTAAGTATATAGTACAAATTGTACTAAAGATCTTAATGCATTTGCTGTTGTGGGAGCGTTGAGAGAGATGACAAGCAGGGGAACGTGCATACAAGGCAGTCCTGGAATGGTTCCTTATAACTTCTTGGTTGTCATATTTGCCTTTTTTATTTTTTAAAAAAAAAATTATTTGAAATACACAAGTGCCAGGAAAGAAAAGTAAAGAACTGTTAGATGCTCTTTGTTCTCAAATTCTGTTTGTAGTCACTGAAAGACAACAATCTTGGAAGTTTTACACTTTTATCATATATCATGCAGGCTGCCACAGTTTATTTTCAGCGTGGTGGTGGTATCTCAGTACTTCTGGTTGAGGAAGTATTTCCAGTGTAATAATCCGTTATTAGCTACTATGAAAGTGGGCTATAATTCTTCCTTCCCCCCATCTGTTTATTGCGCTGCCTGTGCCTCTGCCAGAAGCAGCATGGGCTGCTGTGCTCAGAACCAGGATAAGCAGAGGGGACTCTTAGGTCAAATTAAAGAGCAGGAGCCAAATACTCTGCCCACGAACTGCCCCAGTTTATTGCTGGGGGTGGCAATTGTCAGTAAAGAGATCTGACAGAGTGTCCCTGGTGTCCCTCATTGCTGCCTCCTTGTTTTGCAGGCACCCACTAACTACGTTACTTGATCTCACGTGGCCCCGTGCCACGTACAGGCCAAGCATAATACTTGTGGCTACCTCGTTCTGGCTGTGCGAGTAAGGCTGCTCTTCTTGGTGCAGGTTCTTACCCTGCTTTATGAATGGATGCAGAGAATTGTTATCTCCAGCACATAAATTCATTATAACTATTAAACTAGGCTGAAATTGAACCTGTTGACCTGGAAGTGAATGGCTCCATAATGTTTCATTAATCCTTTGAGATGTTTAATTCCTGCTAATTTGATATTTCTGATATGATCTTCTCTACAGATATAATGGCTTAATTAGTATACATTACATGATGTCTCTTCACAGTACAGCGTGTACAGTATTTATTCACTAGAAAAGTAATTCAGTAGAGCTCAATTATAATACATTGAGTAGAACGTAACTGTTGAATGGGGCATGTGCAATATTCATTATATTTTAAGCATAAACATTTTTCAAGCAGTCTGCTATTATTTGTTGATACCTATCACCTTCTGAAAATGATGTTTCTAAATCTTTTGTTACAGCTTACTAATATATTTCAATTTAAAATGGGATTCTGAAAATACTGGATTAATTAGCAAATCATAACCAACGTTTGGTGAGACAAAGTTGACAGAAACCTTAAATGTACTTAGTCACCTCTATAATGCCCTTCGTGCAGTCTTTCTTCTCATTGGAGATCAGCAAAATGTATGTCAAAACACGCATTTGGAAAAAAAAAAAAGTTGTTTTTTTATGGTTGTCTTCTGTATTTTCATTTGCTAAAAACCCTACCGGCTGACAGCACGCCAAACCCACACTAAACATGTTTATTTTGTGGAGTTCAGCTTGCAGATCTTCAGCTGAAGACACCTGTTTCAGAGCACACCACCCCACACAGTTTGGAACAGCAGTTCCAGTTGGAGCTGTAGGGAACGGGTAAAGATCATCATAATTATAGCGATGATTTGGAATCTGCAGCATTTTGCTGCTGCCTTCCTGTGGAAAGTTAGGGGAGGCACAGATACTAAGAACCTCTGATGTAACTAATGGAAGTAAAAATAATAATTGGTTTGTGACATGTACTTTATGATCAGACTTGCCTACTTTTTCCTTCAGCTTTCCATGGCATGTAGATGTTTGTGGAAAGATGTGTGTGTTATAAGTGTGTTGGAACATGCTGCAGCCTTTGGTTGGTCTGTCTTTTGTTTCTAATGGAAGGTACAAGGACTGGTTTTCAAGGTGAGTTCCATAAAAGTGATAAAAAGGTGGTTCTCTTCTTCGTGAGTGACACCGTGGTTGGGGCCCTCCTGTTTTCTCTTAGACTCATACCATGCTGAACTTTTCTGCAATGTAGAAAATTCATTTGGTGGCAAAACCAAAATTCCAGCTCAGGTCAGTGTGAAAAAATGGTGTAAGATGCATCAGTAACAGAAGATACTGAAAGTGCTAAACAGTTTGCAGACCTAATGAACTTATAGGAAGCTCCAGAATTCTTGTGCACATTTCCTTGCTGATTCTTCATAGCCTCAAAGACTTCTAGATCTTTTCAAACAAATATTTAGGTTAATTGAAAGGGCCACAACAGATGCAACAATCTCCTCAAAAATTGGTGTTTTTTTTTTTCTTAATTCTCTAGAATTGCAAAGAGAATTGGGCATTTGACCCAATTGTCAAATGAAATAAGTTGTTGGTTTCCTTCATCAGATCAGCCTGTGCTGAATAGTACCAGAATTTAGATGACTCCTATGCCAACCCAGATGCTTCCCCATATACAGTTCTCTGCAATGTCAGGCTTGAGGTAATTGAATTTATCTCCTTTTCCCTTCTAATAGCATTGATCTGTATTGTATATTTGGACTCTAGAGAATCAGAGGTATTTATTCCTGCCTAGGGTATGTTGTCTTGAGATTTATTCTATATGTGTATGGAATAAATAACGAAGGAGTAAATGATGAAGGAATAATGGGGCAAAGTCGCAGCAGGAGGATTTGTTAGCCACAAGGTGGCAGTTGGGCTGCCTGAGTGAATCTTGAAACTGCTGCATTGCAATACCTTCATTTTTAGTCTGGCTTTGGTAAATTACTGAGGTGATTTTCCCTTTGGTGTTAACAGCAACGACTGTTCCCTGGAGTAAACTTGAAACATTGTCCTTGTTCGCTAGTGAATCTTACGTTGTTCTGTGGAAGGCTTTCAGCCCTTTTTGCCTGGATACCAGAAATGTTTACAGTCGGAGGAGCTGGATGTGTGTCAGCTGGGTTTTGGAGACTGGCAGGTAGAAGATTGTCTTCAATTTCTGAGCCTGGAGGAAGTCTCTGTGTATTCTTTAAGCACTTAACAAAACAGCTGAGGTTCTGACTGCTTTAGGAATAATTTGCTGACACTGTATTTGGCATTTTTTTTTTCTGCTTTGCTATACAGAGGAGGGTACCTGGCTTGTATTTCACCATTTTTTCCATCTATAAGCTAGAAGGAAGCAAAATCCTTGAAAAGCAACAAGGTCCAATTTTCACTGTCAGCAGTGAGGCCTCTATTCTGTTTGTGCTGAAATCCCTGGCAAAAGTCCCAGTAAGTTAGATTTGGATTTCTCCCTCCATAAAACAATATTCTTCCTTTTGTACTTCGTCCCCTGCTTGTCAGAATCAGCTGATTATGAGCTCCTGCACAGATGACATTTTAGCTTCAGTAAGCAGGAAGGAGGCATGAATTAGGGCTTAGAAAAAATGCTCAATAATTAGCCACAGAGGAAGGAAAACAACCAAAAAAAAAAAAAAAGTACAGAGAAGGAATTGACTGACTTCATTTGGCTGGGCTGGAAAGTTCAGCTGTAATGATGGTGGTTAAGTTAATGATGATCATTTGGTGACAAGGAAGCTACTTTGTCCCCAAATGCCATGTCTTAATTTTTAAGCAATATGAAGAAACTCACACGCTGCTGTGTCAGAATAAGAGATGCCAGGTATTCCTCAGGACTTGTAAATCGCACATTCATTCAGGGTTTGGTGCATGGTGGCACAGTTTGATCATGTGCTGATCCGTGGGCTGGGGTTCAGGTATGTCTGCAGAAGGTTTTAGTGCTGCCTCTGTCTTCATCGCTGTGAATAACTCTGATGGGTGCAGTCCTGAACAGCATGGGGCATTGTGACCCCAGGGCATTCAAAAGACAAGCTCTTACATTTCAGCTGGAGCTCGGGGAAGTATATCCAGAGGCTGTGCCAGGAGTACCAGCATATCTTTAGCAGCAACTGTGCTTGTGAATGCTGCTGATCCTGCATCTTCTACACCCACGCCTCTGATAGAGCTCCGTCCTGCCTTGGCTACGGTTTCAATGACTGGAGGAGTTTGGGGGCATAACTGTTGTAACATCTGTGTTTCACGTGTCCCTGTGTGCTACTGGAGAACTTCTCGTGGCTTTCTCAGGGTGCAGTATTTAAATGTGCCCCATGTTAATTTCCTCGTGGTTGTTTGGTCTGTTTGCATTGTAGCAAACAACTCTATTTTTGATGCTAGCTAGCCTTTGATATGCAGATCTCTCCTTATCTTTGTTGTCAGTATTGCAAAAGAGTGTGGCGGTAGAAGCCATGGAGACCTGTGGATGTCTTGATTCTTCTCTGTCAGCAGGTCCCAGCCTATCAGGCTGTCCCTGCAGAAATCTCCATCTGTTTGTGTTGGACTTCCAGTTTCATTGTTTAATGTTTCCTAGTTCCTGTGGGACATATATGTCAAGAGGCATCACATCTTGGGGAATGTTTCTTGATGGCTATGATGAGCCAATGCATCTACGACTTCAAGAAGGAAAACCTTGAATTTGATGAGAATGCTAAGGTCAGCTAATAAAATGAGCACTACATTAGCACAACAAAAGAAGTGCTCAGAAAGTAAAATGCACTGATACTGTGATTGGTTTCTAGGGGTATAGCAGATTCAGGGGTCTGTAAGCAATTTTGCCTTCTATTGCCACTGCTTTGGCATCAGGCTGTATGTAGCTCATTACCAGCTTCTGCCAGCACAGCTGTTGGGCGTGGGTGTGAGGGGTATGGTGCTGATGGTCTGAGTGGGCACATCAAGATCCTTTAATAAGAGCAGAACTATTTCAGAGGGGAAAAGAAACAATAACTTGCATCAGTTTGCTTGTGCACCAACCAAAAGACACCTTTAGATGCTTTAGAAGCACTTTACAATAAAGATTTACAAATTCACCTATATCAGTAAAATGCTCCTTGCAGCATGTGGGCTTGGTGTCATTTTTATAGGCTGCTTGGGCCTGCTGCCTGGAACAACAGGAGGGAAGCGCATGCATGCAAGCCTCTCCTGTGGAAGTCATAAGCAGAGTTCCTCCCCTGTGACACCTGACAGAGCTGCTCTGTGATCTGTCTGCCTCTAAGGCTTTGCAAAAGCTTCTTCCTTCTGACCTTCCCTTTGCCTCTTACTTGCTTTTGTCCTTTAAACTTGGTTGCTTGCGAAAGAGTGTAGGGATAAATCTAGATGGCCTCTCTAGCTACTACTCCTTTCTGTCCCCCTTAAAATAATAAGAAAAGCTTTGACAGCTTCGAGCCTCGGTGAGATGAAGTGGCTTAACCCATGGCGTACAGCTGTGGCTGCACGTAATGCATGGCACCTTGAACTCTTCCCATAGAAACTTTCACCCCTGGTGCTGATACACCAGTGGCTCCTAATGCGTGATCTATTAGCATGTTTCACTGGAACAGGCTAATGAGTTGCAGTAATCCAGCCTGGAGGTCAGAGATGAAAGGGCTGCTGTTGAAGCTGCTTAGTGAACTTGATTCACCTGCCTCTGGAAGGTCAGGGAACTCATCCAGCAAGTGAATGACCTTTGCCAGGTCATGGGGACTGATGGGCAGGTTGGTGTGTAAGAATCTGAATTTTGAAACCCGTCTTGGAGGCAGATTGGAGCACTTCCATATTCTCAGTAAGACAAGACTACTCTGCCTCTTTGTCAGTTTAAAATGCTAACATAAAAAAATCCCATTTTTAATGTTATGGGCTCGATGAGATTGTGTTTTCATGTGCCTTCTCCAGTCCATCAGACTAACCTAGTGAAAAAGTGTGACAAAAGGTGCAACAAATAACCTGTTGATACGGAGACAGTTTCATTAGCATTTTTTTGCTTCTAAAATTAATATATTAAATAGAGAAATTCTATATATTTACTTAGACTGGCAAATCTGCAGCTTGCTCAGGCTTCCTGAGACTTCAGAGAATCTGATGTAAATGTACCTCATAAAGGTAAAGGAAAGAGTTTTAAAAAAGGGAGTCTCCACCTGTGCCTCCCACTCCCCACATGTGGGCTTCAAAGACCCCAATGTGGTCACCTAGGAAACTTAATCTTGCAGAATTCTTTCCTTTAGTACAAATAATGCTTTTTAAACCTCAGTATTGTGACCAGTTCTGTCAGTGAAATGCAGATTTACACACTGCCTGTGGGACATGAGGTGCCTGAGGTCCCTGCAGGTGGGAGGTTTGCACTTTTTGCTCTTTCAGAGCCAATTAGATTTTGGTCAAAGCTTTGTGGGAGAAACAGAACCACCTTTTCCAACCTTATTTGTCACATTTCATACATTCCTGGGTTTGTTCTCTCTGCTTCCTTTGATTTACACTGTCACACAGACAAATCAAAGCCTATTCTTTATTTATCGTAGCTAGCAAGAGTGTGCTACAGACTTAATTCAGGATATGGACTCAAATCCTTCCCTGGAGCGGAGTACAGTACTTTGTCATTTGCAAACACTTGGAAACGCAGTGCTTTAGAGTTCCTGTAAACACGAATAAATTCAAGGAAAATTTAGAATTACATGTGTAGTTGGAATGAATACATTGGAATCAGAGTAGCGCACAGCAAGATGAATCTATCCATCATAGGCATTTAGTGTAAAGCCTGTATTTGCTTTTCTTTACGATCCACATAGATTCGATCAACATAGCAGTCCTGTCATTTGCTAAATACATAGGCTCTGCTCTCCGGGACACCAGCTCATCAGTTACCAAGTGAACAGCCTGTCACAGGGCCTGCACAGACCATTTGTAACTGTCACGCGCCCAGAGATCAGAATCTTCCCACAGTCCGATCCTTTGATGGCTTGGAAATTGGCTGTACCTGCTCGCTGGCCTGGCCGCTGAGAAGGGTGGAGGTGCCAGGCCTGAGAAGTAGGCACGGAATTGGAAAGTTTGGGTCTCTTAGACAGTAGGCACCAGCCTGCAGCACAGTAGCTTTAAATTTTAGTATTCATTTTGCATTGATCTCTGAAAACACGGGCACTCGCTTCCACGCACTGGTTTTGGGATTGTCTGTCTCGTTTGCTTTGTTTCTTTACAAGAGCTTCAGTGAAGGCTGGGGAATCATTTCACTGACTGGGGGTGAGGTGTAGGCAAAATGCAGGTGCAACAGGCAAATGCTAAGAAAGCTGCCTTACCTGACCCCGGGACTGCCCCCAGTCCAGCTCCAGAATGTTTTTATCAAGCTGATTAAGGTACAAAACAATTGTACAAATTGCAGGGTGGGGCTTCTTCCACTCTTTGGTTTGGGGTTGTTTTTTTCCTTCCCTATTCTTGCTGTCTGGAAAGGTAAGAACTTACATCTTTTTCCTAGGTCTGTTTATGCATTCAGTTGCACCGTTTGCTAGTCCTTACTCTGCACCTGCATCAGGTCCTTAAATAGGGTCAGGATGATCATTTGTAACCATAACTGTTGTGGATCTTCAAGGGCTTTTTTCTTTTTTTTGGGTGTGGCCAACACAGTTCGGTGTTTTCATCTCCTGATGATGAGGATCATCCGTTCTCACCCTTTAACCACTTGCAGCTGACGCTGCATTTTCACTGACCTGTCCCTACACACATGGCCTCTGTTCAGACTGGCTGCCTGCATTGCTCTATCATTAATGCTTTTGCATTTGAGTTTCTAAAAAATGAGTCAAGGCCTTTCTGTGAGTGTGCTAGAATATTCCTGGTTGCGTGGCACCGTATCAGGGAGCTGTCTCAGTAGCGTTCCCCACTTAGCAATGAACTGCCAGCCTTCTAGGGCGTCTTTGCCTTTTGCAGCTGAGGTCGAACCCTGCCTGAGCGCTACCATACTTTCCTGCATGTTAATTTTAGCTAATAGCTATTCAGTAAAACAATGCGTCCAGCTCAAGATATATGGCACAGATTAATCTGAACGCCCAAACAAATTCAGCAACAGACCCTGGCCTCGGTGGGCTCTTTAAGTCCAGCATAACATGCATTTACATTGTTTTATTTCTCTCTCGCACTGTAACTTGCTCCCTATGGGGTTACATTGAGTTGGTTTCATTTTCACATCGTGCTAACGCCACCGCAGTCTTGCATTTAAATAGTCTCATTTCATTTTGATACCGTGACGTCACCTCCACAGCAGCGAGGCTGGCTGGAGATCTCGGTGATAACGCCAAGGCAGAGGGCAGCAGCGCTTCCCAGCCAGCCAGGTGGCTAGAGGCATCCCCGGCCTGCACAGTAAGCTGAGCTTCCATTTCTGAGCCCGGTCTTCTCTGGACTGATAAAGTGATGTGCTTCTGTATCATTTGAGCCCAGTTCCCTCACTGCAGGTTTGTACGGGACGTAAGGTCTCTGGGGAGGCTAATGGTGTTCATCACGTGCAGCTCCCAGGTAGCTGGGAAAGGACAGGGGCAAGGCTGCTTCTCTTAGGGCAGCATTTTGCTGTGGCTGTAACCACTTCTGTGTGGGGTCCACTGGTGGTTATAGCTACCTGCTGGAAAATCCCATGGGGAAGCAAGGGAAGGGTGAAGCCATCCTTCAGCTGCTACAGAATATGGGTGACCAACCTGCCACCTGCCTGTTGGGCTAAGAACTAGCTTTTAATACTCAGGTGCCCTCAGAGTCCTCTGACAAATGTGTGCACACAGCTGCTGTGGTGCCCCAAGCACCCTGAGTGCCATGGTAACACAGAGCACTTCCAGCAGTAAATGTCAGCTTCCTAATGGCAATCCCGGTGCTTCTGTTTGCATCTCATAAACAACTCACAAGTTGCCTCCTGCTACATGAAAATTTGCACCAGTCTCCATCTCCCTGCTCAACACAAGCCACTTAGGGAGGGCAAGATCCAAGTTGCAGCTGTTAATAGCACGTCTTTTAGGCAGGGGCACAGCTCTGGGGCTTTGCTGTGCACCCTCAGCTCCAGCAAGCATTTTGACTCCACGTGGCAGCAGAGCTGATACTGCAAGTCAAGGCACGTGAAAAACTTTATTTATTGAGTTGCCATTAAATAAAGCTAAGACAGTCATACAGTATTTATGGTAAGATTAGACACATGACTGCATCCAAAGCAAATAGATTCCTGCTTCTTAGTAGGACATTCATTTCAAAGGGAAACCCTAGCTTTAATGTGCATTTTTCCCTCTACTGCTGTAAGATTTCCAGGAACAAATTCAATCAGGCTGTTTGACTCTACAGGTGAAGTCTTTGTGGTTAGTGTTTTTCTTTTAATTATTTTGTTTTAAAATAAACGAGCTCTGCAGCTGTTGAGCTTCAGGGTTAGCGACTTTTTAAAATTCCTCTCTCCAAAAGCTGAGAGACTACTTTGTGCACACTGACAAAAGCAATTCTACGAAGCTGCTGGTTTTAGGCGTTTCCAGAAAGATGCAAGAATAAAACCATTTGTTAGAGCTACCTCTGGGATCCAGTGCCTATGTACATTTGTCAAAGGATACAGTATTGAATGCTTCATTTTCTAAACACTAGGCCAAGATAAATTATATCTGGGTGTTGAGCCTTCCTTATATAAATCAGTGGCATATCAATAATAGGATTCAGCTTCCCCCTGAAATTTTAAAGTAAATGTGTTAGGATCCTTGTGGGAAATAGGAGGCTTCATTTTGTGGACTGCTGTAAGGGGTGTTGTCAGCAGAGCCTGCTTTTTAATGTAGTCAGTAGACTAATGGGAAAGAAAGAATAAAAAGACACAAACTAAAAGGAATTGGGATGATGCTTTGGAACAGGTCCCCGTGATTGATAGCGATGTGAGGACCTTCAGAAGCCCATATAGAACTGGTGCAAGTTCTTTAAGGTTAGAGATGAGGGAATGAGCACTCTTTAAAGATCAGACGAAGCTTGGAAGTTGAAACGGGGAAGGAAAACAAACTGTGTGTGGAACTGAGTGTTTATTGTACTAGTCTGACTTGAGAGGCCTGGGACCAAGGCTTCTTCTAAGTCTTAAATACCGATTAATTCACCGGTTTGATTCCAATTTTCACTTTTCACATCAGGCACAAGTGCGGTTCTGAAACCCATTTTTATGATTGACATTTTATATTGATCTTCAAGTGCTTTTGCTAACTTATAAGGTCCTCGGTAGCACATTCGGGGACTATCTTTCAAGGCTGGCTCTTCACTTATGCTCTCCAAAGAGAATCTGCTAGCTTACTGTGATATTCATATTCATTACAACCTGGAAACAATTAAGGCTTGAGCTTTATGCCCTGTGGCTTTGAAGCAGTCATTCTCCTTATAGACAGAGCACCAGACCCGGGTTTTTCACTTTGAATTGTAAAGCAAATTCTGCAGTGGCTGAGACTCTCCCAGGACTTTAAACCCAGGAACACAAGTACCAAGCAGCTAGCTATGGGAGGATGAGATGCTACAGTCCTTACTTAGCCCTTACTCAGAAACCCAGGATGCAAAGGAGAGTTGGGTGGGTCTTACCCTTTGTGTGTTTTACACGGCAGCAGTAGGTACCCAGTTGGACATTCTGCACACCAGCAGTAGGCACACAGTTTCTGTACTTCTGCAACAACAACGAGATGCCATACAAAGATGTGATGGGAATGCTGAAAGAGAGAAAAGAGAGGAACTGGAAGAAAACAGGAGGTAGCTCAGAAGGCAGAACTAGTGGCAATAGGTACTAATGGAGAAACAAACAGGTGGAAACAAAGGGAGTGGAGAACTTGAACAAAGACTGAAGATGACAGATTAAGATATATGCTGCAGCGTGGATAAACAATCCAGTAGCAAACACCACAATAAAATCCTCCATGAACTGGGTTCCCTTTTTCTCCTCTGGGGAGTACCAGAGAAATAGATCTTTCTCCCCCTCTAATCCCAAAGTGGATGAACAAATAGTTCAGAGGCCAGGGACTATGCCTAAGAGTCTCAGGTTAATTTCATTGCTTTGCCACAGGCTCCATGCATAACCCCAGAAAATAAGTTCCTTTGGCTGTGCTCCAGTCCAGCAGCAGTGATCTAATTGCTTCTTTACCTCCAAAAAATAGGAAAATGCAAGTGTTTTGACTGCAGAGCTGATTGATAATGACAAGGACCAAAGTGTGTTTGGTGATATCATAATATCAGTCCCTTGCTATTTGCATGTAACTTTTTGTTCTGTTGATCAAACCAGGAGAAGGCAATGTTTTGGAAGGAAGATGCTGGGACACTTAATTTTGAAATGCTGTGACTGGGAGCTCCTCTCAGCTCATACCTGAAAAGGTTTCTCCATCAGTTCCATACAAATATTTAGACCGGACGCACGGATTCCTAAATGCTAGGTTTCATTGTAAGTTAATATTTCACTTGTAGCTGCCTGTCACACAATGTGATTTAATGCTAGCCCTCAGTGACTCCCCTTTTATTTACTCTCCAGGGTTTAGTAGATTGTAGGATTATAGAGTTGAATGCATCTAAGTAAAGAAAAGAGAAACACTTTTTCTAATCCTGCAAAATGTTTACATAGCTGCATGTTTCTACTTTTACAGTAAACATTGTTTTATTCATGATCATATTTTTCCTGGGTAATAACTCACACAGTACAAGACATCAGCCTTCTGTTTTGTATTTAATTATATTTACATTATTTGTTTACTGATGGCAAATACTTTCAGAGATGAAAGTAGATGAAAGGAATAGAGGAATCAATCACAGAAGATAGGAAGAGTACGCTCTAGCAACAATCTCTTCTTTATGAAAAACTGGGGCAAGCAAGAACTTGTAATACTTTCTGGTTACACTTAGTGCTACTACTGCACAAGGAAGGAGTGTAGGGAACAGAACTCATCTCCGCTTTCAAAGCTTGAAGGAAGGAACAGACCTACTGGGTTCATTCAAAGGAGGTGAGGCTGGGAGAGGAAGGGCTGCATTGTTCTTTGCAAGAGTTGCCCATGCCCAGAAATGCAGCCTGGGTAGTCAGATGTCTTCAGTTTAATTTCTACAGGCAGCAGCAGCGAGTTCCTAATAAATGTTGATGTGACAGTGTTCACACCATGGAAAAGTTAATTGTTTTATAGATTTTGAAGGTCTTGGCCATTGCAGCTTCCCTTTAATGCTTTGACTCATTAAATCTAATTGTCAGGCTTTGTTAAAATGTTACAATGGGACCAGTCTCACAGCTCATGTATGTTCCAGATCTTTAATATTACCTTCCATTGGGTTTTTACAGGTGTTACCTTTGCAGCTCTAAAGCTTGACACTTGATATATTTAAAGGTATCGGTCATATTAACATCATTGTTATGGCATATTTGACCTTAATGGACATGTTATGGCCTGTAAGGCCCTCATACACCCATACTGTGCTTTATTGTATACATCTATCATATACAATCAGTTCAGTAGATTTCTTGTATGATCTGCCTCTCTGAAGCCAACAGAAAACTCATCAAATTTAAGCCATCTCCCATTTAAAGGCTGGAATAAATGAATAAGTTAACTCTCTCACGTTTCATTGAGAGACTGAATATCATACTAAGGTGTTTTTCACCTTTGACATGTTGCTGCAGCAGGCTGCACTTCAGTAAGCTCTTATTAACCCCAGCTCTCTTTCCTGCTGTTGGTCAATTGCTTGCTAGTTAGCAGTATTTTAAAGGGAAGCTCTAGGAACTGGCCAGCTTCAATTTCTGTTTGTCATTTAGATGCAGATGCTCATCCAGGCTGCAAAGCAGTCTTGAAATTTGTTTTACACATTTTAGGCTGTATTTTATATTTCAATAGATGTATTGTTTTCTCAAGTATCCATAATGGGATAAAAAAAGTCTTGATTTCTCCTCCTCTCACCCTCCTCCCCCCAGTATTGCTGTTATTGATTGGTCCTTACTAGTGACTAATGGCTTTCTTAAAGTGGAAACAGATTACAAAGTCAAATCCAAGAGCATTCAGGCCAAATTCTGCTTCCATTGACACCCGTATAAATCCAGAGGCACTCAAATGGGTTACAGATTTACACTGGTGTAACCAAAAGCAGAATTTTGCCCTTAGTCTTTAACAACTCATTAGGGATAAATAGCCTTTTAGCTAATGAAAATGTAGCATTTTTGTTAACAGCTTCATAATGACATACACCAAGTGCTGCATTGCCTTGATAATTGGAAAATTTACTCGCCTTTTTCCTTACCAAAGGAAAAACATCGACATTGTTGTGGTTGTTCCTTAGTAAAATAATTGAGCCATAAAACGCAGACACCCAAAAAATGCCCATAGCATTTGAGGATAAGCAAAATGCAACTACAAGCAACTCAGCCCTCCTCAAAACTGGCAGAAAACAGAAGTATGAGAAATTAACAGCATTGAGTTCCCCGATGACAAGCAATTCTGTACAGGTGGGTTTTCAAAACTTCTTCCTCCATCCCAAACTGGAATTTTTAGTGTCAGAAAATAGTGGCCCTCAAAGTGAACGGCCACATAAAGAGTGTGAATGTTGAGTTGGTGGGCTGGAATTTTATTTTATTTTTATTTTTTTTAATCAAGTGACTAATTTATTCTCCAGGCCTACCAACTGTTTCCAAACGTTAAGATTTCGGCTGGGACTGGAACCATCCCCAGGAGCTCCAGCCTTGATCCTGGGACAGTTGTGCACTTTGTGGCTATCCTGCTCCTGGGGGTACGTGGCAGCTCTCCAGCTATGCCCAGATGCATCCATCCTTCAAATGTCTGCCTCTAGAGGTAGAGGGGAGCACACAGAGCTGCTCCTGACAAACCCATTCCTCCTGTTCCTCAGCTCATGACCGAGCACAAAGAGTTCAGAGCTCCCGGGGCCATTTTTAGTCCAGAGGTGTGACCAAGTTTCAGTTGCCTCTCTGCCTGGCCATAAGAGATGTAAAACCCCCTGCAAAGAGGTGATCCAGAGGGAAAGCAGTGGGTATGAGATAAGGCTTCAAGTCAGCACCAAAGCCTCAAACAGAGGGTTTGTGGACAGACCGCACGAGGAAAGGCAGAACAGATGCTTTGGCTTGGGAATAAAACTGGCTCTGAAAGCAGTGCAGTTGATGAGAAGGGATGAGGACCAACGTGAGAACTATCAAAATAAAGACGCAATTCCCTAGCTAAATTTTGCAACATTAGCTATCTTAAGCACAATCAAAAGCTGCAGATTTGCCAATCTACAGCATTTCTGAGCTGAGTTCCAAGTTTTTCCGGACTGCCCAGATTCTTTTGCCTCTAAGCAATGACTTTTTTTCTGAATCCTAATTTTTATTTTTTTTTTGCTTCTGATCAGTTTTCTTCAGCTTTGCCAGGTTCCATAGAGAAACAACATTCTTTCCCTTTACATACACAACAGAAAATTGGGGTGGTGCATCTAACACCTATCTGACTCAGCAACTTTGAGTATCTTCCTGTAGGGTTTCTACCTGGTAATGCCAAAATTGGAGGGAACGTGTTTTGTCCAAAGGGCTCTGGGGCTGAAGTTCTCCACTTCCCAAACTCTTCTCACATCTGGGGCTGTTGACAAAAGCCATCTGCCTTAGTTACAGCCCATCTGTTTCCAGTAACTATTTCCACTTAAACATAACTAATTAATAGCTCGCGGCATTTTTACCTGCTGTGTCAGGAAACAGCAAGAATCAGCATGTCCTCGAGGGGTGTGGAGTCAAGAGCAACCACAGCCAGCAGAGCAGGGGCTTCACCAGCTGAAGGGTCATCCCGCAGCACCTGAGTAAGGCAAACAGGACAGACACAGAGGTGATGGCCGGGTCTGAGTACCATGAGGCAGGTCTGAAGCCAAGCCAGGAGGTCAGCACACAGGCGAGGATCAGCGCTCACCCCCAGCCACCAGGCAGGTAGGGCTGTAGCTGCACCAGCACTCAATGCTGCTGTAACACAGCTCAGGAAGGAGTTGGGATCAAGGCCTGGACTTAAATAGGGTTCCTGGTCTCAGGGGTGTGGGTGGAGGTCCCAGCTGAGGCTTATTTGTGCTCTCAGAGGCTTGGTGCTCTGTCCCTTACATGATATGGTCTCTGTTAGGTAATAGTAAATCCCGCTAGGAAATAGTAAAGCCATACATTATGGCATACCATGGTTCAATAAATCTGTAACAATTTCAAACTGCCACGTGCAATTCAGACGTTGCACTTTGATTCCCCAAGTTGTCACAAATGATGCACCACACTGGTGTGTGGCTTCCTCCTGGCTAGGGCAAATCACGTCACCTTTATGATGCTTTGATTTCTCCCCTGCCATCTTCTTTGCTTCAAAGTTTGTTGCTTTGGGGATTAATTCTTTCTGTGTATTTGGAGCATTTAGTCAAAAATCTTACTGAAAATACTGTGTGCATCTGTACTACAAAGCATAATTTGATAGTACTTTGGAGAAAACTTGATTAATATCTTTCTGTAGGGAAAAGGAGTTTTTGCTGCTTTGATCTACTGGCTCTTCCAATTAAATTCTTCTGTTTGTTTAGGTCTGGGTGAGCTACAATATTGACAGCAAACCCATGTGTTTGGCCTTTAGACCAAGTGCAATTCATGCCATTGTGGAACGCCTCCGCCAAGTAGTTAAGGAATATAGCAGTTAGATGAAATGTGTACATCTGTCTGTTGACAGGACTAGGTGAGTGTGTAACATTAACTGCCTTAAAAGCAGTTTTTACCCAGCCACTTAATACTCCCCGATGGCATAATACAGATGTTAGAACACCGAGGATGCTTTGCACGCGTTTCCCTGCGTTTTCAGTCTCTGTGAGTTTTGCTTTCCTTTTGTTGCTGTACCATTAGGTACCGAGACACATAACTCAAAAAAAAAAACAACAAAACTCTTGTTGTCCATTTCTCAAAATCTGCGTATTAGTTTAAAGTCAAACATTTCTGCTTTCCATTATATTTACAAAAGCAAAAGTAATAAATGTTGACAATGCTAAACAGCCTCTGGGAAGGAGCAGCCTAGAATTGCTATGCAAACCTGCTTTAGAAATTACCTACAGACAATACTGCTGCATTAAAATAATAATCCAAATGAGAGTACTTGCTTGAATGCTGCTTGTTTTGCTTCCCTTTACACTGAGGAATAATGACAGATCTTGTGCTAGTTTGAATGAAAATATCAATTGGGGAGTGGATTTACATAATAAAATTAATAGAGCATGGAAAGCTTTCAGCATCACTTTCTGATTTTCATCTGTGTGTCACAGAAGTTATATTTAAAAAGACAGATGACTGCAAGTTTGTTTAGGAAAACAAATCCACTAGGCTGGCGTGCGTGAGATCTTTATACATGACAGCTGGTCCAGCTCACAAAAAACTTTGGTTTCCTCCTTTCCTGTTCTTATAAAGAAAACCGTGACTGTGCAGAATGTCACACGTGGGCCAAAATACCATAATTTGCCCACTTATTCACTCGCCTGCTTCTCTCCATACAGGGGGGTCCTCCTTAGTTGTGCTCTCTGGGGCGCAGCCACCAAAGAGGAGATGGAATCAGACACCTGTTTTCAGTGCAACACAAAATTTAATTTCTTTGTGCTCACAAAGGGAAGTTTTTTCAAATAACTGACTGTCACACTGGTTGATCATTTTGTGGTTCTTGGTTCTTGGCCTCCCTGTTACAGCAGGTTAAACCTAGCAGTGTCTCCTTCAGCTGTGCAAACCAGGAGATCTTCCAGAGACTGATGGGAAAGGGACTGATGCTGCTGTTGAAGGACCTAGGTCTGGAAATCCTGCTTCTCATGGGCATTGGGGTTATGTCACAACTCCAGATTTGTCACTCTATAAAACGGAAAGGAGGCCAACCAGCTGAACAGTGACCTCAGCACAGAAATGGTGGGGAGAAGAGTGGTTTCAGCATCCATTCAGCTGGCTTGTTACACACAGACCCCTTGATTTTTTTACCCCTGCATCACAATCCCCCTGGAAAAGAAGTAAAAGTGTTGTGTAGCCCAGTAGCCAAAACGTGTCTTAAATTCGTGTCTGATGCCTGTTTTACACTCTTCTTTCTTTATCTTGTAATGCTGCTGGTTTGGGGTTGGTGTTGAGTTGCTGCCTGTGGCCTGCTTCTGGCTCTCCAGCTGGGGATTTTAGGTGAACTTTTTGCCATCCTTTGAGACCGAGCCCCTGTAGTTGGCAGGCAGTTCGCTGACTGCTTTATGAGCCCTCTTTTAAGGCTTCTGAGAATTCAATTGGAGCTAAGACTGAATGACGAGCAGTTCACTAAGTTTGAGGCAGGGACAAGTTTGCAGAAAGAAGCTTTATGGTGCCCTGAGGGTGACGAATCAAGGAAGGTTTAAGTTAAAAAAAATATTTGGGGGGTCTGGGATAGAGTGAAAAAGTGTTTTCTTAGATCCCACTCTCTTTTGTGATAAACCAGCTGGGCAATCTCTGGCTGGTTCCCATTATTTCCAATCACATCAGTGAGGACCTACTTAATACTCAAACCTTGCTGTTTTGTTATTCTTACATACAAATTCCATTTCATAACAACAATATTGCTTTCCAGGCAGCTCATTTGAGGATGATTACTTCATAGGTAGTAAAACCCACTTGGTCTCATTACACAATTCAGGGTACGTGAAGCAGACAATTGCCTATAAACATGCCGCCTGATGGGTGTTAATGCTTCATTATATTTACTGTTTTATTTTCATTGCTCCAGGTAGCATGACAAACTTTTTCCCCAGGAATAAGATTTGGAGAATCTTTCACTTTTTCTTGGCAGAGCATTCCTTCTAGTCTGGGAATAAACGTGCATCAGATATTCTCTAAAAATCGAAGAGAATATCCTCATCTTCACACTTGGGCTAGAGGCTCTATGGCGTTAAATAAAGGTCTGATTTGTTGTTTATGTCAGAGAATCTTTACAGAAATGCTTAATTTATGCTGAATTGTCTTAAATTGTGTGCTTTAATTAGGCACCTAACTTTAATTTCATAAAAAATGTTCCAGTTTACATCAGCATTTAGGCACATGCTGAAGTATCTTCCTGAAAAGACAAGCAATTTTACAGTTGTGCATAAATGAGATGATTATCCAAGTCCGTGAGTAGGCCAGCCTTCAGAGCCAGAGATGCTCAGCTATAAAAGAATCCCTGCTCAACTGGCTGCATCTGAATGTAGATGCCTGGATTAAGACATCCGTGGCTGAATATTTTGGCCTTCATGTTTTCAGTGCTTGTCAGTGACAGTTTTAATTATTATAATTATTAATACAAAAACTGAATACATGACTGCTTCTTCCCCACTCCACAGTCATTATCAAGAGGTTCAGCGCATCTGCACTTATTTAAAAAGTGAAAGATTACCCGAGCAAAAACATCATCGGTTTTATTCCTGTTTAGGGCTTCTGCATCACCCTACCTGACTATTGCAAAAATATAAGTAAGTAGTAAGATGTAGTAGAAATCGTAAATGTTGCTGGCCAGCTGTGCTGACCTTCTGCAGCAGAGAACATTTGCAATGAGGGTCTAAACTAACTGGAACAGGCTGCTAAGGGAGAGGTTCATGTAACGAGAGGCACCCTGTGGCTTTGACATTCTGCAGTCAGAGCCTGCTGTCTCACAGATGCTGTCCGGGATGCAGGTGGTGTCGCACAGAACATTGCATAATTGAGATATTCTCTGTTAATTTCTAGTAGTAGTAATCTTTGGCTTTCATATCACTTTGATCTTTTATATCTTATACTTTCCTAATGGGGATATGATGCTGACTTCATGGAGTGCTGTATTCCTTTGGAAAACAGGGCTGGGAGAGATTTCCTAAGTCACCAAGTCCTGCCCGTTGCAAGTACAGGCTATAATCCCATTCATAAATAGCTGGGTTTCTTTTTTTGCCTCCACTGGAAGTCTTCCAGACCCTTGGTCCTCTCATGATTAGAAAACTTCTGACTAGCTTCCTAATTTTGCTGGTGGCTGATTTATATCAACAGTTTTAGGGCTGGTCGTGCCCTTTCATTCATGCTTGCTGCTAATGCCCTTTGGCTTCATGCTTCCTCCTTGACGTATTTTGTCTTTCTGAGGCATTTAGAAAAAGCATCCGTATCACTTTGACTGTTTTATAAAGCACTCTTGGATCTATCTCCCTAGTGAATCTATCCAACTTGCCTACCTCTTCTCTTCAGCTCTGATCTATAGTCACCTGCGCCACCCCTCGCCCCTTCTTTTCATTTGCTCCCTTCCGGCAGAACTTTTTTTTGTGAGAAGGATCATATCATCTAAACCTCATCTGGTCACTTTCTACCAAAGCTTAAATAATTGAAATGTCAATAACATACCATTTAAGATCTATGCTGCTTAATCTCCCAGAGTGGTGTGTTGGCAGATGGTGAATGTCACACTACTGATGAGCAAAGGACTTGGATAACTACGAGCTTCTAATCAAGAAATTCATCTAAAATTATATATCTGCGTAAGACGAGCTGGCACAGAAAGGTAAAGTATTCACTAAAAGCAGTTGGGGCTAAAGTGATTACTAAAGCAATTCAAGGCATCAGGGACGTTACAGAATATAGGTCTCTGCAATGATTCAGCTCTCGTAAGTCTGTCTTATTCTTCGCTGCTGCAGCACTCCCTAAAAGTGGCGGTGTTGCCGCATTGTCCACAAGTTTTGTGCTCACTGAACAGACTTCAGGAGCACCAGGGAGATCCAGAACTCACTCCTCTGGATCAAAATTGTCCATGCAGGTTAAGCTCGCTGCACTGTTCTGGTGGTCAGAGTGGGAGTGCGCTAGTCCTCTTGGTGAATCTTCAACGTAACAAGTCTTGAAGCCGTGGATTTTCACTTCTTTCATAGTTTTTGTCTCAAGGTATCTGCAAATGCAGAGGGGCACCACCATACCGGTTGCATTTAGAATATATTTTCAGGATTTTATTTTCAGTTGTGAAAGTTATGAGATCCCAGGCAGACATTCAGTAATGCTATTTTAGAATTTTACAGTTTATTCCAGTGATTTGAATAATGGCTGGGTTAACAGTTTCTTCTAACCATTTGAACCCCCATCAGCATTGTAACTGAGAATTTATTAATAATGCTTAGAGCTTCCACATTGCATTTCAAAGAGACTTACAGACAGCAGATAATTATTAGCCTGATGGCACTGCTCTGTCTATAAACATCAGTTCTTCCTTGGGAAGTACAGTCACAGTGACTCAGGTGTAAAGCACGGCTTCACAGAAGACCTCAGGCGTTTCTGCAGGTAAGCAGAAGACTGTGGCCGCATGACTGTGGCCTCGTAAGAGCTGAGGAAGGCTGCCCTATCTTCCTTCAAGCCGTTAGCCTCTCTGGTCAGCAAGCAAAGGGAATGCTTCTTAGTGGGTTTTCTGTCTTTAAGTGTTACCTGTCATAAGCAGTTTATCCCCTGCTGCTTGGAGAGGCAGGCTCCTACCACAGGAGCTACAAGAGCCAGCACAGGGCTGCGGCATGGCTCCTTGGCAGCTGAGTGCTCAAAGGCCCGAGCAGGGGTGATAATAACCCTTCCTTCTGTGCGAGTGGGTTTCAGCACAGTCCCTTCAGCATAAAACTAGGCCAAGGTCTGCAGATAAGGCCCTGAGCGTCCTGCTCTGGGGCTGGACTCCTGGTGACAGGCCCACAGAGGGGTAGGTGATGCTGGGGTGGTTCCACCACGTGGTGCAGGTTTAGTATGGTCTGGGACTGACAAATTCTGGAGTCCCGAGTAAGGAGCAGTACTGCCAGTGCCAGAAGGCAGAGTGACACAGACGGGTTGTGGAAGAAGGGTACCTTATTCCCAGAGTCAGAATCTTTCCAGGATTTATCAGTGAAGTGAGACAAGGCTCAGCCAATATGTGGATGAGAGATATCTTCTAACACATGTGAGTTACTGGCATCAGTAGTGTGCTGTCAAAGGCCCAGAGATTCAGGCCTAATATTTTACTGTGGTTTATTTTCCCAATTGTTTCAGGAACTATCTACCAGAGGTTAAATCCTCTCAGTGTAGTTCAAGGGCGTTCTGATGACTTTGACATCTGAGTGTGGGTTATCCTTGCCCTGCGTAGAAACTTCGGTGGTCTGGCCATTCCACTTAGTGAGTTCCCTGCACAATTACTCAGTATAAATATTCACGTTTAAAGATGTGTTAAGTGACCTACCAACGATCACACAGGAAGAGCAGAGGAGTCAGGGATGGTAGGTTGGAGTCCTATGCTCCTAACTCTTGGCTTGGCAGTGAGAATGACTCTATCCTATTCCCTTAGTTGTTATAAATAAGTAAACCAAGTCAACGTGGGGGCTGTCAATGAAAATGTATTCTAAACCACAGGTAAAATTGGTAGTTCGCAGATACCTTTGGTTATCATTAATGGGATAAAAATCTTTTTAAAAAATGGTGGGAAGTAGCTTAGCACACCTGATTCCTTAAGTGCAGGAGGAAATGTCATTCTCTGCAAGCTCATGCTTTTTCATCTGATAGTTGCTAATACAAATTGCCAGTAGAATGTAGAAATCTACACTGAAGTTCTTGAAAGTGGGGCAAACAGAAAATATTTTTTTTTCAAATATATCTATTCCCTATCTATCCACTTCAGTCCTGTAATGCAGAGTGCTACTTTCGTACAGAAACACTTGCTAGACATAGCTGACGTGGGGCTGTCACAGATGGACTATCACAACGTTATCTCTTTCTTTTTTTTTTTTTTTTTCAACCATTTTTCATTTTGCTAGGTGTGAGTGTCCTCCACGCTGAGAGTGTAGGACAACAGGATCTGACCTCGGTGTGTGGTCTGGGAAGATGGAAGTTGTAGCTGGGGGGAAAGTTCTGCTCCTGATCAGAGAACATTTAGTAAAGGATCATTTTGCTCCTCTCCTGTAGCAGGAGACAGTTACAGGAGAACATAACGTGGGGGAAGGGAAACAAAGCAACACTATGGACTTGTTGAGGTGAACAACAATACCCTCTCTTGCATTTCAGAGGGAGGACTGGAGAGAAGTTGACGTTTTAATATTCTCTAAATTACTCCGCAACATGTTTTCGGATGAATCTAATCTGGCACCTCTTCAAAATTGATATTTCATCCAAGAATGTTTGGGCAAATATGTTATTAAGCTGGTAATTTAGATTTAGCAAGTTTTACACTTCAGTCCATTTTTAAAAAGACAACCTAATTTCCCGAGTTACAGGAATAGGGCTCATAATTTCCCATGCATAGAGTTAAAATGCTTTATTAGCAAAACTGTATTGATTTTCATCCTACATCTCAGTATTGAATGTTGTTTACACTGAAAAATGCAAGAGGAAAAGTAAGCACTCGGAAGGCAGTGTATGAAAAGAGCTTTGAGATTGGGGGAATAAATTTCCTACCCTGCTGAGTCACTGATAGTGGCTCACAGTTGTTGGGGTCACTATCTAAAAGCCAACAGCAAAGTAAGTAAAATAGTTTGTCAGAGCGGTCTTGGTGGTTTTCAGTAATTAATGAAACCACCAGCTCTTCAGATTTCATCTGGAGCTCTTACGTTTTGGCCTGTGAGTCTTGTTTTCTGGGATGCTTTGAGGAAACTCCTGATTGAACAAAATTACATCAATCCTTCTTGTCTTTAAACTTCAGGTGACTTTGATGAAGAGAAGAAATCTCTCCTCAAAAGGAGCTTAACTCTCAGTATTCATCCCTTCGTTCGTTGCAATAAGCTAGCAGGTGACCTTCAGCAAATCATCCATCTCGTGGTTTGTTGGCCTGAGTTTCGGGTAGCAGCGGTACATTTAGGAATCCCGAGGAGCCTGTTCAATCTGTATGGCTGCTGGGAAGCAAAGGAAGTGGGTGATTGCTTCTGTTCTTCCTGGTAATTTAGAAGTGTTGATGAACAATACTTCAAATCATAATGAGTGTTGGAGTCTGTTGCTTTTGATTGAAATTTAAAATAAGCTATGTCTGCTGGAATGCGTGCTGCCCTACTTTGTAAAATATCTCAAGTTTAATATTTGTTTATAAACATCTCCTGCATATGCTGAGAAAATTTACTTCTAAACAACAGATAAAAATTTTCACCCTTACAATCTCACCAGCTTTATTGGAAATTATGTTTTGAAGCTGGGCTTAAACTCATTCAGACAATTTCTCTGCAGAAACTCTCTTGGTCCCCACTACTTACCGTTATCACCGCTGCCTTTCCAGTACTGATGCTAATGCAAGGAGTAGAAATATCACATCCTCTTTTCTTTATCTTTGCCCACGTTAAGTTGCTTGGCACTTGACAAACTGTTGGGATTTGATTCTTCAGGACAGCTGCTGAAATGGCCAGGTCAGGAGGGAGAATTGTGTTTGGGCTACATAGGATTATTTCTAGACATTGCCTCAGTGTTTTTCGAGTACGAGTGGCTGGTAGCTGAGTCTAGGGCTGTAAAAATGATAGGTTTTGTAATATCTGATTTAGAGTTACCAACGTGCTGGCTGTGTAAAGCCTTTCATGACATTTGTTCATCAAAGGGAATTTGAAACCCACCAGCTGATGAGGGGGAAAATAAAGAATGGCTGAAAGAGTTACAACTGATCTGCTTCACACCACCTTAACTTGTTGTTAGCCAAGCTGGCCTTGTTTGGTTATGCAGAAAGGTAAATTTTTCAGAGGCCTGCCCATTGATATATACCCATTGATATATGCCCATTGATATATTGATATATGGGGGTATATATCAGGTCTCCACCTGATGGAAGAGAGCTGGGAATTTAGTCGGCACTGACAAACAGTGGGCTGAGGAAATGTCTCCAGCAGTGGGCTCAGCACCACATAACATCAGGTTGTGTGTATCCCGAGTCAAACACGTGTACTGCTACCAAGCAGTCAGTCACTTAATTCCTGAAGAAATGAATCAGAAAGCTCTTGAATGTATCCCCAGCATTTTAGTCTTTTCTTCGGTCTCTTCCCTCTTTTGTCTTTGAGGCAGACACACGGTATGTCTCCTTTGTCTAGTGCACCCCCTTTATTTATATTGGAGTCCTAACGCTGTTAATCTGCTCAATAATTTATAAGACAGCTGACCTCCCCATTAGGTGAGCTATTGAACAAACATCAGGGAGCGTTAAATTCACTTTAGGCACTGTGGAATGAAAACCCCCTCAGAGCCCACAGGCTCCACTGAGCGCACAAAAGGCACGGAGCAAAGAGGCATACCCGTGCTTCTGCACATCCCTGGCTTCAGCCCTTACCCAGCTGATAAATATTTAAATCACAGGCCTAGGTGGGTGGACCACTTTTTGTCCTATTGTCTCCTCTTTCACTTCTGTGGCTAAAGGTATAATCTTTGCACGCAGACCCTGTTTAAGTACTCTGTTACTAAGGAAACAAACTTGTCAAGCATGGACCATGTGGGAATAATGGTGATTTATTTAGAAAAGGAAAGGTTTGTCATTTTAAGCTCACTACTACAAAATTGCTTTTTGATTACCTTCAGGCTTATTGCATTGTCTTGTCACAATAAACTATGGGAACAAGTGGAAAGGTTAATAATTGTGGGCTTTGTTCTTGTCAGTTATTCTGCAAAAGATCATACGGGAGACCTGTACCCGTAGCTCAAAAGGAACACATTTCAGTAAAACTGGAGCAGGAGCCCGGACTCCAGTTTCTGTTATTGTTATGTATTTATTTCCTAGCTGCCTCCAAAGGCATCGTGGCTGGAGACACGCAGACTTGCAGGCTGGCTCCAAGAATGGGCTCTGTGATACACTGCTAAGGGTAGGCAAGGTTGTTTACACATATTTTTCAGAGAAGAAGAAGGATCTCAGCAGAACAGACAAAGGACTGGGAGATTTGAGAGTGCTTCCTAAGGTCTGAACTGTAATACATTTCCTGAGCCCCATCATGAGGGATCCTCGTGTGTTCAGAAACAGCAGCAGTTAGCTTTTTTTTTTTGTAGGTAGTCAATTCAGGTTCTGATAGACACATAAAAAACATCTAAATAACATCATTGTGCTTTGGGCTAGGTCGGAGCTTTTATTTTTCAGCCTAAATTATTACTGAGTGAAGAACTTGCTGCTGTAGAAAGTGGATCACGTTGTTACCTGGGGGTATATTCCCCAGGAAGTACTGTTCTGCTGGGAGATGCCTAAGGGGTGAAGTGGTAAAATATTTAAGGACGAGTAGAGTGAATAGATTCAAATTTTTGCTCAGTTTGTGAGTAATTTAAGGAATGATTGGCATTAACAAATGCCTAAAACTTCTGTATTTTCAGACTACGACAAACATTTAGCATGATGGAAAGTTCTTGAAGTGGAAGAGCACAACTGTTTCCATGATAAACTTTGGAGGAGAAAACTAAAGCTGTTAATACAGAATACTTTTGTCTAGGTTTTTGTCAAAACTAATAAATCTGGAAGTACTTCCCAGTACAGGAAAACTATTCCCTACATACTTGTTGGCGATCTTGCCACTGTGTCTCAGTAACAGCAGGCTTTCCTGCTTTCCAGAAACCCCTGACGGCTGACTGGAAAAGGAGAAAAAAATTCCACTTGTTAATATCCATCCACAGTCTTTTCCCATGTGAGACTACTCACCTCACATTTTGCTAGAAAATGAATAATACAGGAGTAAAGGATGCAGCATAAACTGTTTGTGGCAAATTAAAAGTCATCTCCAGGACGGTTTAGGTAATAGGAACATGGACCACGCCTGTTCTACCTCTAAACGGATTGAACTTTTGAGGAAATATTTATCATCATAAGCTACAAATATTAATAAAATATAACTTTCTTGTGACGTAACAGGAGATTTATGTTGTAATTATGACCAGTTTGGTATTGTTTGCGGTATTGAAGTCAGGTTGGGTAGTGCTTACGGTTAATGAGTGAGTTCATGCCATTGTACTACGGAATCTGTATCGAGACATTATATCGAGGCTATAAAATTGAATGCATTGAGATTTGATCAGTAGTTTTTATGCAGTGACGATGTCAGGCACTAGTGTGTCTTTATTGGTAATTTGGGAATGAGTAACAGTATTCTAGGATATTCTATAGTAAACCTGCTGCCCTGTTCTCCAGCCCTTCCTTAGCTACTGTTCTGGATCCACATTTCTTAAAAAGGACTTGAAAAATATGATAATATGACTTGAGCTTTTGAATTTGTGTACGTCTCTGTTCTGACACCAGGCTCCAGATTAAAGCCCGTGAGTGATGGGCTTTTTTGCTCCTTGGCGGGAGTTACTCTTCTGAAAGCTGGAACCAGATGAATAATTGAATTCTCAACTTTCCCCTTAAGAGAAGAAAGGAAAAATGAGTTAAAAATTGTCGAGTTAGCCAAATGATTTGCCTTTTTCAATTTAAACTTAGATAAATTTGTTCTTGAAAATACAATTTTAAAATGGAAATCAAAAAAAGTCATTTTGAGGAGGATGATTAGTGTAATGCAAGGTTCAGTCCTGGACCTGGGTGTTTGTGATGTCCCTGCACTGTGAGAAGAACAGAGACAAAAGGGACGGGAGGGATTTGTGCAGTGAGCCTATGGCTCCGTATTGCCTCGCACCATAACTGAATGCTGAGAGTATTGTAGTGTCTGTGTTTTGTCAGGGATGGTTGACAACAGCAAGAGACTCTCATACTGTCAAAGCTCCTCCACGTTCTGCAGCCTTATTTCAGGTAGCATTGGTAGCACGCTTCCATTGCTAGCAGGAGTCAGCTTCTTAGCTCTAGCACACACACTTCTCCCAAGGTCTCTTTTCTATGCATACAGGCAGAAAATGTGTTATTTTCCCTCAAGAAGTGGCTAAAACTATCCTCTTGGGAATGGGAAGCTGTCTGCAGAAATGTTGCTGCTACAAGAAGATTTCTCTGTGGTTTCTCCTTTGCTTCTGGGGATATTACTTCCTTCCCATTATTTTCCTGTCTCCAAGGATGTGTCTGACTCTTCTTAGCGTTGGCAAACAATGAAACCACTCTTGTGCAAGCTGCTGGTCTGGCCTGGGTCCTGAATGTGTGAGCTTTCAGTCCTAACCAAAGAGCTTTAAGTGGAAGCCTTAGAGAAAAGAGACTTCTGCTCTCGAAAAAAAACAAACATGTAACTGTTTGTCAGCTCTGTGTTCCATCTAGAGGGGACAGCACCTTCCAGAGAGAAGTCTCTTCAGCCTTTGGCCACGTTCCCACAGCCTGGGAAGAACGACTCTGTGAAATGGGCTTCCACCGAAGATAAATTCTAAGCAGAAGGTACTGAGTAGGTTTGTTAAGAGCATGCCGATGGATGATTAAGGAACTTGAGATTTTGCTTGTGTTTTCGCTCAGTCTCCGTGTTTTTCATATATTTTGGTTATGGCAAGTAGCTGTTAAACGCAGTTGTGGCAATTCTACCTTTGCTTTAAAATGCACTGGCAGAGGGAATAAGGAATAAAAAAAAAAGGTTTCACTGACGTAGTTCTGAGCCATACTGTAAAGCAGTCAGGTATCAGTCTGCCTGCCCTCCAGTCTGCTCGATCAATACCTGTATAAATATCTCTTCCGGAGGGATGAACGCAGGACCCTGCCTTGCTCACTGCTGGAAGCAGAGCCAAAGCCACAGCAGCGGGGTGAGGGCAGTAGCCTTCAGAACAAGCCACCAAAGCAGAGATTCCCAAATCATTTATCCATCTTCACCCAAAGAGCCTTGTAACAAGTGTATTGGCCACCAGCATTAAAAAGCAGAGCACATTTCAATAAAAGAGCACAATAAAAAGGATGAATGTTACTTGCTTTAATGGAGGAAGAAACCCCTGTTTCCAATCTTTATTTTGTGACATTGCAATTGATTTCTTCCCTCTCTGGTGGGGAGCTGGCATGGCTCCTGGAGTCTCGTCTGTTGCCTGCAGGTCCCCCAGCTCTGATCTCCCCAGTTTACTTTGCAGCTTGATGAGGTCCTGCTGGGTGCGTGTTACACCTCCCCACGAGAGCTGGCACCCCTGCCTTTGATCACAGTTGAATTCCAATTGTAAGAAACACCCAACAAAGTCGTGTCATGTAGGGAACAGAGTTGTTTGGGCTCCTGTTGCTATAGCTACCATGGCTAAAAAAGCCTTGGGAAACCCGGGCTGGAGTTTAGCAGGATGCGACATTGCTTGCAGACTGCCTTGTTGGGAAGATGGAAGGAGACCCGTGAGCCCCTAATGACCCCCTTGTAGTCCAAGAGCACCTGCTGAAAGGGACCAGTGTCCAGATCTGACTCCTATATGTTTTACATACTTCATTTCAATTTCATTGAGCTCATTATGCAGTAAAGAGTAGAAGTGCAACATTTTCTACTGATGTTTTCCTTCCTTATCTTCAATAGAATCTCTTTAGTATGGGACCGAGGACGTGCTGTTTTCAAACTTCTCATTAAGGTCTTCAGTCACCTTGTTGAATTCCCTCTAAAGTCAGTGGAAAGAAACAGGCAGCCCCGCACAACGGCTCATCCCACTCGTTTTCAGACTGTGAAGTGTTTCAGGGGAAGCCTCTCCTCTCGTCACTGAGTACAGTGAGAACCTAGACAGTGCATTCAGACTTAATGCTCTGCTGAAATTAGACTAAAAATATGAGGTGAGCTAAATCCCACTCGAGTGTGTGTGCTAGCCTGCCCTGTCAGCATCTTCATCTGCAGGGCCAAATCCTGCACCATGCTGTTCATGGCCTCGCTTGCTCAGAGGGGTGGCATGTGGCTTTAGCACCCTGCTTTCTGTTCTCCCCTCTAACAGCAGTAATGCCATTTGCACTCAACCAGCTCAGTTTAAAGAGTCAGGGATTAATTTTTTTCCCCATAATTGGAAATTTGAGTTCCTTGTTCATGCATTGCAGCTCTGTGCTTGAACCTTGTACCTTTTTAGAAGCTAATGCAACATTACGCTGCAAATAAAATCCCAGAAAACACACAATCATAGAAGAATATAGCTGGAAGGAACCATGAAAGCTGTTTTTCCTGTTCCAAGAAATACCAACTATCCCTAGAATTATGCAGATGCTATCAGCCGAGTTGGAAGTCAGAATATTATCACTGCTCAGGGTCTCAAGCACTGCAGTCACACAGAAGCATTGTGGCTGAATACCCAGGGGAGACTGCCTGGGAGCTCAGACAAATCGCCTCCATAGGACTGGAGCTCACTTCTTTAAAACCGTATGTTCTTTTCAAGTTTCTCTGATTTCCAGAGACATAAATTACTTTTCGGGCCTTTCTAACATTATAATTGTTACCTGAAGACTAGACATGATTTATTGAAGAATAAAAAAGTCCATCTTCATGAGGTGAGCCTCTGTAAATATCGTAGATGGAATTTCATAAAGGTATATGGCATCATTTCAATTTTTCTCTACCCAGGTGGCAGTAGGCCCAGCAGACTACATAAAAGGAAGGAGATAGGATGTCTTACAAATAAATCCAATTAAGTTTCTATATGTGAACTGATTGTATTTTATTTACCTAGCCATAAACCAGATTTTAGATAATCAAAGCTTTGGCTTGCAGCACTGTATTTAGTTATTTTCAACAAGTTGTTGTGTAGGAGGTACGTCGTACACAAATTTATTCTGTAACCTGTTCTGTTTTCCTCCCAAGCCAAGATAGAGTAAATAGCAAAAGCTGGGTGTTGCTGAAAGGTGCTCTGCTAGGATGGCTTGTCCTACAAGGCCCCATTGCGACTGCCATCTGGGGGTACCGGGGTCCTTGAGAAACACAACTCTCCCTTAAGTTGCAGAATTAAATCTACTTCAGGCAAGAGTGTGACCGAGGAGTCGAAACCAGAAAGCTTTTTTGTTCCAAAGCAAGGTGTGTGCTGGAAGGAGGGGAGGAGGGCAGGGGCTGGGAGGACCGTCAAGGCTGGAAGTGGAACAGGTCTGACACTGAGTTCTAAATCATCTGTGATAGTCTGAATGGATGGATCATAAAGACCTTAATTTCCAGATGGGTTCATACGATGGCTTTTGTGATGACTCAGCTGATTAACAGGATCACATAGATTGATATCACTTTGACTGCTATTTCATGAACACTTTTCCTGATATTTTAACCCTATTGCTGCTGAAGGTCAGTCTTGATTCTAATGCAACATTTAGTTTGCCAGAAGACTTGAAATGGCTTTTATCTGCCTCACTAGCCTCACATTTCTGTTATTCCTTCTGTCCGTCCTTGCCTACACTATTAGCTTTTTCTAAGTGGTACCGTTTTGCTTTGAAAATACACAAAGCATTCTCATTTTGGAAATCAAATTAATGTCTTCCCATTGTTCCCCCTCCTTAAGCACCAAGAAGAAGCATTTCCTATATTGTAAGTGGAGTCAGCACATAAATAAACAGAGGGGTCTCATTAGTGTGTATCCTCAACTGTCAGTAATGGCTGACACTTGCAGCTTTGTGTATTATAACCTCCTTTATTCAGCAAGGGTAAGTCAGGATGCAAGGGCTATTCCCTGCGCTGCTTGAAAAGTGCCAGAACACCTTTAGCTTCCAGCTGGAAGAACCACCAGAGACTCGCAGGAGGAATCCGAGTTTAAACACCTCATTTGAAGGTCAGAACCTCTAACAGTGTAGCAAAAGTACATTGCAGTGTCAGCATTGGTTATGAGCCCGGAGCCTGAGACAGGGCTCAAAACCGTGACCTTCTGCACCAGAGGCAAGAATGCTACCAACTGAGCCAATCTGACATTAATTAAACCCTCATTAAAAGGGAGGGCTTTTTTCCTGGTTAGAGAAGTGATTTCCTCTGCAAGGTTTTATTATGCATATCTTATGAATTTTAGCAGGTGGACTATAGACCCTGTTCTGATCCCTTGGAATCATGGTACGTGGCATATGTTTCATGCAGATGGGAAGCAGAGAAGAGATATAAATATACATATTCGTCCATTCTAGCTTGTAAGATAGGTGGCTGTGTTACGGCATCCAGGAGCAGCTTAAAGGGTGAAGCTTATTGTCTATTACCCCACACTGACATGGGGAAATATCCCATACAGTGCTAATGGAGCATGAACACACAAACTTGGCAAGATTTTAGTTACTGTACATGTGAGTCCTCGGTGTTATCCCGTGTTTGAGTATCACCTGGCAATAGGAGCTGGGAAAAGTCACAAGCCCTCGCTGCTTATTCCCCCAAGTGGGAAGCCTGTTTTCTCACAAGCCTGTTTCACTGGCAATGTAAGAAACATTTTCCTTTAAACCAACCAAGGCTTAACAATAACAAGGAAAGCAGCGAAGCAGAATGCAGTATTAACGGCATCTTAATTTCTAGTGATATCCAAGTGATTTATCAGCATCACTGTAACTCTGCCCTGGTGCTGCAGGGACTGCCGATGCCTGGCTGTTTGGGTGGTGTCTAGGAGCTTGCATGCCTGGGCTAGTCTTCTTTTTGCTGTTTATTCTGTGTTTAAACTCCAAACTTCATCCAGTGAAGACTTCATCCAGTCACAAGACTTTCTCTTTCAAACATTAAATCAGGGACTGACACAGCTGGGCTGTGAGAATTACTTCCAGCCAGCAGAGGACAGCACTTCTTCCAGCTCTGCTGTCGCTTTGCTGCCAGCTGGGTGTGGGGTGTGAAGAAAGCTTGTGTGCCTGTGATGTGGTGGCGTCCCCAGAAAGCGCCTGCCTTAAGTAACAATGCCCTAAATAAATACAAAAATAATTGTCACCGTACCAAGTAGTACTCTTTTTAACAACATTGGCCTCATCAATCTGTCTTTCCCTTGCCTGGATATTTTTACATTTTCTTCCCCCTTAATCACAGCTTTTCAGTTTCAAATATTCTCATCTTTTCCTCCTTTTTAAAGGCACGCTTTCAGTTCTTCCTTTCTCGGAGGCAACTTAGAGCCAAGCCTCTGCTCCTCTCTCTTTTTCTGAAAAGACAAGATTCATCACCCAGGATTTGTTGACCTGCTGAGGAAAGAAGCTGATCTTTCTTCCCAGCTCTGTGGGAATCCCTAATGCCAAGACACACTTCACTGGGAAATCAATATAAATAAAAAGCAGTGAAATGTCTTTGTTGTGAGGCAACCTCTTTGCATCGCCTGTGAGCTCACGCAGAGGGCACACATCCCAATCGCCAGCCTAACTGAGCAAGGAGCAACACCATCGATTCGGAGTCCATCTTCCTTCACGTCCTCTCCTGCACATTGATTCGGCCTTATTTCCCTTCTCAGCTTCTTCCCTCTGGTCCATTGATTAATCATCAATACTACTCACTAAAGGCAGCCACAATTAAACAGACATTAGATGACTTCCCCCTCACATTTAATAACACCGAGCTCAATCAGATACCTAACACTTTGCCTTGCTCACAAAATTTTAACCAATATCCAGCTGAAATGAAGTTCTGTAATTTCGGTAGAGCAATTGCTCGCTGACAGGAAGAAAAGCACCAAGATGCAGAGCATGGAGCTTCCAGAACACGCGTCTGTAGGGGAGGTTTCTGTCCAGAGCAGCATTTCAGTTCTTGGACCCCCCTTTGGTTTAATGGTGTTATGAAGTAGTGCACTATATAACGTGATAATGATGGAAATACATAATCACATCACCCACAGCCTCTGTGTGTCATTTCTGTATATCATGCTGTCAGCACAGGACAGCAAATATTTTAATACCAAAAGCCTACCAACAGTGACTTCAGCTCATGAAGACGTGCCTGAGGTAGCCCTAAACGAACCGGTCCTCTCCAATTAGCAACACCCACTGGTGGGGAAGGCAGCACCCGCCGCACATCCCTGCCGAGCAGCTGGGTGGTTGGGCAGTTTGTTAACGCTGCCTTTGATCATCTCCCACTGTCACGCTATCGACGGCTCATCCGAGAGCTGCCATCGCTGAGACGTGTGTATCTGGGAGCAGTTCAAAAGAAAGGCCTTATGTAAAGGAATTAGTTCATACGGGGACAGAAAGGTGTTGTGTGGAGCAGAGAGAGGAGAGTGTGCATGGGAAGGCTTGAAGTCTGTCAGAGGGGTGGCTGGAAACCAGCAGCATCACCCACGGCTGTTTTATCCCGAACAGGGCAGCCTTAACTTCCCAAGTTTCATTCTGTGGGCTTCCCTGGACCTACCTCAAGTCTGATCAGGGCATAGATGGCTGAATTCCCCCCAGGGATACCAACCACATGAGTTCCTCCGGCGGCTGGCATTGCCCAGGTCAGGCAGGGGCTGACGTGGCACTCTGAGCTGTCTGAAGGGAGGCCCCTGTCGTACATCTGCAGAGAAATAATGTGGTATCTCGGACTCTGGCTGCATTAATTCACCTGTAGGTTATAACATGCCTCTGAACTTCTACTTTCAGCTCCCTGTCGAATACAGGTATTTCGTGGTGCCTTAGGCCAGGTGCAGATGGCCAGGTAAGGTGCAGATAGGTAGGTGAGGCTATGCAAGCTGGGAGCTGGTTTGTTCTCAGTATTTTGAACCCTCTGCCACTTCTGCAGACTGTTGCAGGTACACAGCTCTCTGTAAAGCAGCACACCCACTGACTTGCTGCAGATGCTGAAATTGTGCCTGTTTTACCCATGGGAGGGTAGCACTAATCAGTTAAACTTCGTAGTCAGGAGATACTAACATACTTGAAAAAACTCAGAGAAATATAGAGAAAAAATATTTTTAGATATGAAGAAACAGAGAGACTTGTTGTTATCATAGCCTGGTGAAAGATTCTTTTCTTGCGTGCGTTTATCATCCAAAGACTCCCTGTTTTTATAAATTTCGTGCCTGGCAAGTTTTCCATCCACAGATTTCTAAGAGGGTTGAAGCCCTAGAACATATATTTAGCGCCTGCCGACAGGTCCCTAATTATGGCTTGATTAATCACAGCAGTGCCTGCACCTGTCTGTGCAAAACATCTTCATTTTTGCTTTGTGACCCGTGCAGGATCTGGGAACACATCAAGCGACGGCTGGGGAAACACCCAGCTTTGTTTTCTTCCCTGCTGCGAGCTCTGCTTCTGCTCGGACCAAGCGATTTCTGTTTGGGGGTGGGGGCTTCTTCCTTGGCGGGTGTTTCTGGGGAGGTGGAGGGCACTTGGCAGCTTCTCCCAGGAACAGAAAAGGATAGAAAATCCTGGTTGCCTTGGGGTAGTTTTTATACACCCTTCCCTCTGCAGAAATGGGCTCCCAATGACCCCAGTGACACTGGTGGAAAAGTGCACAGAATTTCTCCTAGATGTAGGCAAAATGTCTTTGTCTATTGACAAAATAGGTCTTGAAGTGCTGCAGGCTTATTGGGATATGCACAACTTTGGCTTTCATGCATTTTCCTTTTTAAGCAAATGCAGTATTTTTTTTTTTCCTTTTTCTTTATTTTGAAAAAGACTTAAAGAATTGTTAAGGGCAAAGGAGGGCTTTCTCCAGGGTGTAGGACTGGGTAGTTTGCTCAGTGTCCTGAGCAGGGAAAAATTCATAGGGCACTTGAGGGGAACGTGAGACTCCAAGACATCTCCTGCTGGGAAATACAAAGAGAATGCAGAGGATCCAGTGAGCTGGCCGTGCTGGGAAGGGACTCAAAGAAGAGGTCAGAGGACAGTTTTCTGCACAGGGTCCTTTTTCATTTTTCAGAGAAAGACTGAAAAATTAGAGACTCTTGGAAGAGATCCAGAGAAAACTGAGAAAAAGTCTTTTTACACTGAGATGAAGAGATCCAGCTGAAACTGCTCGTAGTGAGGAATGGGAGCAAAACGCAAGATTTCACCTAAAGGGCCGGGCAATTGCTTTCCAATTTGTCAACCAAAGAGTAAACTTGGAGGAAGTAAATTTGGTGTGGATCAATCCAAAGTAGATCTAATGTTTTTCATCCTGAACTGAACACCAGGAAGTTAATTAGTGTAACACAAACCATGCTTTCTGACCTTGGGCTGAAATGTTTTCGTTTCAGGATCTTGTAAAAATAGCGGAAGAAATGAGAGGTTCCCTTGAGCAAACTGGAGGAACTTTGTCATATCTCTTTTATCGTACATTTTAAGGCCCAATCTCTTGTCTGTCTGCTCCAGGAAAGGAAGGGACGCAGTTCTGTGTACCTGGCCTCACGGCAGCTCTCTGTTCTTGGCAGGGATGCTTGGTGTTGGTGCTGACATTCCCAAGGATGGTGCTGGCGCCCTTCATTTGACTCAGATGCACCATAAATGTTTCCCCTTCCTTTTCCAGCACCAGAATGATGTGGCAGAACACAGGTTTAAACACAGTTTTGGATATACAAGGAATTAGGCTGAACACCTGCAGCTCTACTGCTAGAAAAACCTCTGTGCCTTGTTACCTTCGTGTTGTAGGAGAGAAGAACAATTTTTGCAACAAAACCTACCTGCTAGTGTTACATTTGCTTCCAAACAATACAGGCTGTTGTACTGCAGCAAAAGACTTCTATAGACAGCAAACATCTCCACCCATCACAACACACACTTAACAAATGAAACAAAAATTCTTTTGTGGCAGCACTTCTGTCTCAGACAGGCAGAGGCACTTCGTTACTTGGAATCTGCGAGGCACAGAGAATTCGCTCGGTGTAGGATGGAACAGGGATGCCAGGATTGTCCCAGCCGGCACACTAGGGGAGCAAAAGGGAAGGTAAGAGAAGAGAGGCTCTCTGTAGACTGGCACAGAGCTGTAGGCACAGCACTAGAAAGCTGTTAAAGCAGAAGTCAATGAAACGATACACAGAAGGAGCACCAACTTCTGACTGATGGGCAAAGCGGGACGGGAGAGGAGATATCCGGGATCTTAAGCAGGCTGTAAGGAAGGAGGAGGCTGCAGTTGTAGAGGAGAAGTTCTGAAGTCGTGAAGATGAAAAGGGCATAGGCAAAGTTTGACTTCATGTGACTGAAGGAAAGGGTCAAATATCGTGGAGAAAAGAATTCAGTAAATCTTGTCAGCCGGCACGTGAGAAGGAGGTGGCAGAGGAATAAAAGGTAGTGCTGACATTGCTAGCCTGGGAGAAGGGGAGGGAGCAGGGAGGGAGGAGAAATTAAGGAAATAATGGAGAAAGGCAGGAAGGGGGAGGGTGGAGGTTATGAGAAATCAGGTGCTCAATTTTGTCCAGGTTGCCCTTGAGCTGGCAGGGGGGTTATCCTGGGTGATGTGCTGAAGAGATTTATGGACATGGGGTAGGGTTGGAAAGACAGATTTGTGAGTTGTCAGCTTAGAGGTGACAGCGGAGCAGCAAGAGAGAACCATGGGACCGAGCACTGAAGGGGAAGGGAAATGAGCCCAGGCCAGGCCCTCGGGGGCTTCCAGAGGGGAGGAAGGAACAGCACCACCGGGACAGCCGCTGGCCTGCAGGACGTTCACCAGGAAGCAAGCAGCAGAGGGACTTGGAGCCTAGATAAGAAATGGCTGGACAGTTTGGTGCATGGAGGGAGCCTGGGCATTTAGAACTGAATCTGGGGAGAATTCATCAGTGTCATAGATAAAACTAATTAGTTTTATAAGTCCCATGAGTTATAAAGACGGAGCACATCTTTGTGTCCTTCACAGACCTGGAGCTGTACAGTGGCCAGAGGCTGCTGTACTGTTAGGTCTGTCCAGGGACTTCTAGAGGCAGATATTTAAGTGCCTCACTTCGATGACTGGGAGAAGATGGTTATGAAGCAACTCAGGTACCACCTCAGGGTATGCAAAGGCAGGTTTTTTAAGGATCGTTCCGACCTTCACTGGTTCCACCAGGAAATGTACACCCAGATCTTTGTGGAAAGTGAGCACTGGGGAAAGGAACTTCTGGGGAACTTCATTCACAAGTCCTAGTTTTAAGAAGTGCTGAGCAATGCAAATGCCCTGCAAGCAGTCAGAGCAGTGTGTGGAAAGCATTTAGGTGGGAACTCGATGTCTAGGAAGTCCCAGTGGGCACTTCTCCACACCCTTAGGCACCTAAATACCTTTAGCCACCTGTCCCTAGGCAGTAAGGTCTAACAAACCATCAGGCAGATGTTGTAGTTAGGGAATTTGATCTTGGCTAGTATACAGACGGTGTGATTTCAGATCATGGATTTTTTAGCTGTTTTCAATATCTCATTTTTTTTTGTTGGACTTTTATTTTGAAGCTTCTGATTTTAGGCTGTTATTTTAAACCTCTCTCAGCTGGTGACTCCGATTGCTTTTCAAACCTTCTATTTTATAACCTTTGTGCTCTTATGCATGAATCTAGGCCAAGTTCCCGCCTTCTGTTTGCTTTCCAGGGTCTTTGAGCTTTAAGCCAAACACAGTTTGGGTCTGCTGAGGCTGGGAACCTTAAGAGACACCACAGTTAGTTGTTTAACTGGCACATATCTGGGTGAGTCACCATCCATGTGAATCGTTCACTACACTGTGTCTTGTTTAGTCAAGCCCAATTAAAATAAAATTTGCATACATCTTTGCCTCCTTTGGAGCAGGGCTTGTTCTTGAACACCAATGGAAAGCAAAGGTGGATGCTGTCACATAGCAAGAAGAAATTAAGAAAGGAGCAAATTTTACAGCTCTCCTGTGATCATTGTGCAAGGGAGAAGTCAGGGAGAGCTCCCGTGCGATGAGAACGAAGGTCTAATTGATGGCCTGATTCTCCATGGCTGTGCAGCCAGCCTTTCCTTCTCCACTTCTAATAAACGCTCTCTGAGTTCACCCCCACGTATCCAAGAAAAATCCATGTGACCAGATAGGGAGACCTTTAAGAAAAGACCAATATTTGCATATCTATTATGGTTATACTCAGTGTTATACTTGTTTCATTAAAATTTCTATTTGGTTAATATGTAAGGTCAATACTGTCACTGTTCTGGAAAATTCATTTATTTTAAAATTAAAGCTAAATGCAGCAAGTATGATTCCCCCCCTTCCTCCATCTGTATAAATCCACTGAGCTTGACAGAGTAAGTAAAGTAAAAGCAAAATGGGGCCCCACATATTTAGAGAATGGGGTCTGCTGTGTAGGAAAAAGCATGCTACTGATGCAAATCCTAATTTTCAAGGTAAATCACTTGATATAGATGCTCTGAGTTCCTGTTTTTTTTATATATTCAAGGGATGGTTATTATTTCAGCCGGGTGCCTACTGAGGTCCATTAGTTTTTACACACCAGTTAAGGTTGTCAATTGCGGGGATTAAAAATATATGAAGAAATACTTGGGATCGCTTAAAAGTCCCGTGCTTTCCCAAGGCTGCCAGCTTTCAAACCATAAGCAACCTTTTCAAACAAATTTGCCTGTTGGGAAGGCTGAAGATGGGAGTTCTTTTCCCAGAAGGGAGGAAGGATAGAGGTGCTCTCAAAGTCAGGCGCCAGGGGGTTTCTGGTCTCTTTCTGGCTCATGGATGTTTTTTAGGGCCTGTCCCTGGTCTAGGTTTTCCCAGAGTCTGGGGTCCTCTGTGTGGTCAGTTGTTTTTTGTGAGTGTTGCTTAACCATCCTAAAACCAGCATCTGCTTCAATTCTCAGAAATCGGGAAAGGGGAGGAAATGATCTAGGACAGCTACTGTGGAAGTCACCTTTAAAGCCTTACAAAAATGTATTAAAACCAAAAGCTATTTTCAACATGCATCAAGGGAAAATGCCTATTAAGATGGATCTGTTTTAATTTCAGCGTTTCTGGTGTAAAATCAGTGTTTCACAGATTTCATTTTGCATGCAGGAAACCTCTGTGTGTCTGCTCAGTCCTGCTGCACTTACAGACCTGTCTGTGGGATGGCCGTGTTCCTTACATCACCATCAGCTGGTTACACCAACTTCCACCCTTAAGGCAGCCGGCTCGAAAGCACTCAGATGGTGCCTATTCCCATTTCCCAACGTGGCAGTGGTCTTTTCTACGTCAAATGAGCTCGGTGACTCTAATCCCTGTCCCAGATGTCCACACCACAAAGGGCAGGATCTCAAGCAATAATCTTTTTGTCAGTCTCAACAGACAGAGCCCGAACTCCATCCACCCAGGGGAGCAAATGGCTTTATTGTCAGCAAACATTTTGCTCCAGCAGAATAGAAGGGAAGTTGAAATTGGTGCTTACAGAGCTTAGTCCTTTCTCCAGTGCTATTTCTGAACACGACTTCCATTTGTAGACGAGGGACTAGATGAAGTGGAAGTCCACAGCAGGGAAATATCTAAAAACACCTTTTTCATTAAACTATGTCAGTGTGCAATGTGCTGGTAGTAAGACAACACTGCTGTTTTTTAGAAGGAGACTGGTGCACAAAAGGGGGATTCATCCTGCCTGATCTAAGCATCTCGAGGCTGGCTGTTGAAATCTACATGAGATCTTTAGGTACCCTTTGCAGTTAATGAGAAGGAATTGGTTTCTCCAGAGGGGGAATTGGTGGCAGATGAATTTATTTTCAGAGACTGTGGCAACTAACTTTTAAATACCTAACGGCAGGCCGGGTGAATGTCACCCTGACTGACTTTGTCAAGACCAGATGGAAATCTTTAGCAGGGAGAGGACAGAAGCTCAGGAATCCCAAGTCCATTGCTTGACTGCTGGACCATCTTCCCTTAAACTCTTGATATAGTAATTGATCAAAGATGTGCAAATAGCTTCATGTAGTGCTCAGCACCCTGAGTGTGTTCTGCAACCTGGAGGGAGCCCAGAGCAGGAGAAACTTGCACCCTGCCAGTTTTTCTGTGCTGTCTGCCCATGAGGTTGTGCTGGGGATGCCCCCGAGCTGTGATGTGGGAGGTGGCGGTCTTTGAAAAATTCAGATCTCTGTTCAAATCTCGTAACGTGAACTTGGTACTTGTGAAACTTAGGGCCAGAAATGACTGCTTCAAATATATTTTAAAGGTGCTGTTAAATGGTTGTTGAATGTAACTGGCAAAAACATTTGAAGAAAACCAAACACGAACATTTGATACTGAGCTAAAATCAGACAATGCTTATTTTAGGGATGTAGAAATTTTCCTTTTCCCTTTAAGCATTTTAAATTATTTCCATCATCAAAAAGGTTAAATCTGACAGCATTTCAACAAAATAGTTATTTATCTCATGCAAAGAAATGGATTTTGCATCCACCTGTGTGTGTATATGTATTTATCATCTAGTTAGAAGTGATAAAAGTGGTTTTTGTTCAGGTGGTAAGTGCCAAGCTCTAGGAGAGGCCCGACTGATGGTGAAATGATATCATCACTTTAACATCAGTGAGCTGGAGCTATTAGAGCGGTCATTTCTTTTCAGTGCTTCACCCATGAGTTGAGAAATCCAATCTCATCCTCGTGGTAACCAGAATTAGCACAGGGGAACAGAAGGGAACATCTGGAGGCAGAAAATCCAGGGCCGTGACCTGGGGAGGTCAAACCATGATCCCGGCTGGGATCGGGGGCCAGGGGGTGACAGGTTAAAGGCCAGATTTGAATCCTGATAGATTAAATGAAGCTCAGAGAGGGACTTGGAGAGTAATAAGGGATTGGTAACCCTGTGAGCCAAGGGTTTCTGTAAGCCTGTGGCTTGATCGTTCCTCTGGGCCGGGAGACGAAGCTTTGCTGATTAGCATGCAAATGCAACAGCAGTGTAAAAAGTTCCAGATGAATTTATGACTAAGCCTTGCTGCGGGGAAAAACATTTTTGACAATATGCATTAGGAAAAGAGAGGTGAATGAAAATAGGTGTCAGCCTCCAGCCAGCATGGGTGGGAAGGAACAGGGCCAGAGCTGCGAGGACAGGGAACGTGAGAGAGACTCCTCAAGCAGGGCCACAGGCTGTGAAGGGGAAGCCCCCGCTGGTTTTAAAAAAGAATACGAGCCTAATAAATGCAACTTTCTGCTTGGCACTAATGAAGCAGATTAATAAGGCTATTGGAGCCCATATGGCCACGGAGATTTCCTTAGACTAAACACTGCTAATGAATGTTTTTGGAGAGTGGTGTTTACTTCCAGGCGTATGTCACCCGTGGAGCGGCCTAGCGCGTGAGGTAACTGCAGCGCTTCGCCTCGTGCATGGCACGTCATCTCTCTGCGAAATGTGTATTATTTCCAATTTGCAGATGGGAAAACTGAACTGGGAGAGCAAAGATCAGCGTTTGCAAAAGCCTCCTCTTACACCAGGCCTTGATTTCTCAGTGGCTGAAATGGAAGCACCACTACTGGGAGCAGTGGTGGTATGAGGCTGCTTGCAAGTACACCACCTAGTACTGACGGTGGGGTGGCTAGAAGTTGCCAAGAATCAGGTCAGAGATTGTTAAAGAACAGAAACCAAAAACTAAAGTTTTTGAGTGACAGGACTCTGGCACAGGTTGTCTTCATCACTAACCTGTTTAACTCCAGGAGCTTTACGGGCTTGGCCTCCTGACACACTGGCTGTATCTTTCTTGCCCAGCACTTCTGAAACTGAAGGCAGGCCAGACACATTTAAGTTCAAAATTATGGCCTGGCTGCTTGTGTTCAGGCAATCAGATGTGAAAACATGCTGATTTCATTCTTAAATGGAGATTCAGTTGGCTGCTTATTTGCTGAGCAAACAGATCTGCAGGGAGGAGAGGAGCAGCAGCTTCAGCCAGCACACAGGGCTCCCCGATCCACTTTTTCCTCTCGGAGGTCTCTTGGCTTTCTGTCTCCACATGCTTCCTTGTCACTTTGATCTCTGCATCCCTACATACAGCCAGGATAAATGGCTTTTCTTTCACTCTCTCTAGAAACAAGGATCCCTAAGCCCTAAATCTCTCTGTAGATAACTCCATTGTAATATTTCCTCAAAGATTTCTAAAAGTTGTTGGTCCCGGCTATGCAATTTAGATCAAGTGTGTGATACATATCCAGACTGTTTTCTTTTAGCTGCCTTCATGTGAACTGCTTTGTTAGATTTTCCGTATAGTGAAACTGATTTCAATTCCCTGCCGCAGTGTTAGTATTATTTATCCTGAGCAATTAAGGAGAATTTAGGTCAACAACAGCATGGGAGTGTTTACGTCTGTGTGTGTGTACACACACACATTCGTATGGGTTTGTGCAGCTTTTCAAGGGAGAGCTCAGCAATACTCCCCAAATTGATACCAGCAGTGTGAAGGGTAGGTAAGAGAAAGGGAGGTACATCAGCTGTCTGCGAGGCAGTTACGCTGTGGAAGGAGGCACACCAACACAGCAGGTAGCAAATGTCTTCTTCCAGAGCTTGGAAGTTACTGGTGTGTAGGCAGGCATGAAAACAGAACATACCAAAACCTGCCTTTTATTGTCGATCTGCCTGTCAAACTGCTTTGTTAGGCAAGGACAGTAGGATGGAAAATAGGCTGATATTTGGCTTCTTTTTGTGTGTATGTGAAGGTAACAACACTTCAAAGGTTGTTTTTTTTTTTTTACAGAAATGTGCTTGGTAGTGCCAGGAATCAAATACAAAAATTAAGACAATACAAAGAGGAAAGGTGCTTGGACTTTCTTCTCAACCCAGGGCTGCTAGTCCTGAGAGGTTTGTGCTTTCCATTCTCAGCTTTGTGTGAGCCCTTCCATGGAAGTGCTGTATTTCCTCGTGGAGGAGAACGGTATCCTCCATGCTCAGTTCTATGCCTCAGTGTGCTCTCAGTGCAGGACAGCTGGGAGTAAAAGCAAGGTAATATAACAGGTAAGGGAGAAGAGAGCTAGATCAGGATGCTGAGTGTACTTTCTGTCCACCCTCCCATTGCTACAAGACAAGAGAGGGATAGGAAAGGGGAATCGTCCAGCGGTACCAGCTTTGCAATCCTCTTGCAGTCCTCTTGAGTAGGGCAACAAGGAAAACAACACCGACACCACAGGAAGATACTCTGATAAGCACAAACTCTTGGATGGGAAATGGTGCTGCGGAGGCACTGCTGATGTGTGTGTGGCCCCGCAGCTGATCCAGGATTGCCAGAGTCTCACTGTGCTGTGTGGAGAGACTGAAAAATATTTTGTCATTAAATTACATTTGACTGAGGTTGGCTGAATTAACATATCCCAGTGCATGAGAGCCACATGATAGGAATTTGATTACTCGTGAGCTTCTCATTATTGCAAAGGTGCCTTCCAGTGCCTGTTACACAACTGAGGTTAGGCATTAGCAGTTCCAGTTGCTGGCAGTGTTTGCACAGCAGCTTTAATTCTTCAAATATTTCATGCTTATGGCAGTTGTTGGACCTTCTGTGCTTTTGGTTTGGTGTTGTAAATACTTCTTTTTAAGAGGCTTTGCTCTTAAAGACGAACAGTAATGCAAAAAAAAGCCTTTTGCATCATTTATAGATAGTGGATGAAACATTTCTGCAAATTCTGAAAAAGATTTATGTTTTGCCACTTTTTGACATTTGAAACAGTAAGTCTTGATTTATTTATTTTTTATTATTTTTTTCTGAATGAGTGGTTGAGGCCATCACTGCATGGCAGCAGGTTGCAATGAAGGCAGAGACAGGTTTAAAAAAAAAAGTCATGTTTAGTGAGATTGTTTTGAATTCTGCTAGCATTGAATACCCACTTGCCTACCTAAGCATCTCAGTAATGTTCATCACCATGATGCCTGTATCCTCAGACATTGATAAGTGTTCCCTTGTCTATTAATCTGAGACAGCATCTTGCTGTCTAGTAGGGTGAGGTTTTCATCACAGAGAGATCAAAGAGCAGATTCTTCAAAAGTGTCAAGGTTGCAAGGCTGATAATTTTTGAGTTCTGAAATAAAGTCCATAGTTGTACATCTAGAGCCACGTGGGATTGTCATGTCTCTGTATCCTGCAAGTCCTCTTTCAGCTCCCAGACTGTGTGGTCAGCCTCTTTTCTCTGTGTCGAAGCGTTAGAGGGGAGCACTCTCTTTGGGGAATGTGCAGCATCCTGGTGGAGGGGACCAGCCTAGTGGAGTTTCTGTTCCGGTTCTGCCAGTGAGCAGTCAGTGACTGAAGCAAAAATATGGCTGGGACAAGCTAAAGAGATCCTTTTTATCAATTTCCCCTGTACTGTAGGAAGAATTAATATCAATCTGTCTCTTTAAGGAGGACTGCAGGAACAGTAGGTTTATTTGCATTTTGCCTTTCACAATTGGCAAGAAGTATTTCTGCATGAAGCATTTGACCATTTGAGCATCAGATTTTGCTAGCATCGTTTAAAAGGAGGTAAACGTCATTAAAAACCCCTCGTAGGTTAAAATGGACACTAAATATGGGTAAGAGTTTGCAGGGAGGAAGCAGGCTGCCCAGTACGCATGCACCCAGCTGGGTGCCCTTGTCACAGGTACTGGGTTTGTGTCTGGTTCCCCAGCGTGCTGGGGAATTTCAATTCTTTTCTGCACACAGCATGGACAAGCTCTCACACTCATTTTACTTCAGGCTCTTTTGCAAAGGCAAATGGCACTGCTGGAAACTAATCAACGTAATTTTTTACTCTTTGCAGAGGTCTATTAGCAATCATTGCTGCAATCTTGGTCTGTAAATGGGGATGGCGTATTCCTAAATTCAAAACCAGAAATATTTCACGTTTTTTATAAAATATTATTGCCTTGTCCTGTCTCTGGACAGCCTCTTTTGAGGCTTTTTGTGTATTCCTATTTTCCCTAGATGCTGTAGCAGGCTGCCAGACAGGGAGCTGCTGCTGAGGATATTGTAAAAGCTCAAATGGTAATGAATAGGAAAAAAATACATCACTGTTACTGTAGGAGCCTTGCGCAACCTCTTCCAATATACATGCACTGGAAGAAAGTACAAATATTACTTTTATTAAATGAGACGCAGACACTTAGTTCTTATCTTGTCTGACAAAGGAGAAGAAGAGACTGACACAGCTTTCATGGTGTAAAATCCCAGCAGAGATAAAGGGCTGCGGAATTATCCTGGCTAAGCTAAGCAAAGCTGTCTATAGGGCAGCCTTCATCTAGCTGTATTTCTACAGGAATTTTGTTGGCCCAAATTTTGCATCCAAGGAACTACTTTGTGGTAAGGAAACAACTTGTTCCTGGTGTGAGAACGCAACCTGGGTTGATTTGGCAAATCCCATGAAGGTGACTACAGTAGCCACTGAGTCAAATTTCCTTTTCCTATTTAGTATTTATACCGAGAACTGTTAACTTAATTGATAAACACAGGTTTGATTAAAAGTTTCTCTGGGACTCAAAAGGAAGCCAGTTGGTTTCCATCCCTTGCCCTGGCTTCTCCGAGAGCCTGGGAATGAAGGCTGCGCTTTCTTTTATATATGCAGCCAAAGTGCTTCTCTGTGCCCATTTGGGAAGGATTTAAGCCTAAAATGAGTTTGAAAATTGAAGATCTCATGTATTACAAGAGCTTGTCCATTTATCAGAATAAAAATTATAAGGATCATTAATTTGTGCATATGTAAATTAGGAACTGCGGAGGATTTCCTGATAACCAGCAGTGGCATGTGATGTACTCCGTGGCAGTCACACCAAGGCTGAAATGTGTTGATTGCCTCCAGGGTTTAACCCTGCAGCTTTCATGCAGCGCAAAAGCAGCTTGTTCTGCTCACCATGTGGCACTGGAGCACAGGCAGAAAAGGTCACACGAGCAATCAAGATCAGCATATCCCTACTCAGGTAGGGACCCCCTGTGGCTGTAGGATTAGCTGCAGAGCCTGAGCTGCCTTTGAATACATATTTGCTTCTATCTGTCCTGACTCCGTTACAGACAGTGTTGTTTCATTAATCTGTGACCGTATTTGCCATGAACTTGGATGCACAGTGGGACAATGCTTGCCATTTCTTGCTGTTTGCCTGGTTTTCTTCCTTCCCGGGTTTTTGAAACATGAAAACAGAAGAAATTAAAAGGTTAGATTGTTTTCTTAATGTGTCTCCCTGCAGGAGTGAGCCGTAGTCCGACAGGCTGCTCTGAGACCTTTGCTGATGTTGTCACTTCAGCGAGGATCCTACAGGAAAACTACTAGTAAGCATCTGCAATTAGCAGATAATATTTTTCAAAATGTGACTGAAATTTTCTGACATAGTTGGAGTTTTAGAGTCATGAATTTGGCTGGGGTGCAAAGGAGTTTGCATCTAATCCCCTTGCATTACATACAGAATCCTGGTACAGGAATTCCAAGCCCAGATTTAAAGGTCAGACAGAATTTACTCTCCCCATTGCTCTCTACCATTCCCCCAATATTTGGGAAATCTGTAAAAGCTCATTTGCTTGAGCACTCCCCCCATGCTCTCAGCACCTCCGCTGCCAGAGAGCAGCACTGGAACAAGGGGCAGCAGTGCATACACGCAGGGCTGTCTCCAAGGCAGACATTTGTCAGGGAGAAGTCACTGACCTCCTTGTTTCCTTAGCCCTGGAGATCCTTGCGCTCTCATTGCTGAATCTCCCCGGGGAGGTGGGGGTGCTGATGCCTACCCTGGGAGGAGGCTAGCATTTAATCTTATCATCTGTCTCGGCTGACATCCCTGCTGCTGCTGTGGGAGAGCTCTGGGGGCAACCCCCAGACAGCAGTGCAAGAGATGTCCATTCCAGAGCATCCGCTAAATGAAGCCTCAACATTTTCATTAAAAAGAGATGCTCCTGCTGGACAATTATGGATTGTGACTCTCCCATTTTTCCACAGGCAGAGAGCTTATGTAAAAACTGACTGACATTTAAAAATGCCAGCACTCTTATTAATTCTTCAGGAAGGCTTTCTTGGGGCTTTCTGTGTGGAGTGCCAGTCAGAGGACAAGGGTGGTGCGGCCAGGCTGACAGAACCAAGCTCTTTACACAAATACTGGACTCTTTTAAATCTGCTTTAAAGTCATGTTGCCCACGTAACTTCTGGCTAACTGGGAAATGCACCTGGGAAAGTTACGGCACCCAGCACTCCTGAGAGTCCCAGTGGGGTGAGTACAGGCTCTTTTGGGCTCTCTCCCATGACTGACCTCTCTCTGAGCTGGGAAGAGCCCCTCTGCAGGAATTAAAGCAGCTGTGCTGCCTTCCTGCTGGCTCAGAGATGTGCTGCTGCTCTTCCCTGTAAGCAGAACTCACTACGGTGGATTACTGCCCACCAGTAATTCCAGCAGCACTGCTAATGTGTTGCCCTTACTCCAGGATCACAAGTTAAATTCAAACCAGAGGACAATGTGTGTCAGGGCTTTTCTCTGCTGGCCCCAGAGGGATTGAAAGGCTAAGCACATTGACATGTCTGCTTCTCCTTCTTGCTTCCTAATCTGGGGTACCTGGCACTCCAGAAAGCACTTGTCTGATGAGACCTGGGTTCAGTTAAGCATCCACCAGAAAAAAAAATACAACCTTTCCCCCACCCCACTTTTATTAGTAGCTACGTGCTGAGTTGCAGTTCTTTTGTCTGCAGTGGGGGCAAAAGGAGCTAATTTCCAGTGAATGAATTATTCTGCGAGCTACTTTTGTGCAGCTCCCTCTGCCTTCACCGAGAGCAGAGTTCTGCCGAGCAGGATCTGGTCTTAGGCTGGGCAGACACCGTGGCTTGGAGCATACAGCTCCCCTTCCAATCTTCCCATAGATAACGCGCTGCTGCCAGCTCCTTACTCCTTTATCTTGCAAGGAGAGCGCAGTGCTGGGATGGCGATTCAGAGCCCGCTGGCCTCCCACACCAGTTAAAGTGTCTGGGGTCGTGTCTGTGTGCTCACTGCCCGATGAATGTGTGTTTTGATGGCACATTTGTTATTCTCTATTGGAAATCATTCTCCCAGGCCGGTAAGTATATTGTTTAGTTAGGTGTAAATCTAGCCATGTGCTGCACATGTAGAATCAGAGCCAAGGCTGCTTCACTTCTAAATCTCCAGTGACCATCCAGTAAATAACAGCCCTCGCAGTCCTGGCCGAGTCTATTGGCAGAAAATACCTCCGTAGATCACTCTCGGAGGAATGACTCATTGCGGCAAGGCTGGGGAGAAGAGAGCGAAGAGCTCTGCTTAGTTCTGTGCCTGGCTTTATTACTACTGCATTTGCAACTATATTTAGAGTCAATGACAAAACCAGATGCCTGCCAGTTCCTGTCGTTGGTATGGAGCTGCTTTTTGTTGAAAATGGTAGGGATGTGTGAAATCATCTCAGGATAAGAGGTTATGTGTGCATTAAGGTGACAACCAGCCTGATACGGGCTGAGCCACCTGTAAGCCGTGGGCGCTGGCCCCAAATTGTGAAGACACTGACTGTGGGTCTGCACAGGGTCTTACACCCTGCTTCTGAGAGCTTTTATTGTTTGACCTGACTCACTGCAGGGGAACGAGTTTCCATTTGGAATAAATTTCAACCCAAATAATTGAAAGTTAATCTCACTTTATTTTACATAATGTGTTATGATAATGTAATTGTAGCATGTTTCGTGGGGGGCATAGAGGCCAACAAACTACAGAAGCTGACATTTTGCATAAAGGGAGCCAACAAGAGGTCCTGAGTTTATCTACTCAAACTGATAGCAGCATTTGAGTAACTGAACCTTTTTAATAATGAATTTCTCTCCTTCGTTTATTTTTTTGGGGTGTCCCTTGTAGATAATCATTTGTGACACTCAACGATTACACTAGGTGCAGTATGGTGTAAGTGAAATGAATAGTTTTCTAGGTCAAGCAAATGCAGGAGAGATCAAACCAAACAGGGTGAAAAATATGAACTGTAACAGAGTAAGCGTATTGCAGGTCAAGTGCTGCTTGAGCGAAGCAATGTGGTGGTGTATGTTGCTAGATACAAAATAGTTTCCTTCTTGGGGAGTTACCAGAAAAAAATGCAGTCAGTGAACCGGAAAACTGTGAAATTGTTTAATAAAATTAATCCTCAACTGTGATTAGCAAAAATGTCAGGCTTATTTTGCATCTAGATTTCCATCCTAGCAAATATAAATTTGTCCCTGAATTCTGTTGCCTTGGTCTGAACATTTGCTCTGTTGTACTGAATATCGTTCTATACCCAGCCCACTTTTTCTTAATAGGTGTAGAGTTTGAATGGAGAAATAAGAAATCATATTTTCAAACACAATTTAAACTCACAACGTTTGTATTTAGATATATTGTCAAGTGGAAGTCAAATAATCTTGTTACATATCTTTATAAACCTGATAATTGCTTTCTTGTACTTGTCTGCACAATCTTGTGCTTTCCACAGGGCCACTTGTGTGCACTTACGGGTGATGAGAAACAGAGGAAGGGATGCAGCTGGTTGGTCAGTGGATGGTACGTGTCTGTGCCCAGGCTACAGACTGTCTGAGTCTTCTCAAGCCACAAAGACGAAAACCTTTGTGCCCAAAGGCTCTGGGGAAGACCATAGTTATTAGGAAGCCTACTACTGATCCCCTGGGATCTGCAGGTCTTCTCTGTAGCTCTGCGAAGGGAAGGCAGTGTGTCCTCACTCTCATGTCCCATGCATATTGCTTCCCTGGTGCTTGTAAGAACTTCAGGCTGCAGGCTGGTTGGGTTACTATTGTAGCTTTGGGGCTGGACCTGACTATTAAGGGATAGGCTTATAGGTGTTCACGCTTATAAGCTGCAGAAAACAAGGGAATGCAAATACCAGCGCAAGGCTGCGGAGAAAATGATAAGGAGCTCTTGGAATCTCAGAAACTGATAATGAGTTATATTTGTTTGCTCCTCTACAACTCTGCCCATTCTTTGATCCAAAAGATAAACATGTCAGCATCTCACTCCCCTGCCATGGTAACCTAAAGGAGCATTTTCTCTAGCTGCAGCTGTATCGGAACTTTGCAAACAAGTTGCTGCTGCTTTGCACAGTCAGCCCGCATCTTTCCCATTAGCCATGGCATCCTCTGCTCCTGCCACAGGCTGGCAAAGCAGCCTAACCTCCACCAGTGAGCAAGTCAATTGTCTGCTGCTTTTACTGGTACCTCCAAATCCCCTCGTCTTGGTCTCCCCTAGCTACCACCTTTAAGACAGCAATTTCTTAGAACGTTTCATCACCGGGATCCTGAGCTCACGCTAGCCACGCATCCAGCTGCAGTGCTGTTTGGAAATGAGGTTGACAGCAACATCCCTTTGTGCTCCTCCATCCTTACCAGATGCAGGAATTTCTGAGTCGTGCACGTTCTTGTTAGGCAGCGGTCACCCACGTAGTGACCTGCACGCAGCCTGGGTGGCTTCTCTGTCAGTGCTGGAGCGCACTGCACCCAAAGGGGCACTCCTGCATTCGGTACTGGCAGGACTGGAGGACTGGCAGCTGCCAGCCCCATTACCTCCTCTCACAGCCCCTTTCGGAGCTGAGGTGACCCGTGTGCATGGCTGCACTCTCAACCCTGATAGCGGGAGCTGAAGTTGTCAGCGCTGCCTCTGTTGAGCTGCTGGAGCAGCCAGTATCAATGCTCACGTTCTCTGTCCCAGCTTGAGCAGCTCCCTTTAAAATTTCTCCTTTGAACTCCCCTCTGCTTTCTTTTCCCAGGGTGAAACCATCGCTGCTTTTCAGTCAATGTCAAAACACCCCGTGAATGAACAGAATTAGGACAGGCTGAGGAGGGAGTTATTTCCCTGCCGTCGTGGGAGTGGTTTGGGACTGAAACCATCAGTGCTCTTTGAAAGCCGAGTTATTTCTGTGTAGATGCCTTAGGAGTTCAAAATGTTATTAGAATATGCATTATTATTTTGATTTTCACCTGTCAGTGCTGGCATCGGTGACAGCAAAGGGCACAGTACTGGAGATGCGATCCCCTCACTCTTCCCCAACATGATGCAGCACAAAGGCAGGTGCCTGTTACACTCCGCTTTTGCTTGGTAGCTCAGTCCCAAAGGGGTCTGGATTGCTCAGTGACATTGTGCTGGAGTCTGTGCTTGATTTTATTTTGAGTAAGTCATACCTCTTTATACATGGATAATGAACCCTCCGCGCACCTGGTACAGGCTGCACGGGGTTATTTAAAACGTGAGGGTCTGAGCATGCCTGAAAGTGAAGTTCCCTCGTAAGTATAAGCTGCAAACCCTAATTCAACGTTAAATCAAATCAATGTTAATTTGTGAACTAATTAGCATTTCAGGCTTTTTTTTCAGCAGTGTGGTGATTTTGTATATAATGCTATGTGATTGTACTGAAGTACATAATTATGGAGCTGAATACATTGTCTCCTGCTGACATGTTGCAAAAAGATTTTCTCTCCGCAAAGGATGCTTGCTACATCTGAATTAAAGATACACATCTAAGTCCCGAGCAGCTAACCTACAGCCGAATTTAATTGATGTGATGTCAGAATGTAGGGGCATTCCTGAATGAATGGGCTGACTATATATTAGCTGAATTTATTCATTCGTATCTCTGTTTTAATGAGGAAGATACCATTTGGTGGGAGACAGATGATGTGAAAGGTATTCTGAGTGGGGGATATGCATCAAGGAAAACCAAGTGGCTTTAAAGAGATTTAGTTTAAAGAAAGTCTGAAGTCTGAGTGCTGAAGTAGGGGAACTGTCAGTACTTGCTCGGCTCAGTGTTCATTCTCACCCAGAATTCCCATCCTGGCAGCAGCCAGCACAGGCAGCTGGAAACGGAGCAAGAACTTCCATCACTTCTGCAATAACCACTTCTCTTACCTCTCCTACAGCAAAGCTGATGTAAGTCTCCTCTACATACATACCTGGAAACAACCATTTTCACTTAAATACCACTACCCACACTGTAGTTTTCTTTAAAAAAAATGGTTCTAATAATATTTATGTCCTTCGTTATCTCTCTCTTGACTTCAAAGACACGTTTTTTACAAGTAACATGGTTAAGATAAAAGCTGTTTTGTGCCATAACACAGAAAATACACACTGTGCCTAACACAGATATCTGAAGTAGTACTGCAGCTTCACTAATGGGTACAGTCAGTAACCTTGTTTAAAAAACAAATCAAAAGATATAAATTGTAAAAGATTTCTGCAAAGCTGAAGGTGAGCATGTACATACAGTTCCCTGTAAGATCCTGAGTCAATCAGGAAAGTTTTGTGTCCCCAAATAACCTTTTTCCAGGTGAGTTACTGCTCAGCTGCTCCCAGGAGGCGAGGTATGATTGATGGTCGTGCTGGGGCCTCGCTGGTCTCCTCCTGCTGCCTTTGCCTTGATGGACGTGAGTGAGAGACTGGCAGGAAGTGTTTTGGGTGTCGATCCTTTTGGGCTGACAGGTTATTATTGCACCAGCCTGATTCAGACTGAATTACTCAGAGCCATTGTTCAGACCTTTCTTCATTATTTGAGGAATTAACCATGTAAAAGTGTGGGAATTTAACTGATCAGCTCTGGCTGTCCGGGTTAGACTCTGCCTGAATTGACCAAGAAGCCGTATTTCTGTTGCTTTGGCCCTTTTTGTGGACTGTTTTTCTGGGTCCTGCTTTCTTCCTAGGTCAGGGCTGACTGAATGGAAAAGCTGAGCCTTTACTTTTCAGTCCTGTGTTCTATGAAAATGAGGCCTGGTGGGTCTCTCTACTTCTATGCATGATCTATTGGTCTTTTGGAAAACTTTTTGGAAAACTTTTGAAGCTCTCAACTAATTTCAGCCAAACTTGACAGGCCGTTAAGTTCTCTCAGATGTCATAAAAATAGATTGCCTCTGGGGAAAGCAGGGCAGCGTGGGCTCATTGCCTTGGTCGATGTCCAGGTTCTGCAGGTAACCAGGCTACCTTGATTTGTTAGCCCTTACAAGTGCAGTTACAGAGCAAGAATCCACAGGTCCTGACTGACTTGAGAAGTCCTACTGCTGGGTAATAGCTTTCTCCAAGTTTTCCTTGTGAAAGTCAGTAGCCTACAGAACCAAACAAAGCAGTCGTGACACTGCACCTTGCTTTCTCATGGCCTTCAGTCCAGCGAGTTGTGTAGCGTCAGTGATCCATCAGCCCTGGTAACACTGGGCCTGTTGAGACCCAAACCTGTTTATTCATTAACCCTCTCTTAAATCAGTCAAAGAATAATCTCTATGAAGAGTTAATGAAATTAAATTGTTGATTTTGCCTTTAAAAGGCCAGGAGCTCTAGCAAAAAGCTAAAAATGTGAGCAAGTTTAGTGTGCACTGTGCCCTCTGTGGGTCTCAGCCCACCTAACCCCGAGCTCCTGTGCTCGTTCAGGACATCTGTATGCTTAAATGCAAACAGCATGGGAGGAGAATTGGCCTTGATTTTCAGCTTTTACCATAACCTTCTTAAATTTGTACATTTAGGGCATTTAAAAGGTTTAAAATTCCTTCCAGTTCCATTTTATGGTTGATTGTACACAGTGCCAGCCTTGTACAAATACCCAATAACCCATTATTTTCAATGCAAACAGCAGAAAGTTGAACTATTTAGAAAAAATACAATTCAGCCCAAGAACCATGCTAATTATATCCTTGGTTATTTTCACACTGAGGAATATTTCAATCTGTACTCTGTGTTTATATGCTAAAGATGTTTCTTCTTGTCTGAACTAGCAAATATACCTCAAGGAGCTTTATTTTTGGCTACGCACTTAATGCAAAACATTATTTGCATCACAGGAAGATCACATCTTCCCCTTGCCCATTTCAGCTTTTCCATACCAGACCTCAGGCTTTCCTATTATTTGTAAAATTGCTTTTGTTTCCAGTTGGGATCAGATTTAGAAATGGAAAGATCGGGGCATATTAGAATTTGTAGCTAGGGGAGAATTCTGCTCCAAGTGGAGAATGCTAAACCATGCTGGGGAGAAGGGGGGCACGAGACAAAGGAAAAGGTTTAGAACAGGTTTGTGGTTTTTTTTTGGATATCTGTTTGCTATTACCCTGCTAAAGTGCAAGAGATAAGGAGGGAAGGAGTAAGGTGTAAAAGCAGAGAAATGGAAATATACTTTTAAATGATGTAGATAATGACTTTATACTTCCTAAATTTTGAGTTAAGTGATCTTGCCTATTTGGGAACAAAGCTGGCATTGGTTTCTTAATCACTTAGAAACCCTCAGGACATGTTTCAGGGAGAAGGTGCAGAGAAAATGTTCATTTTTAGATATTCATGGAGAAATTGTAAGAGAGTTCCAATTTGTGCAGCCAGCACCTATCTGCTTAACCATTTCCCTGTCATCTCCCTGTTTGTACTGAATTTACACATGAATTTTTAATTGGATTCTACTGCTAATAGCAATTTTCTTCTTCTATTTTTTTTTTTTTTAAATTCCAGGCAAATATCACAAAATGACTGGCAACTCTAGAGATAAGGTCTGCTCTACTTCCTAGCAGCAGCTGCAATATCCAAAGGGTTAATGTAGATCATCGAGGTTTCATCTCCCTGCCCTCTGAGGTCTGATTCATAAAGCTGAAGAGATGAATTCAGAAATTTCCAGAGACAAATGGGAGAGAAAATCAAGGTATATGAAAAAGGGGGGTGGGAAATGAAGTTTTGTGTCAGTGCACGTGGTTACCAAGCGGGGCCTGAAATTCACTCAGGTTCTTGTGCAGATCAGGTGCTGCGATGTCTCCCTCAGCAAAAGGTCTGCACATCCTGGGCCAGATTTCAATACTGAAGCAGATCAATGATCCATTTAGGTTCCATCACTAGCTAATGCTGAGAAGAAAGGCAGAAATCCTTGATGGTCTATTGGCAGTTTAATACTACGGAGGTGGCATGGCTGCCAGTCCCTAAGATACAAACGCTCTGGTCATGCCCTGCGGTAATGCTGTTCTACCTCCTGTACCTCTGCATGAAGCTGGTACTAAACATCTTATGGAGTTGATATTAAACATCTAGCTCGGCTTTTCTGAGTGCCGTGCCCTGCTCTCAGCATCCCACGGGTTCCATTTCTGCCGACTAATTCAACATTGTTTAACTACCACTGTCCATAAGCACCATCTTTCTATTAATTTTAATCTAGCTTCTCTAAATAGTCATATGAATCTTTAGAAAAAAAAAAAGTCAAAAATTGGTATAGTTCTAAACCTTCCAGGTCGTGAAGTGCAAGCTGCAACACAGTTACACTTGAATCTTCTTCTTAGCTCCAAAGAAATAGAGGCAAATTTCTACTGTCCCCACTGGGACAATTACATGGCAGCACCCGGCTTGCACTCATCGGGTTTTGCTTTCCACACTGAATGAAAGAATTCTGAAATCCTTTGGTCACCTTGCTACAGCCTGGGATATTACAGGTAGTCTTGAAAGCCTCAGAGGGATTCCTGATGCCTCCTAAAACCAGGCAGATGTGTCTAGAGAATGCTTTGGAAGGTCCAAAGGCTCAGGAAGAACTTCCCTGTCCAGTGGAGAGGGAGCAGCTATGAACAGTTTAAAATGTTTGGGTTTGTTAGCTCGTACATTGCAGAGATGCTAAGTCATCAGACCCCTGTTTTATTAGCAGAAAGAATTTCTTTCTGTTGTTCTGTTCTTTGAATGATACCTTCCAGCAAATTCTAAGCATAACTTGGAGATGGCTGGATCTCTCCGTAAAGAATTCGTGAACGGGGACGATAAACTGCAGCAACATGCCAGAAAAGCCTACTTCACTGCAGCCCTGCCCATAGCAGCTGCCTTCAGCAGTGAGGCTTGGTCTCTGCTCTCTGTGTGGTGGCACGGCTCACTTACTGGGCCGTGTACGGGCTCAAGGTGTTGCCTAGGGAAATGATGCCCTATGCCTGTTTCCTCTCTGGCTCACAAATAAGTCTTTAGCACAGGGATACTCCTAAATGTATGAGACGCCTCTGTAGGCACCTTCAATGTAGAGGGATCTAAATGACTTGCTTCCCATCTCATTTCTTAGGTCCAGAAGAAATAAAATCGTAATACGGGTTTGTAATGTACTGAGGGAGGGATGCAGGCACACAGAATCCAGGACTAAGTTTGGATAGCATCCAAATCTGTTTTCATTTTTGCGTTTGCTTTTTATTGTGTGAATGTGAACCCACACGGTTTTGTAAATTTCCTCTTCCAGATGCATATCTCTTGTTCTTTAAGGAAGAAGGAGCTAGAATGTTCGTATCACTGAATTGACCTAATCAAATGCAGTCCACAGCCCTTAGGAAGTTAAAGCAGAAAGTCGTGGAGCACCTGCACAGCTTCTTGTTTACTAAGCACAATCTTAAAGATTTAATAACCAATGTTGTTCTGCTTTATTTCGGAGCTTTCTGAACCCATCCTTGAAGAGAGAAGGCTGTTCAATGCACTACATTTTGAATTAACAAGTTAATCTATAGCTTCTTGCTGAAAGTGAGGGGAAGCAATTACTGGTATGCATTAGATCACTTTAATTTCAGGTATATGTTCAGATACATCTCCATTGGCCCAAAGAAGGACCGGGGTTTGGACAGAGAGAGAACAGTGATTAGCCAAAGCAGCCCGGGCTCCTTTTTGTCATGAAGTTTAATCAGCTACTTGCTTACATGACATTTTTCAAAAGCTATTCATTACTCTTACAAGATGCTCGATTCTGTGACAGTGCTAGCTGAGTTGTCTGCTGTTGCTGCTTTTCTGGACCGGGTGGTACTCATTTACGTGTCATATCCAAGAAGGTGCTATTAACACAAGTCCCAGGTTCAGTAGTTCGATGCCCTCCTGCCTTTCCCCACAGAATTTCGCAGTGCTGCAGGGCTTTTTCAGCTGCGTGTCTGAGTGCTGCTGGAGCTACTACCTCATTTGGCAGGCTGCTGACCAGACCTGCAACCCATTAGCCCTCCCGGTCCCTTCCCTCCCAGCACCCTCGGAGCTCTGCAGTTTCTGGTGACCTCCTGCCTCCTACCTCCGTCCTCCTTTTGGCTCTGAGGTCAGCGGGGACGAAAAGCAATCCATAAAGACAAAACTCATTTTTAAGAGAGTAGGAACTGCTAATTTGTGTGTTGAATAGCGCTTTGTAAATCTCTAGGCATTACCAACAAGGGGGGACAATTTGTTTCAATTTGTTTTACTTTTTTTTTTTTTTTTTTGGCCCACTCCCTGGTCCTCATCATCAGCTCTAATTTATCTCACTGTGCCACGCCATTACTGAAACCTCTTACTTGAGGTTGAATTTAGCCATTAGTTTATAAATTCCTAAGGTTTCTGGCTGGGTGAAGAGTCTTATCATGAAAAACATGAATTATTTAAACATGGTATTTAGAGAGGGAGCAGGTAGAAAGCACCTGTGACTATGAGAAAAGCAGAGTGTTCTCCAGCTGCACTGTTCGGCATATTTTTTATACCTTTATATATATACCTTATACCAGCATGTGGGAATCACTTGGTGCATTGCCATGCAGAGTAACCTGGGGGCAAGCATCAGAGCGTTGTGTGGTGCTGGGGAGGTGCCTTGGGAGGGGAAGGGGAGCACTGTGTGCTGGGGCTGGGGCACAGCGAGGCAGAGCCCATCTCAGGCAGCTCTTCAAGCCTCTGGCCTCCTTCTCCTGCACCCCGTATTTACCGGTGCAGAAATGAAGCTCAGGCCGTGGAGGTGGGTGACGGAGGAGCTACAGTCTGTGGAAATTCCTGGAGCAAAGTAAAGCAGGTATGGAAACAAGGAGCTAATGGGAACCACTGTGCCTGCTAATGAGAGGCAGAATAGCGATGAGGGAGCGTGAAGGGAGATTATTACTAAAGCAGACGCAGGCCTTTGCAGAACTCCTGCTTTTATATTCAGATTGCTTGATGATATGCTGACTGCAGGAGTTTGCTGAGTTACTCTTTTCCATGGTATGAAACTAGCAGGTAATTTTTTCTCTTTTTCTTTCCTTCCTCTCTTTAACCAAGAGTTTCCAAAAGCTGCTTTTCTTTGCTTATAGTAAATGCCCTAGTTTTAAATTCAGCACCGTAAGGCATCCATCTCTGTCTCTTGCCCCTGCCTGCACACTGAACTGCGTGCTTTTTGATGCTGGAAAAGATAGCTCCCCCAGATTGCCGCTCGCAGTCGGTAATGAGGAGGAGTTACCGTCACCGTGCTATTCTCGCGTCTCAGTATGCCTCCTGTAATGTGAGAGGATTATTACTGATGCTCTGCTGGCTCTATTCATTGTTGTGAATGAATTATGCTTTTAAGCTGGGCATTAGCCTAAAAATACCTCCAGTGACTTAAGTGGGGATTATTATTACTGATCATGTTTATGGTTGTTCTTAAGAGCCCACCAAGAGCGGAGCCTCGTTGTGCCGACCACGGCACGTGAGATGTTCCCTGCCCCAGCCAGTGGCTGTCTGAAAAGGTGTGTTTAGGGCAGGGCCAGGGCTAAAACTCACAAACGGGGTGATTTCATGCAGCAGATAGTTTTCTGCCAAAGAGTACAAGAAAGATGGACATCTTTTTTTCCCTAATGCCCTGGTTTGTCTGAAGGAAGGAGAGGGTATCTCCCCCAGGCTGTTCAGGGTCTGTGTTGCCTGGGGCTGAGCCTTCCCACCAGACTTTTTTACTCTTGCTTGGCTCTTTCTGCTCCCACCAGCTACCATCCCATGCGTGAATAATAATTCCTAGTCTTGGCCTACTGAGCATTTGATTCTGGCCATGCATTTCGCCACAAACAGAGCATTTGAGAGAAGAAAGTGAGGAGCTAGGTCTGTTCAAGGCACTGCCATTGGATGACTTATGGGGAAAGGTGTCGGGAGGACCCGGCGCAGAGAAGTTCATGTGCTTTCTCATTTGCAAAAATTCAGCGACTGGCTTATTTCTCCCATCATAAAATTGTCTCTGAGTTTTCCAGGTGGGTGAATCACAGGGGTTGGAATGTAGCTTGACAGGTAGAAATCAAAAGCAGCATGGCTTAGTGATGCTTTGTCAGCTGTGAATAACAAGGGATGTTTGGGGGTTTTTCTGAAAATCCAGATGCCATCCGTTGTTAGCTCTCAGCTTCTGCTGCCCTGGGCAAACCTGATAATATGTCACTGCAGAACAGTTGCTGTGCCGTGTATTTTGCCTAATCCGTCCGCATGGCAACTCTAAATCAGTTGTCAGCTTCCTTCTGGAATGAAATCTCTATTGCCCCTCTAATCTGAAATCCAGAGGACAAAACTGAACGTGGTGTGGCTACCGCGATGATTTGTGCTTAATTGCTAACAACTGATGTGGCTAATTGCAAGAAATCGAAAACCAAACACAAATCCTCTAGAATATTAGCTTTTTGCCTCCTAATGTCCATAAATAGCTGGCAGTGGAAAGGATGAGACCTGCAGCGGTACGTCGGGGCTCGGCAGGGACCTCCCTACCCCGATGGCAGTGAAGTCCCGGTGCACACAGGGGCAACCCACCCCTTTTCCAGCCAGGACTCAGTGCTGGTACCGCCTGTGAGCAGTGGTCTAAATGTACGGTACTCTGCCAGGCTCATGCATGCTGATGTGTGCAGGTCTATCTGGAGTTACTGAGCCTGAGGATGTCTGTTTGATACAGCGATAACAATGCATGATCCATACCTTGGAATCACAGTACTCGTGGTTTATGTGTACGGCATGCTGCAATACACTTCCACTTGTACCACTGGGTATTAAAAACTACACCATGTTTTTGTTTGACAGTGTACCTCACAATATATAATGGGAATAATATTTTACCAGCTGAATACCCTCTGATACTCACTTCTTCTGTTTCTGCTCCTCTTTGTTTTAAACCTCTGAACTCAAATAGCAGAAGGAGCAGACTCACCACTGGACTTCTGGGCTTAGAACAGGCTCTGCTCAGCAGCTAGCTCCTGGTATTTTAAATCCAGGCATACCTCTCTAGAGTGGTCACAAAACAAAAGTTTTATTCTTCAGAAATGAAGTTCTGTACCATAATCTTGTGCTAAGGTGTTAATTAAAGCAACCTTTCAACCTCCAGCCTTCAGCTGATAAGAACGGGAGGAAAAAACCCACAATGAAATCCAGGGCAGTGGAATGCAATTGCTCCCAATAAAGATCATTAAAGTTTCTGACACGACTCGTACGCTAAAATGCTGCCTCACTTGCGGTAAACACCCAAGTGAAGCAAATACTTGGCCTATCTGACAGGCCACGAATGCTTCCATTAGCATGGTATAATTGTAATGCATTTAGCATGTGTGTTTAATGCTAAATGCATTAGCACTTAGTGTCAGGAGCTCCAGACCCGCTAGAGTCAAGGGGTTAACACAAATTAAGAATTGCAAGAGAGATTTGTCACTCTTTATAGCTTTGTGTTAGACGTCCTAATTTCATTACCGAAGCTTACTCTGTAAAGAGAGAGTATTATTTGTGCGTTAGGCTCTTTTCCCTTCTTTTGCAAGTGAAGACCAATTACCCTGCTAACATGTGCTGCTGCAGTAACACCTGCTGAGAGGCCCCGCTGTAACGTCGTGTAAGCTGATGTAGGAAAACCTGCAGAATATGTTACCTAAGAACATGCAGCTATCCCATTTAATTAACAGACTGACATTACAAAATCAAGCCTGTAACAGACACCTATCGTTGAAGGTGGGCTTTTATTTTGTTTCTTCTCTCTAAAACCAGAACTTTTTGGACTTCATTTGCATGGAAGAGTGAGGCCAGCGTGTGAAATGCAGCAACCCTACAGCGACAGAGCCTTCCCTCAGCATCCAGCGTGGGTTAAGCAGCCCTTAACCTTTCCACTTGACCTTGCCCGTCTTCATATTTCAGCACAGATGGTGGCACAGCTGTGCAGTGACCCTCACCGGGGATCAGCCAGGTGAGAAGTAACATGGGAGGGGAGAAAGGTACAACAGAGGAGCTGGCTCAGAGGCAGGAGTGGGCATGGAGGGGTGGGCACCGTTTTTGCCAGATTGCTGCCGATTGTTTAACTGCTCAGAGATTGTTTCAGTGTAATTCAGTGTGGAATAAGGAAAATGCACCTTGTCTCTTTTATAGTGCCACAAAGCCATGATAGTTTGGATTCCACTGCCTTAATAGTAATTTATTCTAGCAGTTGTAGTGTTGGAGTCATTGGGACTGCAAATAGAGCATAAAGAACACACCAGTCTCTGTAGAGTCCGGATGAAGAGCTGTTCTGCTGATTGACCTCAGGAAAAAATGATTTGGGAGGGTTTTTTTTTTTTTATTAACATTTTTTTGTGTGTGTGAATTGGATTTATGCTAATTGGCACTTGTCCGTGACCCTCACTAAAAAGTTTTAGAAATGTTAAGAACATCAGCTTCTCGCAGTGCTTCAGTGAGACAATGCTTAACTCTTCCTCCCAAGAAGGCAGTGAGGGAGACATCTGCTCACCCAGCACCAGCGTGCCAGGGCCCGAGCGTACCAGCAGCCCTGGCCAGGGGCTCCCTGCAGGCACCAGACGTCCGGGGCTCCATTTCAGCTCAGCCCCAGTCCTCGCGGAGCCGTGCCCGAGGTGAGTCCAAGGGGGAAGCTGCAGTACAGAGGCAATGTGGCAGGAAAGAGGGCTGCGTCTGTCACTTGGCTCCTGTTCAGAGACCTTAGCTCTGTTTTTCCTCGGGGCAAGTTCTCGTGGTTGCTTGGTAACTTTGCTGTGCTTAGAGTATTCTGATACCGAGAGCAGCTCGATGTGCAGATAGGCTTTACACACTGTATCTTGACTCGTAGCTTGTCAGCCAGGTCCAGGCTGAGGAAAGTTTCTGTGCCACCTTTTTCCTGAAGGAGTAAGCACTCCTGTAAGTCAGACATCTCCTCCCGCAGCCTTAACTCTCCTGTGGTGATCTGAAGGGGGATCTCAGAAGGTCTGATCCAGTTCTTGTCACTCTGTGAAGGGTGGCCTCAAGATCCCAACAGTTTTCTCCTGTCACTTGCAGTTACTTCCCCCTCACCTCTGCAGTCACTTTCTCCAGCACACACGTGCACCAGTAATGAGGCTGGGGATACAACCGGGGCTTCAGAGGGGACCAAGCATTCATCTTGCTAACTAAAAGGATAATCAGTGTATTTCCTTTCGCCTTCTCAGGCATGCTGTGATTCTTAACCTTTTAAAGCACCCCCAACATCTGCTTCTTTCCGTGAGCATGCGTTTTTGCTAACAGGCCAGCTCGCTCCTGGGGTTATGGCTCTATGAACAAGTTACTCCAGGGAATGCTGGAGAGGAGCCGTGGAGCAGCCAGCCTGCTGTGAGTGCTCCTGAACCCCGCAGCAGTTTGTTCATGTAGCCGTACCCTGATACCAGCCTCATTAACCCTGCCGTGCCCTTGGAGCACGCTGCTACCAACGCACAGAGCCGAACAGCTTCTGTGTGCGAGAGCTCAGAGTGGTTGAAGGGATTTCCCAACCTAGTCTGAAACCCTGCTGTCTGATCAGTTGTAGAGCGTGTTGGTCAGGGTGCCTGGAACCTGGGCTGTGTTGATTACCTAAACTGATCATTGGCATCTTGTAAGCATTGACCGTTCCTCTGCTTATATTAAACTGGTTGCAAGGAATCATTTAAAATAAGCAGGAAACCCAGTTAAAATATATTCATGGAGGAAATCAGCACAAAGGGTCTACTGTTAGAGTGTACTTTGATATTTTGCTGGAGGGGTGTGTGGGACACCTTTCATTTAAAGCAGTGTTAAGTGGCTAAACAGCAGAAATTATATGACCAAGTTGGCTTTGTGCTGCATTTATTTTGGGGCACAAAGTCCAGGTAAGAAAGCTCTGTGATTTGGCATGCAGCTTGTGCTGACGATCGTGTGCGGTCTGAGAGACAATCCATGCAATTTTGAGTGAGGTGGAAATTAATTAACAGCCACCAACGTGCGTGCCTTCCACTTGAAAATGTGAGTGGTGAAGTGGGCTGAACCTCTGGCTCTCTCACCAGCTGGACTGATATAATGACGAGGAAGCAAGGTTAACTGCTGGTAGGAAATGAGACAGAAAGCTGAAGCTAGCGGGAGGTTTATTCTCATACTCTAATAAGCTCTGTGGCATCAACAGGACATCTCCAGGACTGTCCCTTGCAGCAGGACGGAGGTGAATGGCTAGGACAAGGAGGTGTAGGTAGGGCTTATTTTCCATCTGTGGCTTTGTAACAGTCTCTAAGGGTTTCATTAGGCCAGTGCACCCAGCCTCTGGGAAGTGTTGTAACTACTCCTGGCTGGCCAGCAGCTGAGATCTCTGCCTTCCCCCGAGTTTCCTGGACCCTGAGCTGTCTTTGGGTCTAACCGTGGCTGTGTCTCCATTCCCCTGGTATCTGGCTCTAACCAGCAGGCTGCTGGTTGTGCCTTGGTTGTAGTGACACCTGTGCTGGTTGCCTGTGCTCTGGGAACTGAGCCCTGTTCTTCCTCACACATCCCTGTTTTAGCACACCTGGAAACTGAAGAGAGTAATAAATGGAGCTTGGGCTCTGTGCTGGGAGAAACTGTGGCTGTCTGAACAGCCATGCATGCAGGCAGGGGATTTTCCTCCGTCCTTTGCCATTTTGAAGTGTCATTTGCTTGATCTGAGCACTTAGATTAAGATCTTGTATTTCAGTATCCCTTGTTTATTAGTCTATATGGCATTTGTATACTCCAATAGTAACACGTATTCATATACACTCCAAGAGTAGCACGTACTAGTATGTTCTTGGCAGAGCCATCCTTACATTTGTTGAAATACTGGAACACTGTTTGAAGAAGGAAAAAAAAAAAGAGTTCCCTATTTCTTGAATGCTTTTCTACAGTATTCTTAAATGCTGTACTGGGCCCTGTTTAAATAGTCATCTGTATTTCAGGGGGGTGTTCATCTGTAACATTCCCAGTAAAAATTTTGGTGGATTTATTTAGATCTCAAAAAGATCACAAAAAGAGTTGCTTGCTGTTTATCAAATGCAGATATTCGTGTCTTGTAAATGAGTATAATAGATGTAATTTAATAACACAACTGTTGCCAGGATCACTTTCTTTTTGCTTATTAAAATTGCATATTCATTTAAAATAGGTTTATAAGTACCTATTTCTATGTCTGAGCAAAATCTGGCATCTTAGTAGCCATGCCTTTGATAGGCAAGACATCTATAGATGTTTTGATGCTTTCTTTGGTTAGTGGAAACAGGAACTGTGTATTTTGAAGGTTCTTATTTTTAGCATCTCTAGCTGAAAACATATCTGTACAGGTATGTCACTGCCACAGTTGTCACTTATTAAAAATACACATAGATCTAAAACAGAAAATCAAGAACCAGAACCTTTCATTTTTATACTTACCGCAAAAATACTGCCTCCAGCTTCCATTTTGCTTCTAAAACTTGAGTTCATTGGCTGGCCAAGAAAACACGAAGTTATCTGGGACTCACAGGTGCTTGCTTGTACAGCCACATTTACCAGTGTGCTTGGCATCACCAGCTCTTCCAGCGTGCCTCCCTCATGGGCTGCTTGGTTCCCCTGGTCACTGCCAGCACTCTTGGTGGCCACTGTTTGTCCAGGACTAAAAATGGGGGGGAAATTCTTAACCCCAAAGCAGTTCCAGCATGAGTTTGTCTTTATACGGCGTAATCCTCTTTGTATGCACCAGTCTATTTCTCACTAAGTGGGTAAATATTTTTATTTATTTGCTAAGTGTGCACGCAGACTTCATTTTACTGCAAGCACTGCGTTCAGTGCGTGCAATGCGTCTTTGGGTGCTGCAGCTGTCCACCTCCCAGCCTGTGCCCTCCCTCCATTCAACACCACCACGCCCTGTGCAGACCCTTGCCAGTCCCTGGCCAGCTGGGCTTTGCCCCGTTAGCCTGTCACACAGCTGTTGTTCAAGCACTCTCAAGCTCCCTTTTTATCATCTGCACCATGATTAGACAGCGTATTCTTAAGACTTTAATGGGCTTGTTCTAGCAGGGATGACCCAACGAAATGGTTGGGACCGATTTCTTCCTTGATTTCAGTAATCCGCTCGCAACATATGCATCTTTGTATGCACGGATCTTTTTGGAGTCAGGGCCTCGCTGGTGTCTTCCAGGCTCATGCAGCATCCCCCAGAATGAATTAGGGCTTTGTGCGGGGAAGGCAGTGTGTTCTGGCAGAGCAGAACCTCATGGGCAGTAATTAGTCTCAGCATCTGCAAATTATATTGCAAACCACATCTGAAAGGTGCTAAAGAAGCACCTCTACGGGGATTATTAATGCATACAAATAAAATGAAATTTTGAATGTTAAATGACCAAACAAAACCCAAAGACAGATATGGAAGGTATTCTAGAAGGACTATCAATCAGCTGCAGCCAGTAGGTTGGAACCGAGTGTGGAAGCACCAGAAACACATCTATCGCCAAGATAGCTGTAGCGAGCTATTTCCTGGCTCCAGAAAGAGCAGCTTTGATCACATCTGTCACTGAACTACTCATTTCTTGAAAATAGGAGTTAAAAGCCAATATAAAGTTTAAAAATAATGGAGGATAATGGATTTGAAAACTTGTTTGTAATGTTGATTTTTTTTCTCTCTTGGTAAAACATTTTAATGAAAGGAACTCGCGGCTCTTAAGGTTTTGAATTTGTAAGTTGGTTTCATCCTTTTCTTCTTGCCTACCTGTCGACCTCATTTCATCAACTATCTTTCTTTAATCAGTGAATAGTGACTAACGTCAGGGAACTGGAACTGCTCAGATTGTATTATGCAGTGCTATAAATCAGGTCAATGCAGTACCTGGATACAGGAGAAAAGTCTGCCCGCCAGGTGGGTGTTTACCCCGGTGTTTTAATTCAGGTCAGCAGTAAGCTTTTAAGGTAATCTGTCATTCAATGCTCCGTGGTTCTTGGAGTGCCCAAAGTGGATTCCTCTGGTATGAAACCAAATCAAGGAGATGCTGGAGGAGTGAACCCAGTCTCTGCTAAAGGACACTCAGCCCACTTAACTCAAGGTAGGGAGAATGGGAAGTGACTGCCCTACAACTCAGGGCCCTCAGCACAGCTGCCACGCTGTGCAGGTCTGCTCCTCTCACATTCACGCAGCCAGTGGCTCTGTGTTAATGCTCTGCCTTTCGCTCTCCACCTGGAAAAGAAGATGTTAAGGCTGCGGGATGCTTTTCCTAGTGAGGACATGCCACAAACCTGTGAGATTTGATGGCATTTCAGCCCCCTGTGAAAAGGGAACGGGAAGGCTTGTGGTTAGAGAAGAGGGAGGCGGAAGAGGTTTGTGTTTATTCCTCCCTCTGCTGGCTCCAGAGCAGTCCAAAGCATCTTAAATGGAGTCAGGAAAGGCCTGCTGTGAGGAGCGTATGACTGTAGTTATTTCTTCACTTTGAAGTAGAGAGAAATGATTTAAGAGCTGACTGTGAAAGTAGACACAGACATAAAGATAGACATAAAGAAATCATTCTGACACCGCTGCTTCTTAAAGAGGAATGGGAGCTGGGAGAGAATGCTTTAAAGGATCCTATAAATTGATGTTGGTTTTTGAAGCTGTTCTTCAAACTCTTCTGCATTTTTGCCAAGGCCATGCACAATAAGCAGTGCACCCAGAAGAAATGATACCTCGGTGGAGCATTAGCAAATCAGGTGATCAGCCTTAGTTACAAACCACCTGCAGCCGTACGTGGGATAGCACCCATCATTTGTGTGGAGCTTGTGTGGTAGCGGCGATAAGCCAGGAGACGAGGATTATCCTCCCCGCATCCGCTAGCTTTTGTGATTCCACTAAAGCATCGTGAGGGAAAGGGGACAATTCGACCACAGCAGAGGATTTGATGAGAAGCATGGAGAAATTGGGCTGACCTCTGCTGTGCCTGGGTGTAACTCTGCAGCATTGCTTCTTCCGAAGCTGCAGCCCCTGGGTCTGTGCAGAGAAGGGTCAGGTGAGAAGCCCAGCATGTCACTTTGGCTGTGTGACTTTTGTTTTAGCAATCACTAGTGATAATAAAGAGAAGTATTAAGATATGTTGTTTTGAAACCGAGATTTTGGAATCCTCAGAAGGAATTTTCCACTGAATATTGTCTTGAACTCAGGCCAGTATATCATTCTGGCTAATGTGTTAAGTGTTACAGCTCTTATCAGGATGTCAGACCTGCTAAAGCAAGCACATATCTTCGGGATTTGAATATGTGTGAATCCCAGATAATGCTACAAGTGAATAAATGTAGGGGAATCCATCTTAAATGACATCTCATTTCTGCCTTTCACTTAGTTAAAGCCAATAATAGGCTGGATAGGGAGCAGATGTAAGCTCAGATATGCTGTGTTAGTACTTGCAGTGCTTATTCAGTGGTGCCAGTTGTGTGATCTGTGAAAGCTCAGCTCAGTAACACATGTGCTGGTTACCTGCTGTCGCACCCTGATATGATAGCCACGTACCCTGATATGATAGCCACGTATCTTCAGAGCAGACCTGGTAGTAGAACAGTGTTTCTATCCACTGTGGGCTGTGGGGGTGTGTGGAAAAAGCTAAACCAAGTTCCCAGAGACTTGGAACCTCCTTCCATTTCTGTCCCAGAACAAATAACGTCCTGACTGATTGGTGGGATAACTTTTTTTTTTTTTTTTTGGCTATTTAGATTTCTATTTTTTCTGTTGTTACAAAGCCCGTAACTTCTCAAGCTTCTACTGCTGTACAAACGGCTCTGATGGTTGTTTTGTAAAGGGTAAAAACGCTGATGTGGGGAATCTGGTAGCAGAGACGTACAACATGGATCTCGTGTCTTCTTCAGTGCCTCGTTACTGCAACCGTCGCTGTGTGCAGCTCAGCCAGGGCTTTGAACTATCGAAGCAAGGCTCTATTGTGCTGCCATAGCCACAACGCAAAATACAAATCTGTGCTCAATAACGATAACTGCTTTTATATATCCTGCATGATGTTTCTGTGCTGTAAATACAGGCTGGGAGACACCGGTTGCGGAGAGATGGGAATGAAATTTTCTTTGAGAACTCTGGTTTTTATGTTTGCTTGAACAAAGGGGTTTAGCAAACACTGGGAAAGGGAAATTGCCATTCCTCTAAAGATTAGAGGAGTCAGCATTTGTTTAAGCAATCTATCCTGCTATGCTGTAAAAACCCCGTGCCCTTCAGTCGAAAGGAACGGGAAATGAAAGGTTTGCCTTTTAGGATGCGCTCCGCCAATGTTACCTGGACAGAAGTGGTACGGAGGTACGTGGCTGTACCTCCGGTGGGGAACCCTGCCGTGCTGTTCAGAGGCAATTCAGGAGAGAATTTTCTGGGGCACATCTGGAGAATCCAAAACATTGAAACTGTTACCACACCGCCCTGTAAAACATCAAATGCTTTTGGTCAGGGCTTGCTCCTTGAGCCACAGCTGAAATTGTAGGAGCCAGCATTAAATGAATGACCTCCAGATGAAATGAATGTCGCAGATCTTCCTGAGGAACCAGCACAGAGAGGAGAAACTCCTGGCTGACAGCAAAGCCCCTGATGAATGGGTGCCTCAGCGGTGTCCCTCTGCTGTGGGCTGGGAAGGGTGGTCCAGCTGGTGGTTTTTTTCCTGTCTGGGAGAAGGAGCTGGAAGAGCAGTATGCATTGCTGTCATAACTGACCCATTTGAGCAGAATGCTGGACTAGATGGCCTTCTGAGGTCTCTTCCAACACCAATTGGCCTCCATCCCAATAAAAAATCACCTGGTGACCCTGCCCCAGAGCTCCTTCCCTCTTCCTTGTAGTTTTAGTTCTGCATCTGGTGGTGTTAGAAGCTACTGGCTCTGCAGGAGCAAAGTTTCCATGTTAACCTGAAGGTTTGGCCTTGCTTGAGGTATTCAGCATTTCTTTATCGTTATTCTAAACTAGATAGACTGCACAAGTGGACCTCTACTCTGTCTTAACAGATCGCTTGCATTACTGGAAACACCTGAAATTCAGAATATGCTGAGTCCACGTTGCTCTGCTGCCCCAGTGAATATACATTAAGCTGTATTGTATGGGAACAAGGACATTGCTCTGAGTTTGTCTTCAGGATTTTCATTTCTATTTGTTTGCTTCCGAGTAGTTCTGCCTTTTTTTGATTCTAGCCTTGAAGGGAGGGTTGTTTGGTAAGTTTAGCAATAGCTGTGTAAGCTTTATTTTTACTTAGCTGTGTTATTTCTTTCTTATGACTGTTGTGATTGCCTGCCATCTGGGGGCTTCTGGACCTGCTTCAATAAATTGTATTCTCTTTTCTTGTTGCTCTGAGGATTTGCAAAAGGATGGAAAACTGGATGGGTTAGGTAGTGGGCTGCGAGCTGTGGAAGGAGCACTGGATATATATTACTTGGTTTTGTGTATGTAAATTGTTGAAATAAGTCACCACAAATGACAGCGAAAGGAAACGGTGGTGGCAAAGAAATTGTTATTTGCCAATGTGAACAAGGAGCTGCTAACCCCCTTTCTCCTTTGCTGATAGTAGAGCAGTATTGCTGACCTTTATGAATGTCTGTATGCTCTCGGGTGCATGAACACAGTGGCAGGAACTCTCCTTGAAAGTGGTCCCTGCCCCAAATGCCACCTTCTGGAAGTGCAGGCAGCAGCAGCTGCGCTGGAGAGAAGCTCCCAGGGGACTACAGGTACGCTGGAGCCAGCTGCTTCTGGAAATCTTGCTGGAGTTCTTAGTCTTAAAAATCAACTCTTCCCGCTTGCGCATTGCATCTGTGGTTTTCATATATTTTGTTTACACCTTTCTTAGGAGCCCTTGTTTATGAGTTTCTGTGTGAAGCCACAATATTTTGTACATCAGTTTTTGTTCACAAGAGACTGAGAAGTGACTCAGACCACCAGCCTTCTGTGATTCCCGCATCTGTATTTATGAGCTGGGGGATGGTTTTGATGCAACATTTCATTTTACTTTGCTTTTTTGTTTTATATACTCACTTCCACTTGGCATATTACTCATTCCTCTCTTTCTGTAAATATACCAGTGGTGTCGATTGCCCCAGCCCAATTTTTACTTTCTCTGCTCTTTTACCCTGACTGATGGTCCTGCTCGAGTCATTCCCGGCCTCGTGGTCGCCCTTGGTCTAACTGGCACGTTGCAGCTCTCTCAGCAGTTCTCCATTTCCAAATTGCCATGTTTAATAATAGTAGTTTTGAGATTCAGCATGGTCAACTTTGACTGTTCTCTTGACCTCCTTGTTTTCCTGGGAGGTTAGTGGGATAGATACACAGTGGCAGAATATGCTAAAAGAAATGCTGTGGCATTCATTACTCCTCCTATGAACCTTCATTTATAAATGCTGGTTAATGGTAATGTAGCTGCTGTCCCATGTGCTCTCAGTTAGCATATGTCATGCATGGAAAAGAGATGTGTCTGTCGTGCTTAACTGCAAAATAACTTACTGACTGCTGCCTATTAGCAGAGGAGGGAGAAAGGAGCTGTCCTGTCCCCCTTTAAAGTACTAATGCATTTATTATGCAGGTGGATTAGTTCAAGTGGCTGGGTTAAAGAAATCCCTTTGCAAGTAGAAATAATCGTGCTATGGACATAATTAGCATTTGCTTTTGTACTTAACGAGTTTAACACCAGGGTTTTGTCTTTTTGGCCTTTTTTTTTAAGAAACATAGGTATTCTAGGCATTCTCCTAGTCTTTGTACAACCTCCCTGACTTGGTGTCAATGCCTGACAAACACTAGAATCAGGTGACGTCACGAGTATTGATCTCTAATGGGAAATACCAGCTGGATGCTAGTGTGTGTTTTAAATATGATAGCATTCCACTCTATAAGTAGCATTTCTCATTTGTACCCAATTTTTGCACACAACAAGCAATGGGACCTTAATTCTTTTGTCCTTTGTGCTTTCGTGATTATACTGAGACCATCTACGAGCAGGTTCCACTGTACAGTGCAGGGCCAGCCTGTATCAGGAACTGTTCACAGCTCCAAAGGCACCTGCTGGTAGGCTATTTATAAATCTAGTCCATATTGAGTGAAGTCCTTGGGGATGAAAGAGCTTTATATATGCAAAATATTCATTTTTCTTCTAAGTGGGGTAAAGCTGTTTCGATCTCAAGGGATGAAAAAACTGGGAGTATTCATGGAACTGAGCCCAACCTTAATGATCATATCAGCAGAGTTGCCAGGCTGACATTTGATTATCTCAGAACAGTGTAGTGGTGCATTACCACCTCTCCCAAATGGATGTTGGATTGCTTATCCATGCCTTTTGCAACACCCTGGCTGAGTTAATTCCACTGTCCCTGGAGTGCTTCCAACAGAGAGGATTCACCGGTAACAACTGATCTAAAAGTTCCTATCCAGGATTTTAGCTCAGCCTTTGCATATTTTACTTGCCCTGGGTTGTGTCGTGTTGAGTCCCACGATAACAGAAAGCTGGTTTTCGCTTTGCAGTGCAGGGGTTAATGCAGTCATTTTTCATTTCTCTAAAAACAAAGGTCTAGGCTGGCTTAGGGTCACGAGTAAAGTGAGTTCGGTGGCCCTGACCTCATCTCTGGTGGATGTTTGTCTGCAATATAAACCAACCACATGGGCTGGCACAATTCATCACCACTGGCGGTCGTCTGCTATATGAGATCCAGGGAAGCACTACCTGCGGGTGCTAAAGGCCACAGCTGGGGTGAATTAGCAGAGTTATGTCAAAAGCTTCATTACTTGGCGCACCTCATCTAGTTGGGCTCCGACCCGCAGCAATTCATTACGACGAATGTTAAGCAGTTACCAGCCTATTAAAGGGACCTGAAACAGGATAAATGTCACTGGTAGCTGTTGCTGGAGTTTTGGGGGTTAGTGCACCTGTAGCATGGTGCTGATTTTTGTAAGGGTGCAGCAGTACTTCCACCTTTAAACTCTGCTGGAATATTTTCCTCTCTGCAGCTCTCAGCTTTAGAAGACCCTGATAGCTGTTTACTGACATCGCAGCAGGTCTTAATGCCCCTGTGGATAGGTTAAACTCTTGTCTGCATTTGGATAACTTTCACATTCTATTATTACTATTCTGAGCTGTGTAGCTCTGCCTACGACTAATATGAGGTGAATGCGGTGCACCTGTTGGGAGGACCTTCAGTGCTTGCAGGGGGAGCACACCTGAAAACGAGCTTTGCATCAGCACACATCCCACAGCAAGAAGCCTGGGACTGGATCCAGTTTCAAACTTTACGGCTAATGCTCCTGTCTGGTTTCTCATTTGTGTCTCTGCCATTTCCATTGGCAGAGCATCAGGTTTGAAAGAGCCTCTGACCCAATAAATGCATGAATTATTTAAGACGTGAGTTAATTTTCTTTGGGCATTGTAACAGATTTAGAAATGATAGCAGCAGAGAGGACTGCTTTCTGGAATTCCTTTCAAGTATCTTTTAGACCTTTTAGACATTTCTAATATATTTGCATTATGGTCAATTAAAAGGAGCTAAAACAATGCTAATAGTGTATCTCTTATTACTAATGCTTTTAAAATTCCTAGATTTGTGCTTCATGCTTGAGGGTATAACCCCACCTCTGACTAATGAGCACTAAGAAGCAGCTTCCCTATGGGCAGATTATTCCGTAAGCGCTGTATGGCTGCTGGCTTGTCTCCCCAACTAAGGACGGGCTAACATCTTGCCAAAGCCTCTTCCAACCCCTTCCCTTAGGGCATTGTTTATTAATTCAGACAAAAACCTCTGAGAGTACTGCAATACAAAGCTGTTCCCTGAACAGCACAGGCTCTGCTCTCTGCCCTCTTTATCTCCCTGCTGCGGGGCTAGTTGCGGAGGAAAACTCCTTCCCACATGGTCATCTCCCCCCCTCTAGGTCTTATTTGAGCATCAGCCATTCCCTTTTCAGCTGGATCCCAAAACTGCATGCATTGGTTTTGGCTAAAGTGGGCAGGACTGTGGACAGAGTCCCTCAGACTGGGCTAGTACACCTACTTTAATATCTTCTTTGGAATTATCAGTCCCAATATTGAAATGAAATACGTCAATGAAGGCACAAACATGCTTCAGAGATGTTTCTGCAAAAGCGAGGAGAGGTGGCTGCCTATCCAAAGGCTCGTCCACACCCATCGTCGCCTTCAGCCATGAACTGTGCAGCCCAACGTACGGTCTCACGAGGACAGCCTGGCTACGGAGCCTGCCTCTGAAACACCACGCGATGACTCCAGGAGAGTGAGTCGAGATGGCAGGGGAAAGTCTGCTTGTGTTCAGCCGGCAGGATCAGGAAGAGCAAGTGGCAGATCTGGAGCCTCAGAGCAGTGTTCTGGTCCGGCAGCCAGTGTGCAAAGTGTGCCGTGAGGCAAGCTGGGAAAAGTATCTCTCAAAACCCAGAAACACACGCAGTATCTAGAAATCTATTTTCATACAATTTTTTTGCAAGTATTGTTTGATATGAAGCTTGTTTCCAGCCAGGGATCACATTTATAGCAGGCACTCATGTCTGAAATTATCAAGAAAAAGAAGTATAGTGCATTCTAATCTAATTGTATAAATAAATTAAATTATTTATAAGGGCTGCTTCAAATCTCTGTTCTGAAAGACCTTTACAGACTGCATGTGATTTAGTATTAACACAGCTGAGATGCAGACGGGACATTAAGTGCTGCTTCTAATTTTTTTTTTTTCTTTTGGAAAACATAAAGAAGTCAGTAATTGACTCTTTAATAGTCCTATAACTGTTGATTTTTAACCTTATTTCAAAGCATGTTTTGAATACAGAGAGCAATTCAAACATTCTTGGGAGCAGCAGTTTTAGTAGCTGCCATAGCAACAAGTATAGCATCCGAGCCCTTTCTCCCCACTGGGGGCTAGAAAATCCCTGAAAGGACACGAGCTACGGACGTTTCGGTGTAGTTTTGCTAACGTCGCCTGTGTTAGGACAAGTCACTCGGAGAGCACTTCATTTTCAACTGATGCATTTTTGCTTGGCAAACACTGAAGCATCCTTCAGCAAGTGGTGGTGGTGCTGACTGAGAACAGGGGGAAAACTTTGAAAAATAGCAATGTGCACGCCTTAATACAATTTGTGGAGGTTGTGCGATGATCTGCCTATGTCCTACTATCTCCTAGTTTAGGAGATACTCTAGTATGTTCTATCGGTGTGTTTTCATCTCTTCTATCTGTATGCTTTCCCGTTGTTTGGAAACCTTCATCTCTCTGACATTACCTGTACCAAGAACTAAGGACTCTTCTGTTCCTGATGCTTCCCCTGTACATTGCTTTGTCCTTACGATAATGCAGGGGAAGACCAGGGCAGAGCTCTGAACAAGCTGCTTGTGTTTTGGCAAGAGGAGTGTTTGATGTACCCTTCTGCTTTTACGTCCCCTGAACTTTGAGGTTTTGGAAGCCAAACAGAACCGAACTTCGGAGCTGTCCCCATCTTCACAGTAAGCTGAATCAGGACCCTGGATCTAAATTAACATATTTGCATCTGGAATTATTTTTGTGAACACAATAGAGCTGATTATTACTGAAAGCCTCTTCAAAGAGGTTAAATTAATCTGATAAATCAATGTGGCTGATGCAGATAAGTCCTGTGGAGCATTTTGAAGCTGTACCGTGGTCTGTCAAAAAGAGTAATGAATATCAGATTTCTAAATGTACCCATTTTTTGGTGAAAGAATAAGATAAATGACACACATAAACTTCAATAACTTGCACGCAGGGTAATGTGAAGATGCAAACATGAAAATTAAACTGGGTCAGCAGAAGCAAACTTGAAGACAATAAAGAATGCTGAGACTGTTGTGACTGAAGACCTTAGGATGAGATAGCAAAGAATGGGAAATGATGTATGGGAGCAGTGGTATGACACTTGTGCTCCTTCACATGTAGCCAACTCAGTAATACTAATAATCCTGCTGTGAATTAAATTTCATTCCTTGTCACATCCAAGTGAGGAGCAGCACACTGGAGATAACTTGGTAGTCAACTCACTGTAAAGCTGAAGACATCCAAAAGGCTTCAGAGTGGGGCTGCCCCAGCAGACAACTGCAAAGTGCCAGCCCCATGTTTCCAGCACACCACAGGTAGGTTTCTGGGGAAGATTCCTACCAGTCCGGGGGAAAATTTTGCATCTTATTCACAGTGCAAAGCATCACATTGCAGGTGGTTGTGTATGCCAGTGATACACGAGTGGAACCAGAAGGTACTCAGAGCAGCTCTTCTTACCAAAAAGTGCAAGTGATCAATTCCTGCTGATACAAAGACTTTTTTTTTCTTACACATGAAGGTCAGAGAAGCAAACAGGAAAATGTTACATACAGAGAAGTGTAAAAAGGAAGAAAGCCTAGCCTGAAATCAAGAGGAAGAAAGAGGGTTTACCTGGATTAACAGAGAAAGGGAAACGGCAAGGTATTAGAGGACATTTAGCATTATCCTCCCAGCAGGCTCTGACTTGGAGGTCATCTCCCAGACCTCCACTGGTGTCAAATGCCAGGCCTGACTGGCCTTTTCAATATTCTAATGAGCCTTTCTGACATTAAAGGATGGGAGATAGGCTGCAAAGCACTTAACAAATTAGTATGGGATGTATAGTGTGCCTGCATGGAGTGCTAGCCCTTCGGATCACTTCTGGGTTACTGTTCTGGCCATTACCACCGCTGGACCACGGCTTTCTGTTGCTGCCCGTGGCTGACTCCTGCCCGAGGTTCAGGAGGTTAGGTGATGTATGTCAGGTAGCTCTATGTATTTAGATTCAGAGGTCTGCTTAATTTTTATTCTTTGTAATTTTCATGTTCGCCTAGCGTTTCAGGTTCCAGCTGAACTTTAAGCAGAGAGTATCAGAAATATCATGAGAGCTTTTAGTCTTAAGACTTTCAGTCCAAAGCATTTGTGTACACAGCAGATTAACATCCAACGTCAACTTTTGTAAGTCAGCTCTCACTGTTCCGTAAAATCAGTGAATTCCTAGCCAGCAAGTGATGAATTCCTTGCCCGTGCCTGCTAGCTTTTTGGGAATAGCTGTGCTTTCTGTAAGTATTTCTGCGATGTAGGATGATCTCTACAGACATAAAGAATCACAAGTGTACCTGCATAAGAACTGCATGGAGCAATTCTCAGACTTGGAGCTGGAGGAGGAAAACTGCATCCTCTGAAAGGTGTGGTGCTTTTTCTGTCTTTGGAATTAGGGGACAGAGTATGAGAATAAGTAACTTGTTTACAAGTTCTCCTTCTCTTTCAACTCTGAGCGATTTATGCTACCTTTTTTCAGAGGTGATGCTGAGACAGTCTTGCCAGCAAGAGTTGAAAGATAAAATAAAACATGAAGGGTGTGGAGGGAGGGAAGTGTTCTCTTTTTCCCAGTTCTATACAATGATATAAAAAGTGGGTTATGAACTAAAATATTGAATCACAGTTCTTCAGGCAGTTTTACACTTAAATCATAGTCTTGTCAAGTCTGCGTTTGATATGCTTTAATTAATGCTTCCCGTACTTTGTGTTTGATTTTGATGTGTATGGGATAGACTCGCACAACCTGATCAAAAAGAGGCATTTGTCAGTGTCAGAGCCTGCGTTAAGGTCTCGGTTGGCTCCGTGTACACCCTGGATGAGGAAGGTGGGGATGGGTTATTAGAGGAATGGGAATCAGCTATTAAGAAATCACCTACAGTAAATGAAGCTAATGCTGTTTTCGTTAGGCTGCACGCAGTACCAGGGGCAAATGAGTTTGGGAAGTTAAGTCAGACTGAGTGTGGCATCCCCCATGACGTGACAAGGGGTTGTTCTCAGCCTGTAGGCTTGTGCTTGTAGGCTTGCTCATTCTTCCAGCACCAAATCCTAATTTTCAGCACTCTCCATCTGAAGGCCCTAGCTTTTAGAGACAATTAATATTTGCAAGCACCTTTATTATGTGAGACAACCCAACAGAGAGGAAAGGAGACAGAGCATGTAATTGTTCTGGTGGGGACTGGTAGGGAGATCGCTCTAACAGCAGAAAAAAATAGGAAGGAAGCTCAGAAGTCTTGTGGGGATTTGCTCACAGATGGAACTGGCAGTGATGGCAGACCCTGGATCAGGTTCAGCCAGCGACTCTGCTTCCTCTCCTGTTTTCCTGGGTAACCTCCTTCATCAGTCAGGTTGTACAGTGCTATGTCACCTTCTGTTCCCAGCTCTGCCGAGTGCCTGGCAATGTTTCAAGCACCCTTGCCACTCTTCACTTCCTTAAGTGTTAATACAAGTAGTACCTAGTATTTGTAAGGTAGTGCTTGATGGGATAAAGTGCTTTGAGGAACTTGTAATTATATGGTTTCTTAGAATTTCTTGACTTCCTTCACAGCAATAGCAGGATGCTAACGCAAGGCCTCATTCTCATGGTGTCACTTGACATAATTCCACTGATTTCATTAATTTATACCCTCATTTGCTCCCCCCCCTTTTTTTTGACTCAAGTCAATCACGATGATTGACTAGGAAAATTGGTTTTATCATACTTAGTCTCAAAATTGAATAGCTGCAGCAGTTGGATTATGCTAATCCTCCCTGGTCTGACTTGCACTGCTGAACAGAACCGCCCTCCTGTCCCCCCAGCCCTTCCCACAAATTAGGGGATTAAGGGAAGAGATGCTTTAGCGCAGCACTAGGTTGGTGCACGTGGTTATGCCAGTAGTCAAGTCACGGGATTCTGGAAACTTGGCTGGAATACTGGAGTGAGTGTTGGACATCTTCAACATGAGACTGTGTGAAAATAGCAACAAAAAGTGAAACTGAGGCTCAGTTAGAGAAAAAAGTTGTAATCTTGAGCCCACTTTCCATAATTCTGTGCTGGGACACAAATCTCATCCTTCCTAGGCTGTTGTGCAACAGCTACCCTTCCTTTTGCTTCTCAGCTTGCCAAAGAGAAAATTCTGCAGCAGTTGAAATGAATGGCGAGTGGCGATAAGCAGGGTGACTTTTCTCTTGTACTGAAAGTTAGAGTACTGCCGCTGCTGTTTGTGCTAATATCTCTTCCACTAAAAAGGTCAGCTTGTTTTCCTGTACTCGCTGTGCTGGGGTGGGTGGTGTGCTTTGGCGTGGGAGCTGATGTGGCAATTAACAGCACCTCAGTCCAACGTGCCGCCGAGCGCACTGGCTCTTGACTTGAATTCCTTAGAGGGTTTTATCCTGCTCGGTAAGAGGAAGAGCTCTGCGGGGAGACACGCCAGCTGGCCATTGAGGGATCAAAGAGACGTGGAGTCGTGTAATGGTCACATCATCCACGAATGCCTTGCAACCTTAGGTCTGTGTACCCCAGTTAGCAGGTGGGGGGCAATGGGTATGTTTTACACACGGGCAGGAGGCACTAGCATGCGTAACGCACACAAACGTTAAACAAACTATATCATTTCCATATGTACACGGCAGGTGAAAGGCGGAACAAAATGGCTATGTAGTCTACCACGGGCCGCGAGGGAGACTCAGTGTGTGATTAAATAATGAATAAAATATCATCGCAAACAATAACGTTATATTGTAAATAATTCCATTTGTTTACTCTGCTGTGGCATTGAAGTTCATCTCCCTCGGAGACTTCTTTGACTTTTGATGCTGTTTTGCTCTGCATATGCTTGATTTTTTATTTCTGCTTTCCACAGAACCTTTATAAAGGTTCAGTAACTTACAGGGCCAAGTGAATAATTCACAGCAAATAATTTCTTGGCTGGATTTAGCATCTTTATTTCTGCAAAATATCCATAAGTATTATGCATGTTTTGCTCTAATTTATCATTAAATTAGTTTTAAGTATGACTTCCCCTCTAGCCACCATCTTTCCATTTTTATGAATAGGACAATAAACTCTAGTCTGGAAGTAGTTAATTTTTAAAATCAGTTTATTTGTGACTGGGGAAATATGCATTGTTTCTTTTTTCTGCTTGGATGACTACAGTATTGCTAGTGGTATAAATTCCTCCACAGATAATATTAGGTAATGTGAATCTCACTTTTAAAGTTTATTTTTCTTAAGTCATGTTTAAACTATTAAAGTTTGATCTCTGAAATGCTTTAGAAAGGGAATACAGGGCATTCAAATAAAATCTTCTGTGTTTTCCTCTAGAGCAAGCATCTGGAGTAATGAGAAGAAGTAGTGCAATTATTATTTATTGTTCTTCCTTGACTTTTACCTTTGAAAATAGTATTTTTTGGAGGTAGCTACTGCATAAAAATACTGAATTATTTTTTTCAGTATTCCACTCCCAGCAATAAAAAGAGAAATACCCAGAAATGAGCTGCTCAGGGATGGGGAGACCTCAGAGCACTGGCAGTAGCAGGGATGGAAGGCACAGCGAGCCAGTTAGAGGCACCCAAGGACTTGGAGAGTCCCTTGCTTTCGATTGTTGAACACTGGGTATTTTTTACAAGAGGTCGAAAGGAAACCTCTAGAAAGAAAGATCTTCTTCAGAAGAATCCAGCTAAGGATCTAAATCACTCCAAGGCGTGCTAGCTAACCTGCTTCCAGAGAGCGCCACTAGGCAGCCAGCAGCCACCTCTCTTCTGGTGTCTTTGTGGGACCTTAAGGTAACGGCACCTGCATTGAGCTCCGTGAGCCACACACAGCAAGTGCTGAAGTAAAAGCATTGCAACATAACAAGTCGGAATATTTATCTATACGTATGGGACTTGTGGTATTCCTGGGCACGTATTTAAGTGGCTCTGTCATGACTGGAACAGCAACCAGAGGGCTCTTTTGTCAGGCACAGCAGAAGTGTCTTGCCTGAGAACGCCATGAGTTTCTGAAAGTCATAAAAGGAACGAAAAAAAAAAAAAAAACAGAATGTGATGAAGGGTGATGACAGGGCAAGTCAAAATTCTCTTTTTTGGCAGCAGCAGAAGTTTCCTAGACATTTGCGTTCATCCTTTCTTGGCAGTTACACGCCTGGACGTTTTCAGGGTTAAGTACATGAGTGAAGGTGGGTTTGGTTTCTGCACGGGAATTTTGGGTTGAGTAGGCACTGTAACCCCAGGCGTTCTTGGCCATGCCTGATGGCAAAAGGAAGCAGTGCATGACCTCTGCAGCTCAGATGTGAGGCCTTTGAGTTCCCGTCTCTGGAGGCCTTTGCTAACATTGCGGGCAGTATTTTGTTCCCAAGGCCATATGGATGAGACTTATGCAAAGAACTGATAATTTGCTCTGCTTTGAGTGCACAAGCCAAAGTCCCTGCAAGCAGGGAGACCTCAATATCAGTGTCAAGATGTGAGAGTAAAAGTAGCTTTCTCTTAATGTTTCATTACCATATGGGACTTTTTGAGTAGCAATTAAACGAACCTCTGAGATGAGCTGCATAACAGCTAAACAAAACAAAGTCCACGCTGCATGCCGCCTGCTTCCCTGTTGTCTTAGAGCAACGTTTACTCTAGCTGCCGGTAGTGTGACAGGGAAATCTTCCCCTCATTTCCATTTCAAACTCTGCCTGCTCTGAGATGAGGATAATCAGTCCCTCACTGCAGTTGTGCACTGCAGCATCTTCGCTCCTGCTCCCTCTCTCGGGGCTTGCTCCTTTGCTCGCCCAGCTGTTGGTGGCACTCTGCCTCCCAGCCGACGCAGAGGCGCCGGAGCTCCGGCAGCTCTGTGCGAGCACTCCAGTGCTCCTATTCCGAGGCACTCGCGTGGCTTTTTGCTCAGACATCTGTGTTTGAGGAATGGAAATTAATCTCACTTGCATATAGATCTGTCTCAGTCATCTTTTACAAACATTCCCTGATTCTCTCTCTCTTTGGATGGCACTGCAGATAGGCGCGTGCATATTCGATGCTCTTGGTACAGACATGCATCTTTAGGCTCTCAATATACCAGTCGATCTTCCCAAAGCTCATGGAGTTGGTTGTACCAACAGCCACCTTCATAATGCAGCAGCCCATCCTGCCTGTCCTTGGCAGCAGTTTGGCTGTAAAAAGGCAGGACCAGTACTAGCGATGGAAGCTAATCCCAGCTCTCTTACATCCCACTCCGTACCTGAATCATGCAGCACAGATGTTGCTTAAGGGAACTGTGGTGTTAACCTTATGGATTTCCTGCCAGACTTCCCCCAAAATGGGCAAGAGAATGCTAAGAAAACTGCTGGGGCCTCAGAGCCAGAGACACTGCAACACTGGAAGAATGCAGGTCATGACATCTGACAAATATATATATATATATATATATTCAAGAACTGTATTCCTTGCAAGGACACGGTGGGACTGGAGCAGATCAGGCCGATCCACTGCAATTTCAGTACTGCTCTGTAGGCACGGTTGCTCTTTCCATTCTCACCCAAACCCCACAGAAGAAACAGAATGGAAGAAACTCAACATGAGAAGGGCAATCAGGGTACATCTCAATCACATAATCAATAGGATATCTGACAGCTTTATTCATCTTTTATCATCCACCAGTTAAGGATAACAAAATGTCTGAAGCAGGCAGTGTCGGATGGCTCTGGGTTTGCATCAAAGCAGCCTATTAAGCAGGAAGAGCTATTACCGCTGTAATAAAGACGTGACACAGGAGTGCTGGTAAGAGATTGGGGCCAGGAAAAACGGTTTAGTCAAATGTGTGGGGTCACACTGACAGGAGGTTAACGCCTTGCCACAAGGCACGTGTTGGTAGCCACTGGATCCAGTGACTGTTGTCTCCATCATGGCTAGCACCCGCTCCTCTGTGGGGCACAGGAACCCCAAGATGCTGTAAGGATCTTGCTAGGAAGGGGTATGAGCTGCAGCTGGAGTCTCGTTCTGTAGCTGCTATGAGCTCAGTCTCCCAGAATTAGACAAAAACTTAAATCGCTGTCTGGCTGCTGCGGTTTGCGAGCCGAGCAGCTTGCTTCTCACAGGGAATTGCTCCTTCCCGTGGAAGGTGCCATCCCTTTGGCAGGAGGGCTTCGTGCACACCGCTTTTTGCAGTCACCTGAGGGCCTGAGCAGCTTGGGGCACAGCCCCACAACAGGGCAGTGATCAGGGAGGAAACTTTGAGCCACCAGGGCTGTCAGCCACCTTCCCCAGCCCGACCCTAGCGCGGCAGGAGCAGCCCCCGCATACCCCACGGGGCCTTCATGAGGGAACCCCGGCCTCTCCGCAGGACCCCCACGCTTGGGGGCCGTGACAGGACGGAGGGGAGGAGCGGGGCGGGCTGGGGAGGGGGCTGAAGGCTGGTTTTTCCCCCGCTATTGGCGGCAATGCGGTAACGGGGGGGCTGCGGGGGGCCGGGCCCGGAGCTGCTGGGCCGGGCCCGCTCCGCGCCCACAGCGGCAGCGCTGGGGGGGCCGCGCCGCGCAGCCCCCGCCGCCAGCCCGGGCTGAGCGGGGCCATGCGGGCAGCGGCGCCGGCTGCAGGTAGGAGCCGGGGGAGGACGAGGAGGAGGAGGACGAGGAGGAGAGGGGGGACTCCAAGGGGGAGCCAGGAGTTGGGGGGGGGGGGGCAGAGCCAGCCCCTCGCCCCGCTGCGGGCGGCCCCGGCACCCCACACGTCCCCGTTGGGTTCGGCCCCGCAACGCCCAAACGTGTTTCGCTGCCCTTCTCTCTCTCTCTCTCTTTTTTTTTTGTATATATTATTTATTTTTATTTTCTCCGTGCCTTCTCGGCAGGCAGGTGACCAGCCAGGCGGGCTCTCGGCCGATCAGGCAGAAGCCGGGGGCTGGCGAGGCAGGGCGGTGCGGGACGTGCCTGGGGGGGGCCGGGGGCTGCCGGCTGAGGGCGAGACCCGGCGTGAGGGCACCGAGCCCCTGCCGCTCCCCGGGGGTGGGGGCGACGACGGCCTTCGGCGGCGGTAAAGTAAAGCTAACGGCTCGGAAGTGAGACGGGGGAGGGCTGGAGAGGGGCTGCTCGCTGGGGCTGCGAATTTAAACGCCGTGCTCCCAGAGCGGCTGCCTTGGAGGAGGGGATGGTGCTGCCCTGCCCGAGCGTCCTGACGAGGTAGGTCTTCGGGGGGAGGTTTTAACCGAGCTGCTGTGGTAATGCCGGTGTTAAATGAGCGCAAATGGAAGCAATTGGGTTTTTTTTTTTTTTTTCTCCAGTGGCCACAAGTTGTTTCTGAGCTACATTTCTTTTTATGACTGGAGAGGCTTTTGCACTGCAGTATTACAATACAGCCATATTAAAGAGGTCCTTGGAGCAAATAACCCTCCGACGCTGCGGCTACGCGGTCGGAGACTTGGTAGTTCTGTGGGAAGTCATTACGTTGGATTTAGGCAAATCTGAGCCGAACTGGCTGTGTGCTTTTAATTGTGGTATTAAACTGCTTGTAGAGATTCATGTGAGTGGTAAGTCTCAACCAAAAAATCTAAAAAACCTGCAACAGCAAAAAACAACCACAAACACCTGAAGCTTTGATCTGAATTAAATCATTATTTTTTTTTCAACAGGTTATTAAGGGTTTTTCTTTATTTTTAATGGGCAGTGAGTTTATTTATTTATTTATTTTACTTAGTTAAGGAAATGTATTCAGGCAGAGCGCAGTTTCTGTTCTGGTGCTGAGCAGTGGTACATGGTACGTTTTCTTCTGTGCGTGTTTTACTGTCTGTCATGTTACGAGGGATGAAGGCAAGGAATGCTAGAGATGAAAGACAAATACCCTCTGAGGCTGGTGGTATTAGCATATTGGACAACGATGGTTTTTTTCCATGAACCCCAACAAAGGTAGATGGCTTCTGTGGGTTGTAATGCTGAAAGCACGGAGCAGGTCGGTGCTTACCTTCAGAGATACCGCACCAAATTCTGTGGTGTGCTTGGAAGGAGTGAAGAGGAGACACGCAACTAAGCTGCTTACCTTCTAGTGTCAATATTTGGCACTAAAAAATTAATTTGGAGTGGAAGACAAGCAGGTTGCTTACTTCACTCTAGCTGCAGCTCTTACTTCATTACTGCTTTTTGTTTGCTTTAGTAAACAAACATGTATCTCTTAAAATTGAATTAAATGTATAAACTGCCTGAAGCAGAGAAGAGAGAGAGGACTGTTAGCTCTAAGTAAGAAATAACCCCCTGAAATATCCTCCCACGTACTGGCTGACGTGCAGCATCGGTCTGACGGCTCCAGCAGTGCTCCAAGCACCCTTGTCGCGGGTGGGAGCGTGGGGGTGCTTGGGGTGACTTGCAGGGTGACGCTTGCTTGACTGGCAGATGCTTATTGCAGTGGCACACGGTGCTGTCTAATTTTGCCTCTGTAATGATTTACTCCAGCGAGCTGACAGAGAATTAAAATGTTTACGGTCAGGTTTTGGAAGGGTTCATCAGGATGCAGAGGGGAGGGGAGGGAAATCCTTCTATTCTTGGATTGCTCTAATCCAAAGCTTCTGTTCCTGTAGTCCTGCTAGTTTTTTATTGATTGTTGTGGCACTGACTGTTGTGTTTTAGAGCACGGTAATTCTAACATTTCTGCTCCAGGTAGAATAGTCCTGGGGGTGGGCTGGGAATGAAGGAGGTGCTGAAAGAGTCATCCTTCTTCAGTCCTTTTTCAGGATGCTCGTGAAACCGAGGCCATTGATGAGCAGCTATACACTTTTGCAATTGAATTGTGATGAAAGGACTGTGTTTTCAATCCTGCGCTTACTGTAGAAATGCCAGGTAATCTTCAGCACTACTTATTTTAAGGATACACACTCTGATGTCCTCCAGCTCAACCCATTTCTCCAGTGGGAGAAGCTGTGGGAGGAGATGAGAGAAGGCTGATGATGGGTGTCATTTCCCATGTTGATATCAGCAAAAGGAGTTGAGCTGGATTCAAGACTGGTACCCAGAATGACAGAACATGAGCTGCAGGAAATAGATTTAGTTGCTTTTGATGATCTGCTTTCACCTTACCAACCTCATATGTGCGCTGAAGATCAGGAACATAGTCTGTGTGTCTTTAACCATCAGATTCTGACATAAAATTCCTTTGCAGATCCAATTGTACTCACCAGATGAACCTAAGTCATGCTTACTACTGATACCCATCCTCTGTTACCAACACTTAATTTCACTGCGCAGTTCCATACCTTAGTAATGTGTTTGCACTGAAGTAGGATGCCTTGGAGGTCCCGCATCGCCTCCTTCCACACCTCCTGTAGGGGTGTAAGCATGATGCTGCAGCTAACCCAACGTGAAGCTGGCAGATGTGGATGCTATCACAGTGACCCCTATTAACTGAGTTCACTGTTTACAGGGAGGAATGGAGGAGGGTTACAATACTCATGAGGAAATACCAAAATAATTATATTTTCTGTGTTTCTTCTTCCCCTGATCGCAGTCTGCCTTCAATTGCTCTCTCTCAGACTTTTGATGAAGTCCTTGTACTATCAGAGCGTTAAAGTATGAAGTAGGTAGCACATTTGTGGTTTTACGCTTTACCAGGCATGCAGAAGCAGGCTGGAAATGAAAACAAGCTATTTTCAACTGTTGATTATAGTTCTTGGAAGAGGGAATGAAAGGTATTCTTCTGAGTAACCTGGAAGGCAGATGGAAATGACTCCTTAAACAGTGTCTATAAAACAACATTTTGGTTGAAATGGTTCTATTACAAGGAATGCAGAGGGTGAAAAACCTAAGCAATCTTGACAATCATTTTGGGATTGTTCTACAAGAAGATCAAAGGCTTGCCAGATTTTGCTTTTATGCACATAAATCACCCTTGTTCCTCCTGTTCCGTAAAATGCATGGGGTCAGGACTTCACAGTTTGCCTCCAGGGTATCACAGGTACTCACAGTAGAGTACACATGACGAATACCAGGAGATTGGTGTTACACAGCACTTTTAATTTTTCATTGGTATGCCAAATTAGAGACCTCCAAAATTCTCTCAAAATAGCACGAAGATTGTGCGAGCCAGTTAAAAGCAAGAGCGTGTTGATATTCCTCTCGTTTATCTGCAGATTGATGCATTCAACAGCAACTTCTTTGATTCTTGCAGCGCTTAAACGTGACTGACTCGGTGGAAAAATACTGCATGGATATTTACTCTGGTTTTAACGTGCCAGAGTTCTGTTGAAATCAGAGCAACTGCTACTGCTTGAGCTGCAGATATGGCCCAGCAAAGGGCTGTGCTCGTTTGCAGGAGGCTGGCTTTGCTACCATTACGCTTGCAGGGCAGTATTTTAGAAAAAAATCCTACCAGCATCAGTGGGATTTCTCATCTGAAAAGTTAAATACTCCTCAGCGAGAGGTAAGGGTATAACTCTGCCTCACAGAGCGTTTTCTCTGACTAATGTACACAAAATGTATGTTGGGATTGCCCAGCACTGGTAATTCACGCACCTCTGGAGTGGAATCCAGCAGCCATTCTGGGCTGGAAACAATATGCAGGAGGGGTTTAGGGAAGAGAAATGAAGAAAAACTAATCCAATTGAAACTGTAAGGGGAATTTAGGAAGCAGAATGCAATTATCCAAGTTGGATATTGGCCAGGACATGTTAGTTAACATTTTTACTCTTGCAGGAATTGTCATGGGATCTTTAATGACGATGAATGGTCAGGGCTCTGTTTTACATCTCATTTGAAAGCCACAGCTGAGGAAGGAGTGAATGTTTTGCCTTCCTTCAGGGGAATTTTGCTGTGGTCAATGCGCCCAAGGCTCTCTGGGCACACCTGCCTTGCGTCTACACGTGTCCAGGGGTTGCCTTCATCCTGCTGAGCTGTAAGGAAATCCAGACACTCAGCATTATTCAATATTTCCTTTCTACTTTTCTGTCCTTCCACAAGAAGGGAGGTTAAGGTGCTCTTTCGCTGTCACTCCTCCCTTCCCTGGAATTTTGTCACGTCGGCAGTAATCCCTTTGCATGAATATTATTAATTGTAGGCTCTTCTAAGTGGTATCAGCCCCACTTGCGGCAAGTATGGTGTGACACTGTGCGCCTCTGTAACTCCCAGGTGGTCTTTGCAGAGGGTTGTGTCAACACATGGAAGTCACTGCAGTTGCTTGTTTCAGGACTAATACGGCATTAAATGAGCCCAGTTCCGATTTAGATTACTCCAGTCTTCCTTCAGAGAAGTTCCCCTTCAGCTCAAGTTGCACGTGGCACATTTCCCTCTCCTTCCCCAAGCTCCGGTGTGCTTCTTCTGTGCCCTCTTTTCTGTCCTTAGTAAGCTGAGGTGATGAATCTTACTGGGACTGGTGTTCTGTGGTGGTTTTACCCTGCTGGGCAGCTGAGCTCCACCACAGCCGCTCTCTCACTCCCCCTCCTCAAAGAAAAAGGGGAGAAAATACGATGGGCAGGGCTCAGGGGTTGAGATAAGGACGGGGAGATCGCTCACCAATTATCCTCACTGGCAAGAGAGACTCAGTGTAAGGAGATTAACGTAATTTATTGCCTATTACTACCAGACTACAGCAGTTGGAACGAAAAACAAACTAAACCCACCGTTCCACGGGATCCATCCATCCCCCAGGAGCAAACTGCTCCAGCACGGGTCCCCCACGGGCAGCAGCTCCCCCCAGACCCCCTGCTCCTGCGTGGGCTCCTCTCCACGGGCTGAGCTCCGGCCCGGGGCCTGCTCCTGCAGGGGCTCTCCATGGGCTGCAGCCTCCTCCAGGCCACATCCACCTGCTCCACCGGGGGCTCCTCCATGGGCTGCAGTGTGGAGATCTGCTCCGTGTGGGACCCATGGGTGCAGGGGGACAGCCTGCTCCACCAGGGGCCTCTCCACGGGCCGCAGGGGAACTGCTGCTGTGTGCCTGGAGCACCTCCTGCCCTCCTGCTGCACTGCCCTTGGGGGCTGCAGGGCTGGATCTCATCCCCCTCTCCCAGCTGCTGTAGCACAGTAGGTTTTTTTCCCCTTTCTTCAGTCTGCTCTCCCAGAGGCCCAACCAGCACCATTCATGGCCCAGCTCTGCCCAGCAGCAGGTCCCCTGGAGCTGGCTCTGCTCACAGAGGCCACCCCTGCAGCCCCCGGCTACCGAAACCTTGCCACAGAAATCTAATCCACGTTTCAGGGGGAAGAAGTTGATGTGTGAAACTATTCTCGTCTCTGTAATCATGACTGTCCATTTAGCTGTCTGAACTTCAATCTTCTCAAATAAAAATAGCAACTCTTTCTGGTGAAAAGTAATTGTCCGGTTATGGATGTGTTTTAATGGCAGCGCCTTTGGATATTCAGGCTGGAGAAGGAGCAGGACGGCAGTATGCTGCAGGGGGAGAAGAGGTGTCAAGTTAATTCGGAGGTTGAGTGGTGCTGTATGAACTGTGCTTGAGTCAAGAAATCTAGAGGATTGCTGTGTATCTGCTGGACTACCTCTGGGCCATTTGTCAGAGTGCTTGCAGCTTATCCCAGAGGTCACGAAGCACAGGCAGATGCTGAGCGATAAAATTAGATATGCATCCAGACTTTAATATATAATCTTATTGAACACAATGTGAAGAGCAATGTAATGGTGGGTGCTACTTTTTTTCTTTCCTGTTGGAAGATCTGTCCTGAGATTTTGTGCGTGTGTGTTTCAGCTCCCAGGAAAATAAGGAGGCTTCTAAGTTATCCATCTCACTCATGCACAACACAGGTAATTAAAAGATAACTCTGAAAGGTTAATACTGTCCTTGTAGCAAAGATTTTCCTATTTCTGTAGAAGTATCTCCCCCAAAACTGTCATAACAACATCCGTGTCAATAAGCTTAAAACGCTTTTTCAAGGTCACTCAAAAGATCCCGAATGTATAAAGTGGTACGTCTTGCACCCAAGGATTTCCTTTCTGTGTTTTCGTACTCCTGGACAAGGCTGTGTAAGGCCACATTTTGTCTGCCATAAATAAAGGGAATGGTATTAGGGACTTCACATGTAAATAAAGTGCCCGTTCCATCTGTCTCTGTGTGGCTTGACCCACAAAACAATGACAAATGCTTCTGCTTGAAAGAATTTGATGAATATATTATGTTGGCCAGGTGTAAAGCTGTGATCTGTGACATTTCATGCCTCGTGTGGGCACTGCTGTCGTGTGGCACAGTGGGCTGCATTAATAGAGTCTTTGGGGACAAAGAGAGGGAGGGAATACGGACAGAAGCTGTTGTTAAGCAAAATAAATTACAGAGCAGCTCATCCAGTGTGGGCAGGATTGTGAATGATGTAGTTTCAAACATCATTTTTTCAGTAATTGTGCTGTTTGAATTGTGACCTACTTTAATAACATTCCATCGTTTTTAATATTTCTTTATTCATTACATTTTATCCACACTCAGGTGGTTTACTGCAAGTTGTGTGGAAATTACAACGAAGGTCAAGTGCTCTTTGAGAAGATAACTTATTACTGAAAACATTAGCTTGTTGTCATTATTGTTTCCCAACGTGAAATTTTATTTGTCTGGCGGATGAAGAGATGATGTCGGGCTGGTGTGAAAGTGTGTGATTACTGCCGATAGACCAAAGTCCCTCCAGTCATAGGTCCGGGATGTACATGATCAGTGAATAACTCGCGCTTTAAATTGATTTATTTTTCCCGACGCTGGTAAGCTGGTGCAGGCCCTTATTGGAAACATCTTTCAGACCAGGGCTGGCTTATATAGATTTAACGTTTGAAAGCCTTCAGTTAGCTGAAGCTAAACTGAACATTGCAACTTTAATATTGAAATAACCATGCCTACACATGGTTTTGCAGCTTAAATGAGCTTAAATTTGAGCTTAAATTCATGCTTTAAATTATATTAGTTCAATTTTTTTTCATGTGGAAAAGACTTTGTGGCTTGCTCTGCGGCAGGACTGTGGAGTTGCAGTCAAGCCTTAGTTGGAGTAGAGAGGATGCTCTTTATTGCTAGTGCTGCTGTCACTTGAGCTAAATCACCAGTTCTCTCTAGCACTTACCCATACAAATGACCTTCCAGCAGCTGCTCCGTGGGTAGGGGATGTGTAAATTGTTGGGAGAAATGTGTCCTGGGATCGGGAAATCAGGATCACCAGCTTCTCAAATCATAGTCCCCCCTTGGTGCAGTGCACATCCTACTTGGCTTATTGCTACGAAAAGAGATTCCCCTGGAAAATGGAAGCTTTTCAGCATGCCTGTTATCTTTGCAAAGCGTAGCAGACATGTATGATACCCACGCATCGCTTCTTCAGCGTTACCGAAATAGAATAATTTGATGTAAAGGTCAGCTGTGCTTAGTGTCTGAGATGTTCCTGGTTTTATTATGCATATTTAAGGTCACTCTTAGGAACCAAGTAGTGGAAGTGTAGAAAGAAAGGATTGCGATGAATATTCACAATTTCGGTTGTTGCGGTGGGTCAGGGGCTAAAGTCTTACCGGCTTTCTCATTGCGTGAGCAAAATTCTGTCCTGCTGGCTTGCTGCAGTGGACCTAAAGATTTCCTTGGTCCAAAGCTGGAGAGATCTCAGCTCGGACATCTTTGGAGTCTAACTTTGGCTCCGAGCTGTATGATCTGCATGCTGAGTAGACATTAATACAGAAGAAACCTGGAGTGGTTGGGTAAGTTTCCTGCTTCTGCAGGTTGAGGACTGCTGTGCTATGTGACTGGGGAGGGCAGGTGGGTTAGGGATGCGAGAGGAAATGACTGAGACCTCTTAAAATCAGGAGGAGAGGTGGATAAGGAATTGTTCTGTTGCATAAAATAGGTGAAGGGCATCACAGGAAAAGAGCAATCAGCGGATTCAGAACAAGTGAGACACTTCACACGATCTGGTGTTATGCAGGAAACCTCGCTGCCTTGGGATGCTGTGGGTGCGAAAAGCTTACACAGGCAAAAAAACATCCTGGAAAAGTGTGGGAGAACGATCCGCTGAGGAGTATTGTGCGTGGCGATACTGCGTCTGGCGCAGAAACGCAGCTCCACAGGTGTCTGCAGGCTGGAAATGTGTCCTGCTGAACTACGCCTTGTGCCTGCCAGGAGCAGGGGTCCCCGAACATGGGGCCAGCCGCAGCCGTGCTCGAGGTAAAGATGTTTGAGCTGGATGAGAGCGTGGCAGGTGGCATGAGTTCCCAAAGAGGCATCAGTGTGGGAGGCAAGTGGCAGGTTTGAGCAAGGCACTCAGCCATTCCTCGTGCAGGCAACTTACTTTGCTGTAGTTTTAATCAGCAACTTCTGTTTCAACCTGTTGTTTCACCTGTTTAGTGGAACAGCAGGTGCTGGTGTACCCCGAGCAACGGTGACTGGAATAAGGCAATGCACCTGTGCAGCTTTGCCTAACAGCCCTTCCAGCTCCTGGTGTAGTCTTCCAAACATCACCTTTTCGGGTTAAAGAAGGTGCGGATTTAAGCATATCTGTTTTGGGGTTTATTTGCTTTTTGAGTTTAGAAACTTCTATTGCATTTGGGTCATGTTTTAAGCCTTGTTCCACCTTCGTGAGGTGGAAACTCTAGTTTTCATTACTATTGAAGTGGGATTCCTGGGTAATTGCTTGACTTGAGGAGTTAGGGCTTAAGAAAAACATTAAATATCATGAGACTCGTGATAAAATCTTAAGAGTCGGCAGCACTATATAAGCCACTGAACAGCTGTCAGATCGTAATTAGGTTTGATCGTTATCAGCTTGAGCCAGATTTGCACAGGCTACCTAGACATGAAGCGGCGCGTACCCCATTATGATTCCCTGAGCTGCCCCGTCCTCCGACTGAGCACCTCCTCGCTGGCGGTGATATGCGATCAGGTGTTTTTTTTTCATTCCTTTGCATTTTTTTTTTCCTCTTTATGCTTTGCTTTGCTCAAGCTCAGGTTATCTGGTGTCCAGTCCCGGGGGAGCAGGCGCTTTTCCCGTGCTGAAGAACGATTCGGGCTGAATGTCGCTGCTCATCCCCCGGGTCACAGTTCGCCCTCTTCATTCTGGCTCTGGAGATCAAGGACGGATCTGTGATTCTAAATGTCTTCCTTGTTTTGAAATAGGTTGTTTGGAAATGCTCGTCTGTTCCTCTATCTTTCTGTGTACGAATTCTGAAGAAACAGAGCATTACGCTGGTAGGAGGAATATCGCCAGTGCAGGGTTCCAGGGTGTGCTCTCATTCGTTAGTGGGAGGGCCTGGACTGGAGTTTAATGATCATGTGGCTTAGTACAGGCTATTGCCTTCAGGGTATTTCTGCAAGTGCACATACAGAGTGCAGTTTACACATGGCAACATTTAAAAAGCAGAGTTCAGGTCCTGTAACTGTGTAACCGACTCGGTTGGAATTATCTAATAAAAGAGCTGCACAAAAAGGTTCCTCTAACTCTAATTTCATTAATAATGTATTTTGCAATTGGCTGGAGACATTCGGCTGACAACTTTCCTTTCAATATGTTGTGGAACAAACCAGTAACTGAGATTTCACCACCATAATTGCGCTGTACATCATGGCTGCTGAGAATTTCGCAGCGACACAGAGGTCATACAGCTCCTATTTCAAAAGGAGAAATTAGGGAATTGAATGGCCTTTTTGACTTGCCAGCGGATGTCAACAGATAGGAACAGAGCTCGGGCAATCGGACTTTTCGAAGGAGTGGCATGTCCATCAAAGCTAGTCAGCCCGTTCTTCTGAAATGTATCCTATTTTTCTTTTTCCCCTCTTTTTAAAGAAGCAGGATAAGTGCACGCTCACTAATGTGCGTTTCAGTATTCCAGAGAATTTCATGAGAGCAATTTATAAAGTAATCAGCCTTTTTTGCTGGTGAGCTTTCCCTTCCTGCTGCCTGTTAGTTGCAAATAGCTCCTGTTTTACCTTGCAGATGCTGGCTGCTGGCTTTCCAGTTCTGCTCACCTTTCCTTCCCCTGCAGCTCCTCCGTCTGATTGGGCTCTCGGCTCCGCAGCTGCCTGGCCAACTCCCTTTCTGCCTCATTTACTCCCCAGTGGCCGCTGAACAATGTTTCCCTGAGTTCAGGACCAGCTCAGCCCCGTGACTGCCTGCCCAGGATGCTGCAGAACCAGCGTGTTTAGCCGCTTAGGTTTAGAGATGAATAACCATACATCTTCTGGATTGCAGAGCTAAATTCCCTTAGCTTTGCTGGAGGAAAGAGTGGTCACTCAGGCTGTTGTGAGGAAGTCCAGCTGAATGATTCAGCACAATGGAGCTGGTGCCAAGTATGGGTGAGTATTGGTACACTCACTGCGTGCCCTAGGGAAGGAAAACAAGTTCATGGTTACCTGGCATGTCCTGAACTTTTGCTGCAAGTACCAAACCCAGCCACATGCTGAGTCATTTCTGCTTTGGGTACTTTGCACCCCAAGAACTATGTGCTCAGCTTTTGGCTAGGTAATTTCTTTTTTTTTTTCCTCTGAGACCTGCTTTAGAGAGAACTGAAGGTACCTCAAGACCACTGACAGCGTTTTGTTGTTGTTTTTTAGAGAGAGCGTTGAGCTGTTTGCAGCCTGATGGTCGCAGTGATGCTGCGATCACAAGTTAGAAGCGTGAGCTGTGAGGGCTGTTCCCCATCGGTTGGTTTTTGCTGTGCTGCATTGTATATTCAGTCCCTGGTGGCTCAGAAGTGCCTTGGACTGGTTCCCTTCTCACAGGCACATCTGCATCTTTGTGGGCCCTCATTAATCTGGTGATTGCTGACTTCAAGCCTATGGAATGATGGAAAGATCTTTTTTCCCCTATGCTTATTTATAACGTCCTTCTTCCATCGTATTTAAGGGTGGGTGTACCACGAAGGTACCGTGGGACTGCCTAATTTTTGTGCTGTCTCAAACCACCAAACTACAGCCTAACCCTTTCATATGTGTATCTTTTCTGTCGTTTTTATCAATTTTCCCACCTGACTGGCAGTTCTGTTTCCATTTCAGAATTCCAGATCCTTAAATGTATTGAAGTTGCTGGTATTTTTGCCTTAAAAGTCCTGTAAATACCATGCTAACAGCAGAGAAACAAAATGCTACAGAAACTCCAGTAATATTGACTTAATTCCTTAGCTAATTGGGCCAACTCATAAAGATGGGCTGAGATGTAGCATTCATGTGCTTGGCTGTGTTCTGCAGACATCTGACTTAGGGTTTTAATGTCGGTTATTTTACAGGTGGGATTATTTTATTATTTCAGAGCTCCACATAGAGGCCAGGTAGCTGCTTAGGCGTATTTCCAGAGGAAAGGGAGAGACAGCAGAACTGGACAGGGATCTTGCTCTTCTTTTTTGGAGGAGGCTGAACTGACACTGCTCCATAGCAGGGGAACTTGCAGTGATGCTGCAGTTTTGTTGGTGCCCCTGCAGGCACAAAGGCTAAAACAAATCAGAACGAACCGAGAGGAGCAGATGGGGCAAGCGCGAAGTTGGGAAACCATTCAAGGTGTTCGACACCGATCCGTTGCAGTTTTCCCAAGACAAGCGGGTGCTGTGGCACAACACTGCTCTCTTTGACACTCAGCACACGTGAGACTGCTTTGGAATAAAAGCTGCATCAGGTGGTTCCTTTCCAAATTTTGCTGCCTGAGGGAGAGTGCCTGCATTTGGCAGGGCTGGCTGTAAGAAGGGAGGGGGAGTGAAAGCAAGCTTCCTGAAAAGAAATCGCTCCTTGCAGGTGCTTTGCTGACCCCTTGAGCACAGTGTGGCTGCACAAGGCACCGGTGAAGTTCCTCTCTGCAGCTTCTGAGGCAAAAACGGGATTTTTAGGGATATCACAAAGCAGTGGAGTGCAAGAAGCCAAACATACCTAATTTCTTCTGAAAATGGTGCCTTTATTTTCACGTCCTCTCTTTAAGGATTTATTTTCCATGTAGGATTGGACTGCTCAACAGAGTAAGCACCTCACTTGGATAAATACGAACGCTGGATGTTTGGGCTTTTTGTGTGCCAAACCCAGGCTGCGACCCTCAGAGTAGCTCCGTCTCCGAGCCCTTTCAGCCCCTGCTGGTGGTTTGCCTTACGCTAGCAGTGATTTTTGGGTGCTGCCTCACCTGAGGCTCAGCTATGACCATCAGGGAGGACAGGTTCCAATGTCACCCTCCTCTGCCACCGAGGAGACTTGATAATGCTCCTGCCCAGGTTTAGGAGTACTTACGGGTACGTGTGAAGTGGAAGAAGAACAGAAGACAAAATGAAATGGCCTGAGCTTTGTGTTTCCCCTGCTTACGTGGTTTACAAAAGCTGCAGCACTAAAGGGTGTAGAGGGTGGGGAGTCCTGCAGATTCAGAGTGGAAATGGTAAAATCCAAACCTGCGTGCTCTGACAGCACCGGCTCTGGTGTACTCAGTCAATAATGGATCCATGCAAGTTCCTTAGAACGTGGTCTTCATTCCCCCGGGATATTGCTCTTCTCCTTAAGATTCCCCTTTAAGGGAATCTTGGCTTCTTTTAGAAGTAGGGAACTGAGATATAAAGAATTCAGTTCCCATCTGGTAATTGCAGCCTAAACACGATTTTGCAGTATTTATTGTTTATAATTGCATAAAGAGACTGTAGATAATTCATGCTTAAAATGCTGCAGGGCACAGGGAAGTTGGGTGTAGGAGAAATATGTATGGTGAGGCATAGCTCCAACAGAAAGACAAGGAGCTTGAGCAGTTGGATACTTTCCATCCACCTTACAAAGAAGAAAATTGGTTTGCAGGAAATATAGGTCACGGCACTGTTCTGGCATCTTGCTGTTGCTGTTTTGTAAGTACAGTATATTGCTAGCAGCACAGTTTGGGACTCCCATTAGAGCTGTTCTTTGCTGTCAGGCTTAAAGGCCATTTAATATCCCTTATCTGATCTAATGCACTCCTCACATAGACAAAGGAAATTTAGAAGGTGGCTTCTTTCTCTCTATTTTCTTTGAATTCAGTTATTGAAAGCCACTTTGGATTCGATTCCTGGTGGTGTGCTCAGAAGTCAGCCACTTCCTTACGGACCCAGGGATCAGGGATGCAGCACGGATGGGGCAGTGAAACTGAGTTCTTCTCTCCATGGCAAGATACAGAAGAAAATGAAATCCTGTGTTGCTGTGCCACAGGGTTTTACAGATATAAGCTTATTATTGGAGAAGAGCTTTGGCTTTTTGAACATGACATTCACCTCTGATTATGAGATTAATCTGATTTCTTTGTGTTATTAAAGGCAGCTGTATTGCGAGAGTCAGGTTGTCTGTGCTCTCCTCCGTTTGTGTCCAGCACCAGGGTGGTGTCTGCTGTCTGCAGGAACAGGAGAAAACGGGTGGCAAATCTGTGGGGAAGAGAGGTAAAACTGCTCCCATGTTACAGACTGGGGAACGGAGAGGTGGAGAAAGTAAATGATTTTTTTCTGCATAGCTTTGTTTGGCTACTGTGAGCAATGGGAAGGCCAAGATGAGAACAGACGTGTACCTACAACGTGGGGTTTGCTTGTGTGCTGTAGGGGCAGGAACCCATGGCATCAGCACGGGGATGCGATCAGCCCTTGTGGCAGTGCTTCCTGTCCTCTCGTCTGTTTGTACCCGTCTGTTGGTGAACCAGGAGTAATAATGTGCAGCTTTTCATACGACGTGGTGTGTTCGACCCTTATTTCCTGTGTCAGAGTTATGAGTCGGTTTGAGATGTTCTTGATGTTCTCCAGCTTTGTAGCCTGGGCTCAGCCCTGCAGTGGTAGGGTTGCCAGCAGCTCCTCGGGACCCGTCCCAGACTGCTTCTGTAGCTTTAGGAATTGTGCTGTGTCAAAGTACACCCAACGTGCTGAAACTGCTTCGTGTCTGCATACATTTTCTTTTTCAATGTTCTATCTCAAGTGAGACCGGAGGCTAACAAATCCGTGGCATCCAATGGAATCAAGGTCAGCCTTGCCTGTCCCTTGTCCCTGTCCCTTCTCCCGTCCCTTGTCTGCGTGTCGCTGGTGCCCATCTCCCCAGCACGCCGTGCTGAGTCAGCCTGCAGGGCACCGGACCCCTTCCTTTCAGCTGAAGCTGCAGCTCAGCCTGGATGCTGTCAGGCATGACAATGATGTAAGAACGCGACCGCTGGTTTTTATTGCTGCTCCAGTGTGCTTCCAGCGCGGCGTTATTACTTCAGAGTTCATTAGGAGTGAACAGAAGCAGTGGAAAGCCAACTGCTCGGGGTGCGGTGCGGCACAGCACGACACTCCCTCTGCTGCCTGCCGACATGGCTGAGCTGGGGAATAAGCAGGGTACCAACAGTTTCCTGTGGGTTGTTTTAAGATTTCCTAAGCCTCTAACCTGCCTGGTTCATTATCGACTGGTACCCTTGGATAAGAAAGAGACTTTAAAAAAACAACAACAACAACAGGCAATCAGGGAAGTTTCCTGTGGTGATGAGTAGGTTTTCTTTTGGATTGATCTAAACGCTAAACCAATCTTATTGTATCTTAGCTGCTTGGTTTCTTAGTTTCTTATCATTTAAGGCAGGATTTGGAGGATTGCATCCTCAACAAGGTGGGTTTTATTTTTATTATTTTTTATTTATTTCTTTGGTCAAAAAAAAAGCCATGTTTTACTCCAGCATGGCTATTCCCTGCTTCAGTGGGAACGTGGCATAACCGAAGTGCTGGACCTCATTGGAACATGCCCACAGTTGCTATTTGAGTCATCTGATCTGCCTGGCACCTAGAAAACCGAGGTTAGAAGCCTGAACTCCTGAGAGCCATAGGTGGGGAATAAAGAAAACAGAGTTTTGTGGGAAAAGGACGGCAAAGGTTGAATACGGACGATGGCTGAAGACATCTCTTAGTGATTGCCTTTAAGTGCCTACCATTAAAATTGCATGTTCTGATAGGTAGCTCTTTGGAGCTGTTGCAGCATTATGAAGAATGTAAATATATATTTTTTTCCAGTTTTTTAAAAAACAAACATATCTTTAAAGATGCATTTGTTTCTAATGTAACTTTTACATAAACATGCAACAATAAGCAAACAACTCTAGTGGTCGTGTGAATCTGGTTGAAATGCACAGATTCTTATTTATATATTATTATTGCGTGCAGTTGTATGAGCAAATAGAAAAGCTGAGCTTAGGACCCCTCGAAAATAACCCCTTTCTGGTAGACATGCATATCATTTAGGTATATGCTTGTCTGCACAATGTATAGTTTTTTCAGTGGCTCTTTCAGAGGTAATTTTGGGAGGTGAAATGTGCCGTGTGAATATGGTGCTGCACCTTGTGGAATGCTTCCATGAGAAAATGCAGGATTAGCCTGCAAATAATCTCCTCAAAGGCCCTATCTCAATTCTGAACTCTCGGATGGCTTGACTAGTCTCTGCTATTGCTTTAGAGCGACAGCTAATGTTAAAATCATTTACACGTATCGTCACAAAGTAGTTTTATGGGCTTGATGCTGCCTGACAGGATGCTTCACAACATGATGGAAAACTCATAAATGTTTTCTTCAATTTGATGCTCAAGGAGCACTTAAAAATGCTCATTTCTTTAAGAACTGCATTCTCTCTTTATGTCCGATTCATAGATTATGGTCAAGTGCTCGTTTTTATGGTATTTACAAGAAATCAGTTGAGCCAGCTTGCTCATAACAGCCCTCCCTCTCCCTCCGCCCCCTGCCCAGACACATCCTCGCAGCACTGGGAACAAAGAGACTGGAGGTTCTGAGCCAGCTCGGGTTTGATTGAATAATGCATTTTCCTGTAGGAAATTTTAAGAGGCTGGATTGTTCGTGGTCAGAGATTCTACGGTTACATCCATTATATTAAAGATTGATGGTTAATAAGTTTTTAAAGCGGTTTAATATTTTAATTGGGGGATAAAATTCCAAGTCGTTTGTCTCCAGGTATGCGTTCGTGTTTGTCCCCCTTTGCTCAAGCCACTGATGCCTGGCAGTGGTTTTCTCTTTAACTTCTCGTTCCTTTAGTGGTGAGCATCCCAGTTCCTCTTTCATGGCCTGGGATCTTGTCCGAGATGGCCTGCCCCAGGCACTGAACTCTCTGAAGAAGTTCAGGTTAGCGGGGAAATCTCTCTAACCTATTGTAACAGCATTGTCTGTTTGGGCTGAATCTCAGAGGCTGAGTTGTGCCTTGGCGTACCAGCTGCTCTGCAGTCTGGTTGCAGAAAAGGCCACTCTGGGTGTTGAGGCTTTCCCCATCACTGCAGGGACGAGGTGCAGTGAAAGCTGGTGGCGTGCTGTCCCGAGCCCTGCCGCGGAGCAGTCACGGTGTTGTGCCTTCGGGCTCCGTCTGCTAACCCCATCCCAGACCGAGCGTGACAGCGTGTGTCGGGTGTCAGAACTGCACCGTGATCTCTCCAGAGTGGGGTCCGGGACTTCCTGCCGGCAGTTCGGAAGGATGTTCTCTGTTAGGCCTTCCTGTGCTTTAGTTGGCTCTCTTAATCTACTTTTTAAAGTGGCCTTTTCAGGAAGCCCTGGTCTCCCCGCGAGATTCCTCCCTGTGACCAATGGTCAGTGCTGTCCATTGCTCTCTGGAGGTGGTTCGTGAGCGGTATATTTGGCAAGATTCTGTTTTATTAATTCTCAATTCTGCCCTTGGTCAGAAGCTCTTTTCACAGAGGAGGAAGATCTGCTGTGGCTGTTCTTGGTTTTGGTGTATTTTGATATTTCAAACTTGCACGAAGATGCCTGCAGCTCAGGGTAGGCACGCTTTAAAATGTGTGTTTATGATTTTAAATTTGCAAACACTTTATTTCTTCTTCTTTTTTTTTTTTTTTTTTGGTTTTGTTTTTCAAATAAGCCCTGTAACGAGTTGATCCTTCAAGTCACCCGCAAATAAGACCGCTCCAGTGAGGGAGGCTGTTTGACGGGATTCATTTTGGAAGCTGTTCAGGGAAATCACTGTAGGCTTTTCGAGCAAATTAGTGGGAGCGTGGAAGGACCACAAAAAGGCTTTTTCCCCTAAGATTTGTAGGATCTTATGAAGGGGAAAAAAAAAAAAAAAGAAACATGCTAATTAAAGATTTTTTTATAATGAAATAAAGTTATGCAGGCTCTGGTTTTGAAATGGACAAATTCTTTGCTGTTTCTGCTAATGAAAGTTTTATTTTAAATTGGGGCTTTTAGAAGGGAAAGGAAATTACTTAATCCTTGCTTCAGAAGAGTGTGTATTATACAGGGGCATGTGTGTATCCCCTCTGCAAGATGTGTAAGAGTTTGGAGTTAGGATGTTGGAACAAAATGCAAACTCCTGGGTGAGAAACGAGCGAGGCTGTTGGGTTGTGGGGACCTCCGGAGCTCAGCTCATGATGAATGTAATTAGCTGAGTTCACCTGAAGTGTTCACCCTGGGAAAAAACAGTGAATCAAATCCCTGGGTCTCTTGCAGGGACTTTTCAATTATTTGAAGTGAAGAGGGGCATTTCTTGTTGCTTGAAGTAGGTTAATATTTTGTGGGTGTGCTGCTGGGGCGGCGACAGCTCAGGGCATGGGGAACTGGGGAACTGCTGGCGGACCTGTCTTGTCAAACGAAAATCTTTGGCTCTTACTGTGTACGAAGGGAAAAAGATTCTTCGAATAGCTTAACCTGGTTCTTGGAGATTCCTGGCACACGTGGACAGAGAGATGTGGAAATGCAGCAAGGAGAAGAGCTGCTGTGGCTGTGGAGGATCCCAGCAGCATCCCGGGAAGCTTCACATTAAATGGCAAATAACCTGGAAGCGTGCCTCACCTGCCTGTGGGCCTGACTAATTTATACTCCACTTGGTCTGTGTGCGAGGTCGTGTTTCGGGTGCTCTTTGGTGTCCATCAGTGTCTGGAGTAATTCAGAACTGAGTCCAAAGGAGGCTGTGTCAGTTTGCAGGCGATGGGGACCGCGTACCCCTGGCAGCAGTATCCCAACAGAAACCGGCGGAAAAGCCAAAGCCTCCGTCCTGTTCTTTGAGATCAGGAGGTCTCAGGTCTGTCTGTTTGTCTGCACCGGTGTTAAAGGCAAGGTGCTGAAATGTGAAAGCAGCAACTTCATTTCCACGTGGTTGCAGTCACATCTGGCTAACGCGGCTGCCCAGGGATTCCTCGGAGCACGCCGTGCACTCTGGCCCTTGAGATCAGACAGCAGCCAGGCTGAAGCCATGCCAGTCACTTTTTGAGGCTTTGCCATGCTTTTGCATCAAAAGGCAGCTGCACACTGTGTGTGTGTGCGTACCTTGCGTAACTGTGGATGTAAAACTGAGACCCCTGTTACCATTTTATTGTAAACGCTTTTAAATGCCTAATTGCTGATTAACTTCAAGCTGCAGTGAAAACTCACCTGAGGTAACGCGGGGATGAAAAAAGTGTGTGTGAGTGCTGGGAGCTGCTGGGGCCGGGAAAGCTTTTTCTGTTTCCAGTGACATTTTCAAAGCTGTGCTTTCAGCTGCTGGCCTGGCAGTGCTCGGTAAATCCCACGCAGCCTGCCGTGCTGGGAGCAAAACCCCGGTGCAGGGAGGGCAGCAGCCCCGCTGTGGCTTTCATCTGGACATCTTGGGCCTCTTCAGCCTTGCCAGCGTGTTGGGATGTGGATCAGGAGGAAGGGAGGCTGAACAAAGCTTTTTTTTGGTCTTTTTTTCTTTCCAATCACGTCCACAGTAGGTGCCAGCAGGTTCTCAGGTGCCCTGGATGGACAGGGGCTGCCCGGCTTCATCGGCTTCATCGATGTAAATCTGCTGCCCGTGGTGTCAGTGCTGGTGTGACTTCCGTGGCAGAAGAAAAAGAAAAAGAAAAACATCCAACTACCCTGAACCACCGAGTTGGTCACAATTAAGTATGGTAGCTACTGGTTTGGCTGCGTTTCACCTGCTAAGGAATACTCCAGTCAGCACCATCTAGTAGCCTGGTATTTTTTTCCTTTCTAACAGACTTAGAGCAGCAATTTGTTTCACCCATGAGCCAGCACCACAGCATGCATTGCTTAAGAGAAACAAAGTGAGACTGGTGAGCTTTTCAATTTAAGTTTTCAAGGAGCATTTAGCTGAGCTTCTCCAGAGCCTGCTTTCTGCACTGCCCTGTTTGCCTTGTAACTCTTCTGATGTACAAAAGTGAGCTGCTGAAGGACAGAAGGGCTCCGTTCTTTTTCTGACCAGAGACTTCTCAGGTCCTTCAGACTTAACCTTTGTGAAAAGTATGCTAATATTTACCTGCCTCCCGGATTTATTGTCAAGCTGTGTTCAATGTCCGTATGTCACCCTGGGCTTTTGAAAAGAAAATGGTTGTGGATATGGAAGATGCTACTTTATTTGACAGGTGGACTGAAACTGCAGGGTAAGCTGTGGTACGTCGGGGCTGGGAAACACTGGTGCAGGACCCCCGATCTCCTTCTGAAACACGGAACAGCGTTACAGCACCGTGGTGCTGTCCCCAGGGGCCTTATCCTGAACAGTGCTGTGATAATGTGTCGGTGCTGCTCTGCACTGGGTCTCTGTGGCTTTGAGTAGCGTGACGTACCACCCCCGTGGGTCTCAGCAGCTGTGATCCCAGAGGGTGTGTGAGAAGCAGATAGCCCATTTCAGACCCCGTCACCTCCCGAGGCACAGGTCGATGCGGGTTGTGTCGAGGCCTCATTCAGATGCAGGCGCTGTGGTTGTGGTGCCGCTCATCCTTCTCCCTGCCTCTTAATTGGTCCTGGGCTCGTGCAGGGTGTGATGGCCAGCTAATTCTGGATCGATAGCTCGGGTTACTTTGGCTATATCAGACAGTGGTGATAACCCCGCTCTGCAAGCCTTTCACTTGGTGATAACCACTTCCTCTGCTTAATTAGCAATAGCTGCTTATAAATAAGATATGTATCTGGGTGAGATGCAGCTTACAAATGGTTGCAATTAAACCTTGTGTAGCAGCTTTCCTACGTCTTGCCCCACTGTGTTTCTTTCTTTAAAGGGTAAGAGATGCAACATTTCTAGAGGGTACAGGTACTCAGAGCTCGAGGTGGTCCGAAGCTAGAGTTCGAGCTGTCACACATCCAGCCCTGCTCCTGCCCTACATCCTTGTGTTCTTTGGCTGGAATATAATGTACTTTTAATTTCACAATACTTGGGGAACACTGGGGAGCTCGGTGTGGTTTTTCTATTTAAATTAATCAGCTTATTTGGAAGTGTGATGTGGCTTTTTGTGGAGGAGATTAAAAAGTTATTAAAGCAGCACCCAGTGGTGCTGCAGCCACCGCTGAATCTCTGCCAGTGTTTCCCTTAGACTTGCTTTAGACAATGCCCGACTCGAGAGTGGAATACAAATTTTCAGCTTTGCAGCTAATCAGATTGTCCTGGTTACAATACGAACTATTTCACTGGGACAAGGGACCTGGCTTGTCATCAGTGCTGTGATTTTTATCAGCCTGGGAAACCAAGCAATGCTCCCCGTGTCCCCGTGGCCAGGGCAGGCGGCAGCAGGAAGGAGCTTGGCGCTTCCCAGTCCCAAATGCAAACGTCTCTTTCATCATGTACCCAGAGTTGCTCTGCACAAGGGAGGTTTTTAATCTCAGTTTAATCTCAGTGAGATGGAAAGAAACACACCTGGCAAAGGTGTTGTCTAATGTGATGTGGGAAGGTAAGCACACGGAGGGTGCCTGGGAGTTTTTTGCCCTTCTCACTCACCAGCTCCATGCATCCTTGCTGCTCGCTGGGGTGCTCACATACGGTTCAAATGGGTTTCCTTTGCTCATGTAAATGAACTCGCTAATGTTCTCATTTTAGCAATGCCATACCAAAATACTGATTAAAAATGTCACCAAGCGGTTTTAATCTGCGGGGAATGAGCAGTACTAGAGAAAGGGGATATGCTTCTTTCCCAGTACACCTCCGTCACGGCAGAACTGCAAGCACCAAGCTGGAAGATGAAGCTGCTGTTCTTGGGGAAGTCTGGAGAGATGCGCCTACTGGGAATAGAGCAGAATGGAAACATTTGCTTTGTAAACTAACAGCTGGGGAGTTCTGTACTCTTCCCTACCGGAAAAATGTGCCCTGTATTTGGGGCTGCAGGGCAGGGAGCTGGTTCCCTGGGCAGCTCCGTCCTGGTCACCTTGTGCCTGGTGGCCGTGGTCTCTCTGAGAGTGGCGTGCTCAGCAGCCTGCTGCTGGCTGTCCAGAGCATCGTGCGATCAGAACCTTCTGCTCGGCTGTCAGCGGAGCTAAGATCTGCTGTTATTTACAGGAGGAAGGGTACTGCACGTTTCTTTTGCTTGCAGTTCTCAGAGTCAATATTTGTTTAGCAAATGCTGATATTCTAATTTGTTTTGCAATAACAAAGCCCTCAGTAATCCAAAAATTGTTCCCCAGAGTACAAATAAAGGCGGGATTTTCTCTTGTGGGAGAACAGTGTTGTCAAGTGTCCTGTTTGGTCATGGCCGGGACGTGTCTCCCGCAGCAGGAGATGCTTCAGACTTGACACACATCAAGGTACGCGGCTTAGATGAACTTGGGCTGGGTCAGGTGCAAAAACCCAGTCTTGCTTTGGTATCCTTGCACTGCAGCTGTACCGTATGCACAGCGTGTTGTCCGTGGGATTTGTTAGGCACCATCCCCTGTGGCCGGGGACTACCTAACGGGATCGATTGCTGAGCGGTCGAAGAGAGATGCCGATGAGTACGCAGAGAAGGGACTCACAGTTCCAGTGGATACTCCTCCACTGCTCCCTGGGGCAAACATGCACAGCATCAATTAGCACGCACCTGAGGGCACCTTAAAGGAGAGAGAAGATCAAGACAGCACCTTATTATTACTGAGAAAAATGAGTTGTATCGTGACCTTACAGCAGAATCCTTAAAAAAATCTCCTCCTTTTAGTTCTTTGAGGAAAAAATAAACCAAGAGATACAAGTGCCCGCAGCACTGGGCCCTGAAACAAGAAATCAAAACAAAACAAAGCAGAAGGGGGAAAAGGAGTAAAAAGCACTTCATTTCTCACTGAATGTAGTGAGCTTCCTGAAGGTGAAATTTGTCCTGTCAGTATCTTCCATGTAAAAAAAAAAAAAAAAAAGGAGGGGGGAGGGGGAAATGAGTCAATGCACGCCAACACTAATATCAGATGTATTATTTCACATATGGAATTATCCCATAATTGAGACAGATTACTCGAAGCATTAAGAAAATCCCAGAAATGCTGATGTAGAAAAGACCTTGGGAGGTAACTTAGTGTGTTGCCAGCCTCTTAGGCAAGATCAAGTGTACCTGTCTCACCTCCAGAAGCTGACAGTCTGTCTAACCTCTTTTTAAACCTCCAGTATTGATTTCTCATCTTCCCTAGACAGCCTGGTCTGGGTCTTCACTACCTTAAAATTAACAAGACTTTCATTTTTCTAATATCTAATTCTTTCTACCACTTGTCCTCCTGCCAGTTGTATGGGGAACAGCTGATGGATGTCCTCTGCTGTTCCTGCCTTTTTGGGCCTTTCTGGATGATGCCTAGCATCTCCCTAACTTAGTCTCTCTTTTTTTCCTTCCAAAACACACGTGGTTAGAGTGCTGCTCTGCATCAGGCCTCCCCTCTTGGGTGTTGTGTCCTGTTTGCCGACTTGTTTGTGATGTATTCTTCCTGTTCTCATTCCGCTCCCATTGCTTGGTTTGGTGTCACCTACAATCGGTTGCTCAAATGTTCTTGCCACGTAGTCCTTCAAGAGCAACGGCACCTCTGATGTTCCTGCTGATGGTGGCTGTTTTGGAGACCATTTATCAGAAAAGAGACTTCAGGCCTTGAGCTACTTTCTTAGCAGAACTTCATACGAGCCTCTCACAACATCCAACCCTCACGTGCTGAAGGTTGGAACCAAGCTGTAGGTTTAGGGCTGGTCGTCATTGGTTTTGCACGATTTGTACATGGGGCTTGAAGTTTTAGAGTTGTTCAGAACTGATCTCCTGGATGTTGTTAGGGATTTAGACTTCTAGAACCTGCTGAAATGAAAAGGATTTTACAATGCTGTTCTTACAATATTCTATTAGAACTATTGATTTCTGCCCGTGTGTCGATGTTAGCATCAGGGGTACTCCGATGAGGAGGAACAAAACCACTTGCTACAAGACCCATGCTACACCCTGCCCTTGAAAAACACTCCCCGTATTGTCAGGTGGCTCAGGAGGACCTTGTTAGTTCATACCAAGCCAGGTGAATGTACCTGCACTATGGAGTTGTAAGGGAGTTACAAAGCACCCTGAGATTCTCAAGGCTGCTGATGTTACAGTTACTAAAAGCTTTCAAATGCAAAGTGACACTAATGGATTTCATTGAAACTATCATTACTTCGGAGTTAATTCTACGCCCAAACTACAATAAGGAAAGCACTTTAAGAACTGTTTGGGGGCGTTGATGCGTTATTTGTAATTACTTGGAAAAACAAACAAAAGCCCTCCCACATGCTGAAATCCCAGTTTCTAAGAGGCCTCACTTTGTTTGTGAGGAAACTGTTGAGGACAAAAAATCAAAGCATTTTTACAGGGAGCTGCATTTATTCCCTTACATGAGTGCTCATGGTGATGTTTATCTCAGTCTTCCCTGCACATCAGTCTGCACATCTTCCCTGGCGCTGCTCTGCCCACTTGCTACGTCTGATCAGATGTCTTGAGGGTACGACCTAAATGTCAGCCTAACTTTTCTCTCTTCCAGCCTCAGAGAGGTGCCATGAAATGGAATTTGAACACCACAAAATTCACTTTTGCTTGGAGCCGTTTAACCTGCACTTCCCAGGTGGGCGCTGAATCCCCATGCGCCGTGCCTCCATCTCCAGTGGGAGCAGCTCCCTCCTTGGAGTCTACCCCAATCAACACGGCCCAGTGTAAAAGACTGGAAGTACAAATGGTTGTTTCAGGTGAGCTAATGGCACTGAGGGAAGTCCGTTTGCTCACATCTTGAGGCCCTGTGCTGCTTGCGGCGTGCTGAGGTGCTAGCTCGTGGTAGCACTTCTTTTCCTCTCAGGGTCCGACACCGGGTAACGAGGCAGTGGCTGTTCCTGCACCTCCCCTCTCTGCTGGGCAGCTACTGCTAAATTCTGATTTATTTAACACGGGATGTTTCAATAGGGAGAAGGCGGATCATAACAAGGTTCTTCTGAAAGGTTACTGGTGGAATGAATAAATAAAATAATAGTACAAAAAAGGCTGTGGACACCTGCCAGTAGGTGTGTCTGCCCAACTGCGACCAAGCAAGTAAGACGAGGCAGCAAAACGTGCTCGATGCTGCAGATCAGTCCGGCGATGGAAGGTGGTACCGGCCCCACAGGAGGCCAGTGCGATGCCTTTGTTCTGGGAAAAAGGTTAGGAAAGTTGAATAACTCGGTGGTATGGGGGCGTGTGGACTTTCTTTGCCCTTAGCTGAAGGCTTAGGAGTTAAGAGGCAGAGGCGGTGATGGCCTGGTTGAACAAGCTGCCTTCTGGCTGAGGCACGCGTCAGGCGGGGAAGCTGGCAGTCCTTTCAGCAAGGGCTGGCACTTGTCACCTCCTGTGCCAAACCACGTGGTGGGTGTGACAGGTTAGATCCTTGACTCATGTTTTGGTTTCCTGTTGCACATCAAGGCTGTAGGCTATGAGTTAATTGCGCTCTTGGGGGCTTTGCTGGTCAGGGCTAGGCCCGGAGCCTGCCCGAGCCGCCCCATGGGCAGCGTGGGCTTTTCATCCCACCTCGGTTCTGGTTTGCTCTGTATTCAGGGACACAGTGCTCGTACTGCATCCCTGAGCCCTCTCTCATAACTCAAAGCTCTTCTGTATTGCTCTCCACTGCTCACAATTGCTTTATATTAAGATAAGGATCATTTTTTATTTTTTTTTTTTTTTTTAAGAGAGATTTAATGTAGCCTAAGGGAAGGCAGAGCACTTGGCAGGGGCAGTTCCTTGTACAGTGATAAAGACATTGCTACGCTAAATACAGCAAACAAACCAAGTTCAGAAGGAAAGAGCTGACAGCTGGGAATAAAGTCCTGCCTTTCTGGGCTGTTGTTCAGGCCAGTATTTTATTTCAAGTGATGCCCAAAGGCCCCAGCCTGCCCAGCCCCATTGCCCTGACAGGGGACGCTCCGTCCAAGATACAAGGGGGGGCTTCAGCGACTGCGGGTAACCACCTTAGGGCTTGTGTTCTTGTGTGTTTGACAGGCAGTGGCAGATGAAAGTAGAGTTGGCTGTTGATAAATATATCAACATGTTGATTGCATCTGGTACTGGGCTGTTTGGGATGTTCTTCCCTGTGGATTGTGCTAATAACGTGATGGAGGCAAAGGCAGAGAGTTCCGATAATTAATCTGTGTTTGATTCCTGAAGATAAAAATGCAGTAAGTTATTTTTTTTAAGAACAAGTACTTTTGTTTTCTTCATCCATTGAACAGCGTTTCTCGGAACAGATAATGCTTGACAAGTGAAAGGATCAGGGAAAAAAAGGGTTTCTAAGAAGGAATGAGAGAATTTATTTTTGTACTGCACATTTAGCTTGCTTTCTCCTCCATGCTCCTCGGAACCATTTTGATAAAAATCTAATAAAATAAGTTAGAAATGTATATCAAAGTGAAAATGCTGCTAGTTCTTACTTGAAAAATAAATGCGACTTGAAACCCAAACTCAGAAGTGAAATTAACATGAAATTGTGTGAAGGGTTTTAGGTACCTCTCTTAATGGCTCTTGTGCACTGGTTCGCCTGGTGAAAATCTTCAGAAATCTCACCTCTAAACACCCCATGATTCTTAACTGGATGCTTCCTGTCGTGTCATCATCTTGGCTGTTTTCAGGACCTGATCACAGCGAGCATAGACTGAACTGGGATCTTGAGAATTCTTTACATACAAGACCTTGAGAAAGAGACCTGAAGCATAGATTTTGTGTGTTGACATTTTAATCCTGTCACATCTGAAGCTCCACAGGGAAATCATTTAAAAAGGTAAAAGTGTTTGTATCAGGCCAATTTTCATTTCCCCCTTTTTCACACAAACTCACCCTCCCGAAGATTTGTGCTTATCCGACGTCGGCTGGTTAATCCGCTCTCCTTCCTTTCTGCCAAACAAAAAGGGAGACCTGAATGGCTGGCAGAAAACAAGCACATTTGCCTTCAGTAAGCAGCTTATGCCTAGCAACAAAAGAAAACTTTTGCTTGTTTTCAAATGTCAGTGGGCAAAAGAAGCGCCCCGGGAGCATGCATGCCTTTTTTGTGCTCTCTTTATCACCTGAACACCCCCGAGATGAACTGTCTGGTTCTGTGGGGCTCGGTGTCCGACCAGACAGAAGGCAGTGCCAAACGGTGAGGACTGTGAACAACAGCGGTCTGTTAATGGATATTGCCATGATGAACAGCTTTAAAAAACCATAATTATACTAAGGCAGGCTTTTCCAGAGTCAGACAGTTGAGTAGTCTGTGGTGGAGAGGTGCAGGTTGGTGTTGAAGAAGGGCTGTGAAGGTTTGGCAGTGCAGGAGTCAAGATGTGCTCCTGTTTCTCTTGCTGACGTTGGGTGATAACCTTGACTCGTGAGTCTTTCCCTCTCCTTTCTCTTCATTAAGCATTTTATAGCTGGACTGTGCCTCTTGACTTGTGATTTTTTTACAGCTACCGCTTCTGGTCACGACGTGCAGAAAACATGCCTTCATGCTGAGTAGCTCAATTTTGGCATCTTGCCTCTTTAGGCTTTCTGCTAAGCTCCCTGCGTGAGAAAAGTGAGTCATTGTCAAATTGGAATACTTGTTGGCACACTGCTTTTTGTACGCTTAAATCCCAGGGCTTGTTTATTTGTCTCGCTATCATGCATAGGAACCTTAGTTGTGGAACAGGACTCCGTTGTGCTTGTTAGATATAAATACTGAAAGAAAAGAAGTCTCTCCCCACTGAGAGCTTGGGAACACAACGAGGGACTTTTGATAGACTTCTATGGACACGTGTAAACAAATGAATGAAATGAGTCGCTGTGGGAGCTGGTCATCTTAGCGTGCCCACTGCTCCTGCAGGCCCCTTGCACAAAGCCTTTTGTAAGGCTTTGCAGTGAAAGGCACTTAAAAAAAAATCGGAGATGATTTTGTAGAAGGCTGTAGAAGTTCCTGCTAAGGGCCTGGATCAGGTGTAGACGAAACCTGTAGGCCGCAGTTTGAAAATGTAACATGTTTATTTATTGATCTAAGATAGGATCAGTTCTCAGCGTATGACTGAGAAATGAGAGGTGAGGTGGAAAAAAAGATCTAGTGAAGGGCTTTTGGATGAAGATAAGCCTCATGGACAGGCCTGACAATGGGAGCTGATGCGGGGTTCTGTAGGGGACCCTTAGCTCACCACCTCCCACCATGCGATGCAGTTTGCCGTACTGACGTTTCTTTAATTTAGGCTCCTCGTTTGTCTGATCATTTACCTTGGGCTTTATGGATTAGCATGCAAATCATAGCACACCCTGGTATTTATCTTTCTGCTGTGTATGGGGCTTATCTATGTATTTTCCAGAACACTCGGTTCTTCCTGCACTGTTAAGGTCAGTGGTTCCTAGCTGCATCTATCCATCTCGTCTTAACTCCGGGCCGGCCGACGTGAAGCTATTTGTTTAACCATTTCAGTATCTCTGTCACCCTCGTGCTCTTGATTGAGTCTGCTGGGGAGCCATACATCTCCACGGCCACACTTGATTTGTCGCAGGTGATTTTTTCCCCCGTTCAATTCTCCCCTGTCATCAGTTCCTGCTTCGTCTTAGCAGCGCTCTGCCTTCAGCTCGTGTGCCGACCTCCGCTGTTGCCAGCCGCTCCAGATGGAAGCAAAGTTGTGCGCCCGTTGTGCCACTGATGGCATCGAGGCCCAGGACAGCGTGCCAGCTGGCTTTGATGGCAGCATTTCTTGTGTCCTCCAGTTGCCATTGGTTTGGAGGATAATTTGCCGTGTTGATTTTGGTCAGGAGATTTATCTGTGCATCTGTGGTAAGCCATCTGCTTTGTGCACGGTCGGTGGCGTGGGGAGTGGGACGGTTGCACCTGACCCTCTTCCACCCTATCCCCGCCCCGACTCTGCCTGCTTTATGCTTACATTCACGTGTCCCTCTGCCTGCCAGTGACAGTAAAAAACCAACCAAACAAAACCTGTCCTAGTGCATGTTTCAGGGAGAGCATCCGGTTGCCTTTTCAATTACACGCACTTGCCTTTGCTGTTCCAGGATCCTTTGAAATAACGGCTAGAAGCTCAGCCTTGCGCTGTCCTGGCTTCACACCACTCTGCAGGAGTGGCTTGCAATTTGACATGAGCTTTTCTGCTACAGTTCACTATCGCTTCCAGTGCCTAGATGCACATTCACTAAGATGCCTTGCATAAACGCAGCCTTGGATCCTTCTGTGTGTGTGTGTTCTTGTACACCTAGCAGAACGTGCCAGTAGTGAAACACGCTGGTACTGTGCCTTCCTGTGTCTGCTGTTACGGGTGGTGGATGAAGACAGACTGACGCCGTGTTTGAAAATACATTCCTACACACCTCGCTGTTGCTTCTTGGCTCAGCCTGTGCATTTCTTCGGGAACAAAGCCAGAACGTGGCCCTAATTTTGCGATACGCAACCATCAGCTTGAAAATCAATTAATTGCTAAATCAATTAAACGTGGCCACTCCCCAGATGCTTCCCTGGTCTGTGCATGTGTTAGAGGATGCTGGGTGGAGAACAGCGCCAGAACCTGGAAGGTGTTCGTGCTGTAAGCTATGGCATTTTTTCTCTCAGGAGGAAGGGGGTATCATTATGAGTGGTTGGATTGCTGGCCGTGATGTTCACAGCACTTTTTGCTGACACCACGTAAATGCTGACTTAGGTTCCTCCTTACCTCCCTTCACAAAATGGAGCTGGAAATAACTCAGTACCTTGTGCTTGTGGCCGCACAGAAATGTGCTGGCACTGCCAAATGGGAGGTTCAGACGTTGGATGTCAGGATTTGGTGCTTCCGTCTCAGCAGTTCCATGCTCATCGGTGCTGTAAAGTCACTCTGCATCTGAAGGTGTAATTCCCGGTACTGTCGTTTCTCGTTGGGAATAGCAGACTCAGCCAAAATCACCTGACTCTGTTCTTGAACAAGAGGAGTTAGATGAAATATATTCCTAAACAATCACACTAAATTACATGTGTTCTTTGGCAGACTTCAAATAAGTGACATTGATGAATCCTTAAAACTGTGACCGCTAAGTCAAGCCCAAGCTTTGATACCATTAATGAGGAAATAATGTTTTGACGTACTTATCTTTGTAAATCCTGACACTTCCAATTGTCCTCGAGTAACAAAACACCGTTGTCAGCTGCAACAATGCGCTCTGTACAGATTTTGCCTGAGCTACATAAAGCTGGGCTTCTTACGGTGGGGAAGGTAAAGCATTTCTTATTTGTGCTTTTATTTCCCGTTTTTTGTGGCTGTGTCCAGCTGTTTAAGCCCTCAGCCGTGCTTCGAGGTCTTGTGCCATGACTGTCGCGTGGGTCAGGGAGACTTGAGCCGAGCCCCATGTTGTGCACTGACTTAGCATATTGGTGTACGACTGCTTCCCTTCTAGCCTCCAAAAGGGCTTTAATGCTACTTCTCCTTTGTCGGTATTGCCTTTTGTTCCCGTGACAGGGAGGACAACCCCATCTGAGAGAGATAAATTTCCCAGTTTGTCTTGTCAGGCTCCGAGATGGAGTTCTCCGTTCCGCTGGCCAGGCGGATGAGCAGCAATGCGCCGTTGGAGCGTGGGTGGCTGTGCACAGGGACCCTCGCCTTGTTAATAGGGTCTGTGTGCTTACCTCCCCCTGCACCCCGCACAGGTGCTGCAGGAGCTGGCATCTCCTTGCCTCACTCTTCTCCTACCTACCGACATGGCTGAGCGGCGCTCACTCGACCCTCAGTAACTCAGTAAGCCATCAATTATTCAGGTGAAATACCCGCTCCGTGCACTTGCACTGCTTAAGGATTCATTACGTTGCCTTTTGGTTGACCTGACAAAGCTCTTCAGTGCCTCTCCTTCCCGTGCAAAGTCCTAGATTCAGCTGTGCTCCAGGGAGCGCACACGCTGGCTCTGGATAACCTCTTGTAGGAGGGGTGGTTGGGACACTGCTGAGAAATTAATTTCTGGATAGAGTTAGAAAAAGGCATTTCAGAATATTTTGCTTACTCGGGAGGGAAAAATAGCCGTGATCAGGCTAAAGGTAATAGGAATCTTGTTCGTGTTTTTCGCTGCCCTTTCCTGCAACACATAAATATGTGGTGGAGAAATCCTCGAGCTACGCTGCCATGTTATTGTTGACCTATTTTCCAAACAGCTAATGGCTGGGACTGAATACGTATTACCACCGTTATAATTGTTAAATTTTGCCTCGCTGCACCGGGAATTCTGTGAATATTGTGAGTCTGGCCCTGAGCACTTTGCTAATCAAACACGAATTAAAACCAACCCAACTGACTGCTGCAAAAATCCTGGTGCACTTCCCTCGTAGGTTTACAGAGCCGTGCTCTGAGAGCTCCGTGACCCTGTCCCAAAATGGAGGAGCCACGCATTTTGCAGAGGATGAAAATGAGATGCCCCTGCCTTGCAGGCACACAGCAAACGCCGGCTGGCTGCTCCTCCTTGCAGGCCGTGAGCTCTGCCTTCCCAGAGAAGTAGGCGTTGGCCAGGTTTCCTTCCAGAGCTGTGTGTGTACGAGGTGATTTGTGGGCTTGGTATTGCATTCCTTGCTTCAATAAAGAGCTGTTTGCTGAACGCTGAATATTTCAGGTTTGGTGCCAAAGAAGACCATTTCAGGTTTTAGTGCAATACGTTCGAGCGAGGAAATACATTAACCCGTGGTTTTCCTTGCCTTGAAGACCATCAGCCAAAATCATGCAGTTCTGAGGAAGGAATAAAGGACGATAGCCCACATTTTACTGAAAATGTGCATTGCATGCTGTCAGTTGCCATTTTCCTTGCGCTGTACTCAGCATGGCATCCTATAGCACAATGTAAACAAAATTATAATCTTATCAAGCAGGCTTGCTCCTACAGCGATGACAGCTACTTAGATTGCCAGAAGCAGGGCCAGGAAAACAGAGACCATTTTAAAGCAGCTGACAAGTTATTTATTTATTTATTTTTAGCAGCGTGGGTTGGAAGAAAATTATAATAAAGATTTCATTACATGGTATTCAGAAGGGTCACTGCTAAGTCTCCGGCAGACCTCAAGGCCTGCAGCTGCCGTGGGGTCGGTGTCCTGAACCCAGCAACATCTCGTGTGCTAAGATGAGGCTGGAGAGCTGGACGAGAGCGCTGTGGGCCCGATTCTTCCTGGGTGCCAGGTGTGTCGAGAGCATTGCACCGTCCTGTTGATGGGATGGAGTTACCCTCTGTGTATTTCAAGGCTGACTGGGCTGCTTTGGACTGATTAAAGAATCAGGAGGAGTATCTTCAGCTGTTGTGTTAAATAATAGATACGTCCTTAACTCACCTGTGTATTGATCCACTTCTCAAAATACTGCTGCAGTGTGCATCTGTGGTGGTATGGCTAGGGCTTCTCTTTTTGCTTACTGCAGGAAGCCCTGCCTTATCGGGTCGGAGCACTGAGCATTTTGAGGGGTTTTTAAGGTCTCTTCTTCAGGATAGCGAGCCATTGTCTGGGAGCCGAGACCTGTCAGTGTATCCCCAAACCTGTAATGCCCCCAGAAAGATGTGCTGTCCCGCTCCATATCCCTTGTGTTTTCGGGCACCGTACATCTCAGAGCACCTGGGGACATGGAGTGACATCCTGCTCTACAGATGCAACATCAGCTTAGCATGAGCTCAGGAGAACTCTTCCACCTCGTACTGAGTTAAATATATTACGTTAAAGGTCACGGGCCCAGGGCCTCTTGTTTCTTTAACAGAGCTCTATGTGAAGGCTATACAGCCTTCTTTCCAGATGATAACTAATGCAGTCCCTATATGTCTGCAGTTATTCTTGAAGTGTATTGCATATATAATTAAAGCATTAATAAAAATAACAGCAGGAAGAGTTCATCAGCAATTCAAATACAAATATTTGTGAAAATCTGTCTTCTCCAACATGTTCCTTTCCCCTCTGACTGTTTTTTTTGGGGGTAAAAATAACAGGAGCAACGCTGCTTATCCATTTTTACCACTCCGATATCTCTGTAGGATAGTAAATTCATTTAGCTTTTGAATTAATTTACCATAGATTGTGCAAGCTCGTTATTGTCATCCACTTTGGAAGCCATCAGCTGCACATTGAGCGCAGCCAGGGCTCCTGCCTGCCTTCGTGGCCGCTCGCACGTGGGTACAGGGAGCTGACCCAGGGCTTTGAAGGCGAGGGTGACCCTCCCTGGCAGCTTGGCACCGCACAAAACACCGGGCATCTTTGTGATGTTAGTGGCCTGCAAGCAGAGGAGTAGGGCTTGAAGTGCTTATTTGGGTTTCCATTTTCTTTTTTATTATTATTATTTCTGCAGGGTGCCTTTGGCTGCTCTCTGATGTACGAAACTGAACCCCAGCTGCCAGAGGCAGGCAGTGCGGGAGCCTTGGGTTGGGCTGGGGAGGTCGGCCAGCAGAGCCTGCCACTTACCATCGTTGTGGTCGGACTTGTGAACTTGTTGCACAGTCAGCTCCGAAATTCTCAGGCCGTGGGTTTGTCTTTCTAAGTCTTTGAATCCTTACAGCACGTATCTACTTTCTGAGCTTGTGAGGTGCTGCAAAATGAGTTACACTTTCCTTATTGTGGGTTTTACAATTGCCTTGGGACAGAATCTAAATTGTACTTTGGCTCTTAGTACCATGATCTGCTGTGTTCCTGAGCAGAGCGTTAGGACACCCCGCTCCGTGGGTGCATGGCTTCGAGTTTGGACCGCGGGATTCACCCAGCGGACGCGACCCATGCATCGGGGCTGAGGTGTTGGCTGGATGTTAAATCCAACAAAGGATTTAACAAAAAAAGGGGAGAGGGGTTGGCATAAAAAGGAGAAGAATGGCTGATAGAGGGAGAGCACTTTTCATTTGCGTAATTAAAAGGCCTCCTTTGTCTGAGGTGTTCATGTTTTTCTGCTTTTCTGCTTCACCTCTCTGTTTTCTTCCAGCATGCAAGTCTGTGGCTCTGGAAGGGAAGGAATCGCTTCAGAGAGGGTTTCTCAGGGGTCTCACTGCAATTTCTCTGCATCTCTTGAATCATTTAGCGTTGCCCTAAGTTGCATCTTTGGAATACTCAGCTGTGAGGAGGATTTTTGCTTTAGGAATGAAAAGAGAATGAAAAGAGGTTTAAAAACCCAGCTGAACTCCAGTGCAGTTCCTCCTTTGGGTTACCTCCTTCTATGCCTATCTCTTTGAATGAGCACTGGGGACAGGTGAATATTTTTTCCCTTGCATTTCACTCCCAAACCACCGAGGTCATATTAAAAAACCGTGCGGTGAATCATGTGCTTTTATTGTTTAAAAAACCCCACAAACATTATTTACTTCCAGCCCAGGACCCTTGTGGCATCTCCCTGCAGAACAGCACGCCTGCCTCCGCAGAACCCGCGAGGAGACAAGTTGGTACCTCTGGAAGGAAAGCGGTTTTCCTCCTGTTACTCTGCGCGGTGGCTGACGTTAATCCCATAATTGAAGCTTCCGGTTTTAGGATTAAGTTGATATTTATCAGCAAAAGCCAGCTAAAAAAGAGCAGATTTGTGGTAAATGGTGATTTAGACCAACTCTGCCCGCTCCTCCAGCGTACATCCAACTTTTCAGTATTGCTTCTTTGCAGTAAGCTCACCGAGCCGGGCTGCCGCGCGTGCTGGTCGGAAGCTGCTGCCGTCAGCTCGGTGTCGGGGGATGCGCTGGGTTGAACGGGCATGGGCTGAAGGAGAACAGCCTCTGAAACCTATAAGCAAACAAACGCAACCAGCCATAAATTCAGTTTGTGATGGAACAAAATCCGTTTGGAGAACTGAGATGACACCAGCTTGTACAATGAGAAAACTTGGCTATTGTGTGAAGCTAAAATTCCCCGGGCAGCAGCGCGGTGCGATGATGGTGGTGGTGGTGGTGGTGATGATCAGAGTGCCAGAAGAGCAGTGCCGTTACCACGGGGCTCAGATGTGAGGTCGGTTTGTCGATAAGACCAACTGGCACCAGCAATTTCCAGGTGCAGGGAATCCAGTGTGGAGGCAGCCACTTCTTTCCCTAATTGCAGCAAAACCAAACCAAGGCGGAAATCTTCCTGTCGGCAGCTCCCTGAGCTCCGTTCGGTGCAGTGACAGGAGTGTCAAAGGGGTTATCTTGGAAAGAGATTTATATTTTCATATGAATGCTTTTCCCTTGTTTTCATTTAATTTTCATTGTTTTCTGATTTTATTTTTCCCCCTTTTTGGCTTCAAAAGGAAGCTGACTGGGTGTGGTGAATTACATTCCAAAATGGAAGAGAAATGCTAGGTGGGTGATGTACGGCTTTTGTTAGGAGGAAGGCTGCATAGCTTCATTCACTCGATCCTGCGGTACTCCAAGGTAATGGCCTATATCCAGAAAAAAAAAGAAGCCACAAACATGCTTTGCATAAGAGCATAATATTTTTGTGTTTCTATTAGAGGCCGTTAATGTCTTCTGGAGATTTGTTGTTCTAGAGCCCCTGTAACAAGCAGCAGGATTTGTGCTTTGAGGAATATTACCCATTAAAAACTGGAAAAAAATAGTGTGTTTTTTTTTTTAATTTGTTTTGTTTTCTGCATTGGTTTATCTACCTTGTTGCAGGCAAAGCCTAGGACTGCTGTAGTTTAAAGAGAGGGGAAAGGAAGGGAAAGAAAACAAACCTTTGCTTTTTGATTTATTATGTTCATTTCACAGCTGTTTGGTACAATCTATTTTGCTGTTTTAGGTAGTCACATGGAAAAACAAGTTTAAAAACTAGGCAAATGTGATTATAAAATCACACACAACTGAGAGACCAAAAGCCCGAGGAGCAGCTGAACTGCCTGAAACTACTTACTGGGAACTCATTTTGGTTAATTGCTCAGTCTGACTCACTGGGAGAATGTCACGTCCCATAGCTGAGTTTTATCTCAGGATGGCTGTGCCTCTTTGTCTTTCCGTTTTTGTTCTACATGTTCCTGTCCAAGTGTACGGATTAATGCATTTCCTCCGATGAGCGTGGCTGGCTCATCCTGATGGTTTCCTCCTTGGGGCAGACCGGCTTCTTCGATGCCCAGTGTGTAAGTGTGGGAGGCCAGGCCGTGTCTGGGCTCTGTCCCCGTTATCTTCGTGCCTGGGGCAGCTCATAATGAGCTGCTGGTCCTAAGCTGGTGCTCTGGGGTGGAGGCGGGCTGCGTCCCGGTGTCAGGAATTAGCTCTGTTCTGGGTGCGTTTCTGGGGCTGGTTGGATGCTCATTGTTCATCAGACAAACGGGAACAAAGGCATGCAAACATAGCAACAAGTTCTGCCAAATGTTCTTGAAATGATCTGTAATTGAGTGCCAGGGAATGTGTGTCAGAAGAAAGTAATGGGAGGGAAATGCTATCAGAGAGTATTTTCCTGATGAGGAATGGCGGTGCCTGCCAAGCTGTTACATGTGCCTCAGGAAAGCAGATGCAGATAAAAAGCCTGCTCTGCTCAGCTCTTCTGAACGTGCTCCATGGCTTTCAACACCCGAACAAGGCGGAGTTTTGACCTCAAAGACAACTGCGGGGAGATCAAGGTAGCATTAAAGTCTCGATACGAAGCAGTTATTGACTGATTTACAAGGGATCCTTGCTTCCTCTCTGAATCATCCTTTCAAAACATTTGATGTCAGCGTGAGATCCCGTGGTGGGAATAGCCAGTTTTAACCCCTTTTAGCTTTTCAAAGCTGCAATGAATCACTTCTGAATTCTGCGTCTCTCCTGAAGTACAAGTGTCAGGGAAGTTGCAGAGGCAAGTCGAGCTGATGGTTGTGGTGGTTCTCAGTGCCCGTGCCCTGAAATAAGGAGTGAATGGAGGGTAACAGCCCCTGGTTACACCAGAGGCCGTCAGGAGGTGAGGCACAGGTGACAAATAATGCCCGTCTTGGATTTACATTTCCAAATGAACAATATTTCATTTTGTTTGAGAGGGAAGGGGAGAAAGAGAACCAAGGTTGAACAAACCCTAAGAGATGCTTCTGTTACCAGCACTCGACAAACAAGGAAATAGGAAACGCAAAATAAAATATCCATGCCCTCTTCCACAGCAGCTTTTCTTTGAAGAAAATACCCTTTCTCCTATTTTCTTTAAGTCATTGTCTTTTTCCTCTATGTCAGAAACAGATGTGGCTTCTAGGTGCAGCAGTACGCCGGTTCGGTGCCCTCAAGGATAACTGAAGGTTGTGCAGGTGTGGAAGGGACGCGAGCTGAGGGCAGGTGGGTCACCGAAGAGGATGTGCATTGGCACAGCTGTCTGCATGGTGTCTGCATAGCTTATTCTATTTCACGGCATCGCCCAAAGATAGAAAATTTGTTTTCATTCCAGAACTCAGTGAAAACAAAACCATTTTAGCTAGAATTGGATTGTCACCGCCTCCATTGCTGCATCACTTGAAACGGGTGTGACTGGTGGAGGCACTGCCCGATTTCCAGTCAAATTCTTCCTCCGGCATCAACTGCTCTGCTGCCTCCCCGACCCCAGCCCTAGCCACCAGCCCAGAGTTTGTGCTAGGAAACGGCTGCTTCATTCTCTTACACAGAAACACATCTCCAAAACTGTTAAAACATTTTGGCTGTCATGCAACAGGAACTTGGACAGAAATCCATTTAATCGAACATGTTCTCATCAGCTGCTGTAGGCCGTTTAGAGGTTTCTCTCTGATCAGCCGTTGCCAGAGTCGTTGGGGATCAGCTGCTGCAGGCACCCAGTCTGCCTGAAAAAACACGCCCAGACCTGGGATGATGCTTCTGTCCAAAGCAAGCGTGTGCCACCTCATTCCCTTTAGCAAAATCACTGTGAACAAGTGAAAATGGAACTTTTCTTCAAAAAAGGCACTTCTTTTGGTTCTTAACATCTTACACCTTTACCTGTTTTTCTAAATGTTCTAAGTTGCTGTTACAAATGTTTGTTTTTGATTTAGTTTTCTGCATTTTTCTTCACTCTGACTCTTCTCTCTTCATATATATAATTTTTTAATTTCCTACCTCTGAAAAATCCTGGTAGGAAAAGGAGAAATGACAGACTGTAGGAAGCGAGCTCAGTCAAAGTGCAACGTGGGAGGAAAAATCTAATCAGCTACTTGATTTTTTCCAATTTAGTTGGAAAAGCAAAGTACAGAAGGAAAAATCCATGAGCTTTTCTGGATTAAGAAAACATTTTGTCCAAAGTATTCTTATTTAAATGCCTTTATTTGCTTTCCTGTTGTGCGTAACTATCGCTCGGCATGGGTAAATATTACCTACGGAGTCCCCAGGGGACCAAGGAATGTTGAATTGAACCCACGTCTGTTTTGTGGCAGAGCAGAGCTCGAGAGCTAAGTCTCTGGGCCAGGCCTACGTTGCTGCTCCTACAGATTTCAGGAGCATGCTAATAGGATTAGGTACTACAAAGCTGTCTTGCATTCAGAATTAATATCAGAGGGAAGTGCATTGTGGAACAGAATTTCTTGCGAAGAGCGCTGATCCCAGCAGCACAAAATAACCAGAAGATTCAGCTCTCAAGTCACCACTTGCTGCTGAGAGCTTTCTGTCCCATCACTTTGGATTACTGCTATTCCAGAGGCTCCTCCTGTTCACACAGCTCCTTGGTTTTACTAAAAAGATCCCCTTGAGATGGGCACTCAGGACCTCAAAAGGATGCCTGTACGTCAGGGCGTTTTTCTTGTGGCTGTGAGGATGATTTCAAAATCGTGGGTTATTATGGCTGGCAGAGGAAGAACTGGAGCAGATGTGTAAAAAGCCAGTGCTTGGTTTCTGCAAATAGCCTTAGCTGACATTTCCCCCCAAATTGAGTAAGTAGGTGGCCAGAGTCTGGTAAGCTTTCTCTCTCGAGTGGTGGGAGCTGAGGTCAGTAGGAGTCTGAAAATGAACATCTTCCCTCTGCCACTCTCCTCCTCCCTTGCTTGGTTTTAATTCAGTTTGCAAAATTCCACAGCAACGGAACCAGAGATGTAAAAGCAGCATTTCAACATACATTGGATTAAAAACAGAACAAAAAATCAAATTCCTCCGAAAGGACGTGAAGCTGAACTTCAGGTAATTGTGTTAATTCCACTTGCAGGAGCCAGCCCGCCGTCCTGGCTCCAGCAGCGGCCGTAAGCAGCGAAGAATATGAAGAGGACAAGCACACATGGTCCTACCCCACGATACTTTACTGGCTCCAGCTGTGTTCAGCTGAGGGACTTTGTGCCAGGAGTGATTGCTGGGAGACAGTAATCATGAAGAGATTTCTTTTTCTTTTTTTTCTTCTGTGAACTTAATCTGCTCTTGCCTTAAGCCAGTGCTTGTGGCATCCACAGCTTCCCTGGTCAGCCACAAAATCACTCCAGTTTGTCTTGGACATGCTTCCAGTTTGGTTTAAGAGCTCCTTGGCCTGTGTTCGAAAAGTCCACGAACCAGCAAGTCCCCATCGATGCTGTGCCTGCTGCAAAGACCCTGGAGAAGCATGGTGTAACTCCCCTAAGTTTTCTTTGTCCTAATGATCCTGAACGTCATCTGCCATTTTTTTTATATTTTATTTTCTTTGACAGTTGGGAGCACTGGGCTGACATTTCCGCGGGGCTGTCCATTGTAAATCCAGGATGTCACTGCTGAGTAGTCATGGTTGGCTCACAGGCCATCGTTTCGTAAGTGGAGTTGGGATTGTTTTTCCCACATGCATATTTGACATTTATCTCCATTGAATTTCATCTGCCATCTCATCTGTCATATCATTTCAGAAGGTCCTGCTGCAGCTTCTCAGTCAGCCTTTGTCCTCATTACCCTGAATAAATTGATAGCAGCAAACTTTCTCATCTCGCTGCTCCCCAAGAGCGTGCTGAAGAGTTCCCTGGCTCGACCCATGCAGGTGACGGGCTTCCAGTCCTGCACTTCTCCGTATCTCCTGGGTTAATTGGTGCGCAGCACCGCGTTGAGCACGCAGTGAAATGAATGTGGATGTGTCCTCTTTGCTCTGGTGTTCTTGTTTACAAGGAGCCAGAACAAGCTACGGGAAAATGAGTGCTAACAGGTTTTGGCTTTGTGAATATTCTGGCTTCACAGGTGTTGATATTACAGGAGTTCAGGTTAATCAGGACTGCTGTGTTACTTTCAGTGGTGCAGTGGGCTGCTCCTCAGAACAGGGAAGGTTGAAGTTGTGGCAGAAACACAACAAAGACCGAAGGGGATCCACGAATACACGACCACAAGTGGGAACACATGGCCGTGCAGCTCCTTTGCCCTTTTCTCTTCTGCACCAGTAGCTCGTGTGAATGGGCTTTGGCAGGGTTTCAGGCAAATCTTCAGATGGGGATGAACTGGTCTTGAACCAAATCTCCAAAGGATTTGGAACAAACGTGCTTCCCCGCAAGATGCGGATCTTTGTTCAGTGTTGATATTTGAATAGGCATTAATGAGCACCTGAAGAAAAATCACAATCTCTGCTTTTTCTCCTGTTGTTTGATTTCCCTTTGTGTGCTCCGTGCTTACGCAGGTTGTACAGACTGTACTGGCACCTCTTACCTGGCGTCTGCCTCGCTCCTGGGGTCGGGGAGTGGCAACGGGGACGCTCCTTGGGTGTAGCCAGGACACAACACTTCCTGATCATGTTCCCGTTCACAGAGGGATGGCGATGCCAAACGGGAGGAAAGTCCACCTCATAACCTTCCCTGCAAGTCTGCTACCAATACCAGAACGCCTGAAGTAGCTCTGTAGGTATAATTAAAAGGAGATAGGTATCAATTAACAATTAGTGCATTTGCTATCTGCTGTACTGATATGAGACCACTCAGTTCCCAGGTTTGCTCATTAGGTAACGATCGTGACTGCTTATAGGGTGCTTCCTCGTGCACGGCCAGCTTTGACTTCCAGATATCGGAGTGCCACGCTGACCCCGAGTGCTGTACGGTCTGAACGCTGTATTCAGTCACTTCGTAGGAGGGAAGAGGGCTAATGAGAAAAGCGTCAGTAATTGTCTTCTTTCTGTAGGAAGCCTACTGCCTTCTGTTTATCTTATAATAACTGAAATGAGGCAAGAAAGAAGCTAAAGATGATAATTTGTGAGCTAAATGCAGTGCCTTGTGTAAACAGATCCACTGCATGACTGGAGATCAATGTTAAATTTAATCTGAAATCTCGAATCATGCCAGTGAAGTAGCTGACATCACAGGATAGCTAAATGCCTCTGACCTTTTTCTGCTTTGCTGAGTTAGTAGATTTATTGCTCTAGTATATTCTTTAAGGGTGGCTTTTATACACCACTTGTCAAATTGTAAGCCCTTGTAACAGATTAGCCCTTCAAAAGGTATGCCCCCAGTTTCCCATAGACTTTTCACATCGCACTGAGTAATGATTCTCTATTAATGAAAAATTGAATTTGTTTCATTTACTGTCGCGTTTGAAGCACAGGTATATATATATTTTTCCCTAGGACTGGGCACATTTTAATGCATATATTCAAAATGGAAGTCCAATATGAAATGACCTGTGTCAGCTGTGATACAGTCAGTGGGAAGGGAAGCATCAGAACGTGATGCATTGCACCGTATTTCACAGTCCTGGGATAACAGCATCCTCGAGTTGATTTTGTGCACTACATACATAAAATATTTGCCTTTGGTGACAGGGTCCGTAGATGCAGTTGTACCCGTGCATGCATATATTTTGGCACTGATAACATAAGCATTGCTTTAATTTTGGCTGCAAAATATATATATTCTTTTTTTTAAGATGAGATTGGGAAAACACAACTGTAAGGGTCAGTGCCACTGATTACTTTTTAAGGGTTTAATTAATGAATGAGAAGAGAAGAGAAGAGAAGAGAAGAGAAGAGAAGAGAAGAGAAGA